>NC_134402.1:65370218-65701051 GCF_038048845.1 Mixophyes fleayi
TTCTTGGTAACAGGGCTTACAAGTCCGTTCTTCAAATATCATTTTGTGACACAATATACATTGTTTATCCAGAAAACTATGCATATTACAGAAGCTTTTCATCAAAATTCTATAAAATACGCAATAACTGTTCTAAAAATATAGTCCTACCTGCCCTGGAAGCAAGAAAAAATAAACTTGCACATAGCAAAGATTTAACTTGAAGGGAAAATTTAATCATGTTTGCCACATGGAAGCATGTTTCCCCAACATAATTGGTTGTTCCTTCTATTGGGAGTGGAGTCTGTTAATTGTTGTGCTGTAAATGTTCTGACAGGCTACAAGCATCGATCAGTTTCAGGCAGAGACATCTCAACACCAGTTTAGATTATGACTATTAAGATTTTACTGATAATTACTGTTGGAGTGTCCTGTTACATTTAATATCAGAAATGTAACCCTGGCTACAGGATTTGACTAGTTCTATAAACTTGCAAATGTTCCGATTGTCTAAAGATTGCTGTAGCTCTGTCAACGTTCAAATGTTTCTGTTGGCTCCTGGTTGGTCAAGTGCTCTGAGCTTTCCAATACTCTAATTTTAGCACAGGTTAGTCAAGTGGCAAGGACAATATAGTTGTTTCCCTTTATTAAAAATACTTAAGTATGCAACAAACAAACAGGCAACATAGTAGTAGCAAGGCGTGTTACTTTTAAAATATTGTTATACTTAAAAAGCGCACCAGTTTACACATCGTGGAAGCCGCCATTTTGCTTGCTGAACCAATATTAAAGAAATGCAGCTTATTAATTCAGAAGAAACAATTCCTCAACAATTCTGGTCCTGGCTCATAACATCCAAAATAGTTATATACTAGTTCCAAGTACATTTTATTGGTTTAACCTACAAAATGGCTAGCTCAATTGTGTTTAGACAACAGATGACCTTTAATACAATGGATGCTTTTGCTTACCAAACACAACATTGCTTCAGAAGATATTATTTTGTAATTCCTTGGTATCACTTGAATTGATACTATACTACAGAAAGGGTTAGACAATGAGACATACCTGTTTAGGAGGTGATCCTCGAGGTCACATCGTTGAAGGGCATCTTCACAATATTCTGATAAAGGGCAGGTAACCAAAAGTTTATCCAACAAGTTCTTTACCAGCACAGTTGACTTTTTGCAAGACTGCAACATGACGTGTTTTCGGTCCATGGGGCAAAAGTTCTCATGAAGTAGGAAGTTAGTGAGGCAAAGCGTGCAGTAAGTATGACCACATGGAGTGTCCAGCGGTTGTATCAGTGCATGTAGACAGATGTGGCAAATTAGATCATCATCCACTTCTTCAGTGTATGTGTAAAAATGGTTTTCTTCCGCAGAATGCTGCTGCCCACACACAGTACATAAAGGCAGAGGAAGGTCATTGTCCAACATTTCAATCCCATCACTAGACTCCATAATGCCCAAATGCCTGAATTTTCCAAGGAGACTGTTGGCAAAGCTGCCTTGGGTATAAACATAAAAAGATCAAAATATTAAAACAAGCAAAATGGGAAAAATTACTTTTAATTTATGATTCTCATAGGAAAATCCTTATATAATCATTGCTTAAAAACATTTTTTGGGGGGAAATGAATTATTCAACAGTTACAGAAAGATGTGCAAACATTTCATTAGATGGAATGTAGAACATCCCCGCTGGTCTCACGCTTAGCTTTGTGTTCTATAAAGATTGTTTTATATAAAATGAGCCATTTCAGACTGCAGTAAGAGCAGTGACAACTGCAGGCTATGTACTATTCAACAGAAAATACTATTCAATACAGCTGAAGGTGGGCGGGAATGCATTTTGTTGTATTGTAAAACATTTCAAAGATTAATTATATGTCAATTTACGGAACATAATAGAAGAGGACAGTTGGCCATTAAACTGAACAGCATTCCTTTTAGTTATTGGGAGTATTTAGCTTTTTTTAAGCAACATACATACCAATATAAAGGCTACAAAGATAAAGCATGTATTTTTCTTTTTTTCCCCTCCATTGTAAGACAGCGGGAATAATGCATTGCTCCCATTTCAAGAATAATGTGGTACAATAAAGGACAGTAATGATAACCACAGGGATTTGTGCCAGAGAAGAAATACATCTTAGTATCTGGTCTGTGCATTAAATCAGGGAAAATAGAAAGGTGCACTCCTAATTTACAAAAAAAACAACAACTCGTTGAATGTTAAAATCAGCTCATTTCATACAAGATGGAGCATACGTGTTAGAAGGAAAAAGCACAGTGGGAGATCTTGCAAAGGTCAGTTTTTCTATTGGCAGGAGACTGATATTGGATTGGAGTTAAATATATCCTGACATTTTCTAGTTTACCATCATTCCATCAATGACATAATCTGCTCTCAGAAGAGTATGCCCAAAACACATCATGTCGGGTATACAAGACTTTATAACAATATGCATTTTACTAGTGTTCAAAGGGACCCCAGTATATCTTAGCTCTTCACAGAAACCGGTGCGTGTCCAGTTGATACGACATTAGTAGAGCATTAGACAAGATTAATCTCCGGGGATATTTATGCAGCTGGCCCACTTAATGTCTGCTATACGTTTCACTCCATCTCACCCTTTATTTCATTGTATGTTCCGTGTGTTGTTCACTGTATGATCAGCTTACCTCGCTTATTGTAAAGTGTATATACTTATACTCTCTAAATATGGCTAACACTAACAAGTGAAAAACCACAAATATCATTAATCCAAAAATCTTAATTTGAAAAACAACAAATTACATTTTTAGTAAGTTCTTGATTAATTTATTTTTACTTAAATTCTAATAATGTATGCCCCTTACATCTCTGACCTTGTCTGGAGGTTCTTACCCACCCGGCCACTCCGCTCTGACCTCCCTCTCAATTCACCTCTCATTACCTCCTCCCATGCTTGCCCTCCAAGACTTCTGCCGTGCTGCCCCCATTCTTTGGAACTCCTTACCCTTCCTCACTCGACTCTCTCCCAACCCTCAGTCCTTCATACACTCACTCAAAATTCACCTTTTCAAGCTCGCCTATCCTAACACCTCCTCACCAACTTATCCATCACCTCCTCTTCCTTCACCTCCCATCTCCATTTTATCCCAGTTGGTCCTACTGTCTCTCATTACCCCTCCCTCTAGAATGTAAGCTCTCGCAGGCAGGGTCTTCTCTACCTATTGTCCCATGTCTGTCTAATGTTTGATTCCCTTGTACGTCCTGTCAAGTCTTCTGCTGCACTCTGAGACCCCATAGCATTACTCACACTCATCTGTGCTACTTATGTGCATTACCTCATCTATTTGTTACACGCTTCCGTATCCGGCTCAACGGAATCTGTGGCGCCTTGTAAATAAATAATAATAGATAATCAAGTTATGATAAGGTTACATGCACTACATTTAGTTAACTTATTCAACGTATGTAAAGAAAATGCCAACAACATTTGTCATTTACCAGTGCTCTACCGGAAAAACAAGAATCTGATTCTGGGCCAGTGTCGGCCTGCCCTGATACACACAATGAGAAACAGAGTAAGAAGGACACAAAACATGTCTGTCTATCTCTAGCTAAAGAAACTCTTATACAGGAGCAATTGTGAGAGGAAGCAAAAGTAATCTTTTAACCATTTCAGTTTGGCTAGATTACAGATTAGATTTGGCAAATGTCTGATTAATGTTACATTTTATGCAACAATATGAATATTCATAGCTATAGAATTTTGCTCTTTACATTAGCCAATAATTTTAAAGCTTAATATTTACCATGTCTAATTCAAATTTAAAATCAATTTCATGTTAATGTGAAAATAAGCGTATAGACTTCTCAATGACATCCACAGCAAATCAGTTTACAAGGGGAAGTACACTATTTTTTTTACCTCTCTGCTTACTGGATGTTGTGGTATCTGTCAAAGCATGCTTCCACAAATCACTGACAGATGCAGTATATAAGCTGCTTCATTAGCAGCTCCAGCATATGGTATAGACCTTTTCTGTGCATAGGATGTCATGAAGATATGAGAAATCTGAACATTGTTGTAGGATAGATTATGGTTTATCAGAACAGCAAACAGTCACCAAATGTCAGAAACAATGGGGAAGACGGATAAGTACCATAGTACTAGTTTTGGATGTTTGAATCTGGAACAAAGACTTTTGTGAAATTACAAAGTTTACCGTTGACAACTGTTATCAGAACCCTGATTTGCAATAACACTTTAATATTTGAAACGGTGGATTTCTTAAGTTATAATTGTGTAATAACTGCCCGTTTTTCCACACCCATATTGATCATGAACATCTAAATCAGGCCTGTCCAACCTGCGGCCCTCCAGGTGTTGTGAAACTACAAGCCCCAGCACGCTTTGCCAGTAGACAACCTGTTGATAGCTGGAAGGGCATGCTGGGACTTGTAGTTTCACAACATCTGGAGGGCCGCAGGTTGGACAGGCATGATCTAAATCAACTATAGGTATAAACTGGAGGTATAAACTTTGTTTCATACAGAAGAGCACTTGACACCACAATATTTCTGCAACGGTTTGAACAACTTCACGTGTTGCTGTTAAAGTTGATCAATATTCAGATTAAATATAATTTCCATCTGTCCCCTCCCCCTTTAAAGTTCCTAACACAACTATATGCAGGGCATTTTGAGATGTCTCCTGAGGGTTCAAAGAGACAATCAGACAAGCCTGACCTCCTGTCCAGTAAATTACAGTGGTCAGTAGGGGGCAGGACTTCTCACAATAGATCAAATCAGTCCAATCTCCTCTCACAATAAGACCCCTCAGCCAATGTAATTTACTTTGGGGTCCCCTTGGAGAGGAGATCCCAGATATGCACTGAGGGCATTAGTGGTGAATGGGCTTAGACAGCAAGTCACACTCCTTCCCTGAGGCCCCAGTATATACTATATCTCTGCCTCAGCAAGTGTGCTCCACCAGGATCCAATACATGTGCTCTGCAACCATGAGGGTCTTGCTCCTTCCACTATCTAACTCTCAGTTTATGGCTTGATGCTGGCTCCATCATACACAGCCCTGAAACAACAAACTTATCCCTGAAATTCTCTGCATTGTCATTAACATTCTAATAGTCCGATTCATTGCTGGTTGTTCTAGCCATGACAAGTAATTATACATGTACAGTCAGGTCCATAAATATTGGGACATCGACACAATTCTCATATTTTGGTCTCTATACACCATCACAGTGGATTTGAAACGAACAAGATGTGCTTTAACTTCAGACTTTCAGCTTTAATTTGAGGGAATTTACATCCAAATCAGGTGAATGGTGTTGGAATTACAACGGTTTCTATATGTGCCTCCCACTTTTTAAGGGACCAAAAGTAATGGCACAATCGACTCCAAAGCTATTTCATGGACATGTGTGGGTTATTCCCTCGTTATTTCATCATCAATTAAGCAGGTAAAAGGTCTGGAGTTGATTTTAGGTGTGTAATTTGCATTTGGAATCTGTTGCTGTCGACTCTCAATATGAGATCCAAAGAGCTGTCACTATCAGTAAAGCAAGCCATCATTAGGCTGAAAAATCAAAACAAACCCATCAGAGAGATAGCAAAAACATTAGGTGTGGCCAAATTAACTGTTTGGAACATCCTTAAAAAGAAAGAACGCACCTGAGAGCTCAGCAACACCAAAAGACCCGAAAAACAACTGTGGTGGATGACAGAAGAATTTTTTCTCTGGTGAAGAAAAACCCCTTCACAACAGTTGGCCAAATCAAGAACACTCTCCAGGAGGTAGGTGTATATCTGTCAAAGTCAACAATCAAGAGAAGACTTCACAAGAGTGAATATAGAGGGTTCACCACAAGATGTAAAACATTTGTGAGCCACAAAAACAGGAAGACCAGATTAGAGTTTGCCAAACAACATCTAAAAAAGCCATAACAGTTCTGGAACAACATCCTATGGATAGATGAGACAAAGATCAACTTGTACCAGAGTGATGGGAAGAGGAGAGTATGGAGAAGGAAAGGAACTGCTCATGATCCAAAACATACCACCTCATCAGTGAAGCATGGTGGTGGTAGTGTCATGGCGTGGGCATGTATGGCTGCCAATGGAACTGGTTCCCTTGTATTTATGGATCATGTGACTGCAGACAAAAAGCAGCAGGATGAATTCTGAAGTGTTTTGGGCAATATTATTTGCTCATATTCAGTCAAATGCTTCAGAACTCATTGGACGGCGCTTCACAGTGCAGATGGACAATGACCCGAAGCATACTGCAAAAGCAACCAAAGAGGTTTTTAAGGCTAACAAGTGGAATGTTATGCAATGGCCAAGTCAATCACATGACCTGAATCCGATTGAGCATGCATTTCACTTGATGAAGACAAAACTGAAGGGAAAATGCCCCAAGAACAAGCAGGAACTGAAGACATTTGCAGTAGAGGCCTGGCAGAGCATCACCAGGGATGAAACCCAGCGTCTGGTGATGTCTATGCCTTCCAGACTTCAGGCTGTAATTGACTGCAAAGAATTTGCAACAAAGTATTAAAAAGTGAAAGTTTGATGTAGGATTGTTTAGTTTGTCCCATTACTTCTGATCCCTTCAAAAGTGTGAGGCACATATAGAAACTGTTGTAATTCCTACACTGTTCACCTGATTTGAATGTAAATTCCCTCAAATTAAAGCTGAAAGTCTGCATTTAAAGCACATCTTGTTAGTTTCATTTCAAATCCATTGTGGTGGTGTATAGAGCCCAAAATATGAGAATTGTGTCGATGTCAAAATATATATGGACCTGACTGTATGAACAGATGGAAGTACAAATGCTCTGGTCCTAATCTAAACACGCTTTAAAAAAAGAAGAATATGTTAAAACATTGCAAAAATAGCATTATACATAACATAAAACACTAACAGTATTTTGCCAAAACAGAGCTGCTGAAGCTATAATCCCAGTGATAAATTATACAGAATAACAAACAAGTAAAAAGAGTGAGACAGTCACAATAGACCCATAATAGTTTTCAGTCTCAGACCTATGAACAGGCCCGGGCTCTGCAGGGCGCCTCGAAATAAAGAAAAAAAATGACTATGGTCATTTAAAACGGAAATCCATGGGGAGGAGAGGGGGGGGGGGGGGGGGGGGGGGAAGGGGCTATGAATCTTACCTGCATGAAGCTGCTCCTCTCTGCTCTGTCTCCTCCCCTCCGCTCACTGACAGTGACAGGCCGTGATGATGTCATCATCACGGCCCGACAGTGACTGTGAGTGGAGGGGAGAAGACAGAGCAGAGAGGAGCAGCTTCATGCAGGTAAGTTAAAGAAAGACATGGGGAGCTGAGGGGAGGGAAGCGCAGCGCCAATTTTGACAGGGGGCGCCGATTTTTAAAGGGGGGGGGGGCGCCGATTTTCACACTGTGCCTAGGGCGCCAAGGACCCTAGCACCGGCGCTGCCTATGAAGCCTTAATTCTGGGACTGGGCATGTTAGCAGTTTCACCAGTCTGCCCGCAGTAGCTTTGTCCTAGCTATGCCAAATGGATACAGTAGTGCTACCCTGTTGTTTTCCATTCATGCAAATTAAACTAGAAATTATTAGCCTTTCCTAGGGTTGTGTTTGTCTTGTGAGTCAGCAAATTAATTGGAAAAACTTACACGCCACATGTACCAGGATAGAACCTTGCACAACATGATTTCCATCAGTTTGTCAGACTCACCCACTACATGTATCCAGGACAGAAATCTACTGCATGTTCTATATGTGTCAGAGAGAGAGGTTTGGTGACTGACTATCAATAGCACAAACATAAACCGACAAACCATGTTTCAGTTTTACTACACACACTGGGCCTCATCTACAGTTAAAAGCAAGTTCAGCAACAAAGTGCAAATTAGCACCTGGACACAGTGGGTTGGATCTAACAAACCTTACACTTTTCCAGCCAATAGTGTTTGGATATTTCCAAATGTGGGGTCTGCTTTATCGTGGTGGGTATTTGAGGTGGGGGATTCACTATCTCCAAGATGGAAATAACATGGAAAACAAGAAAAATAAAAGCTCTTATTTGAAGTAGGGCACACATATTCATGTGAGACAATCAGCCAACATGCTGGGGGTAACGTCTCTCGGTCTGCATTCTTAGACGTGCTGCAACAAGTTATGGTTTCTGGTCAATTAGACAAAAACCTGTTTTGAGGATTCTCTAATCTCACAGTACACAATTCACTCATCATTATCCAGCTTAACCCGAATACAAAATAATTAGAGTAGGTATTTATACACACATAAAACATCTCTATCTCACACTTGCTTACTTTCTGGACCTCCAAAAAGATGTCCAAAGGGCAAGGGGGTTAGGTGTGAAGATGCAATTCGAGGCACGGTGACACATCGATTCACCCACTTGGCAAGAACGTCTGCGGAATCCAGGAACATGGCCTACTCAACCGGGAGTCTCCCGGACATTCCGTATGTGGGTTGCCAAAATGGACAAAATATGGCTGTTCAATGCTAAGGCCGCATGAGGATCTGTTTGAGTAGTCAGAGCCCGGCAGCACACACGGGTCCATAGAAGCCATCTTCAGACAGTACAGTATTATGGGCATGTAGATACTGATAAACATTGGATGGTTCCAACTGTCCACAACAATGAAGAGTGATGGGAGAAGCTACACATTTAAATTCAATTATCATCTCCACCAATATTGTAGGCAGAATTTATGTTCAGGTTTAACCAATAAATGTATGCTTGTGTATGTGTGTCTGTCTTTTACTGTTATATGGTGGACATTTGTTGTAATTTTAGGGCTATTACTACTAATACAGATAGAGCCTAAGTACTCATTATTTCCAGTATAACGTTAACAAGATGTCCCACTGTTCATATTATCACGAGTTATATGAATACAATCTTACCCCTTAGTAAGTACAGTATAACAATACAGCTTCAGATAAAAGGTTTAGGATATTCTTCTTCAGAAAATGTTTCAATACACTAGATGGTGAAGTGCCTGCAGGCTGACCTAAGCTTCATACAGCTAAATATTACCTGCTCAGATAGCATAAAGCAACATATACAACAGCTATAAGAGACTGCAGAATAAAGCAGGCTGCTCGTCTCTAAGTACAGTAAACAAACAAAAAGGAAAGACTCCTAACAAACCAACAATAGATAATATGCTGGACTCCAATGAAACACAATGACTCACTACCAGGCTCCACACACTAGCCCAGACTAAATGTAACTGTAAGGCATAAGAACTTTTACTGTATTCTGTATTGTGCACATATTGTTATATTGAGACATTGCAAATCATTTATGCTAGAAAGATGTGATGTCACAATGTTTTTTTAGGCACAGGCAAGTCTAATCTGCTACACCACCATTTAATAGGTAGATAACTGTTCCACAATGCCATTGTCCATTTGATCAGATGCTCTGTATATGGATTTAGCACACTTTGAGCAATTTCTGAAAAACACAATTCCAACAACTGCCTACAATCACATTTATACCACATTTGGACCACTAACTTTAATTTTTCCTTTCCTCCTTCTTCTAAAATACTATGCTTTGAGCATCATGTATGTATTATATAACTTTTTAACTCAATACATTTTTATTGAAAAATTTGTAAAAGATTTTGAAAAAACAGTAACAACTATTAAGGGGATTGGGCGTTGGAATGCAGGCTTAAATCTTTTGATCAAAATATGAACTAATACCTCATGTTTTAATTTTGCTAGACACACACAGATATGCAGTGTAAAAGGATAAGCGCTGACAACTGTCTTTTTGTTTTGTATATATATATATGGGCATTTGTATTGCCACGCCGCTGGTACCATATATAATGTGGGATATACCGAGCGTGGACTTGTTTTTCTCTGGTTTTGTTTCAAAATATTGCCTTTTTGTCATAGCAGTTGTCCATGAAGCCTATTTAAGGCACATTTGCTAGATGTAAACCCCTATACCTGGGAGGTGAGTGCATTTGATTTTAACTGCATTTTAATGGTGTTTAAAGCATATAGGTCAGTGTAGGACCTGCATATAATGAGGTGCCCTTGACGTTGGGATGCAGGCTTAAATCTTTTGATCAAAATATGAACTAATACCTCATGTTTTCATTTTGCTAGACACACAGTTATGCGGTGTTAAGAATAAGCGCTGACAACTGTCTTTGTTTTATATTAAGGGGGTACATAAAAAAGGGGTTAGAACGATAAATAACAGGTTAATGAAGGGAAATACAGTATGGTATTATATAACACATTAACCTTGTAGAGGAGACAAAGAAAAGCTCATAAAATTGACAATAAGTAGTACTGTGGCCTAGTGGTTAGCACTTCTGCCTCACAGCACTGGGGTCATGAGTTCAATTCCCGACCATGGCCTTATCTGCGTGGAGTTTGTATGTTCTCCCTGTGTTTGCGTGGGTTTCCTCCAGGTGCTCCGGTTTCCTCCCACACTCCAAAAATATACTGGTAGGTTAAGTGGCTGCTATCAAAAATTAACCCTAGTCTCTCCCTCTCTGTCTGTGTGTGAGTGTGTGTCTATATTAGGGAATTTAGACTGTAAGCTCCAATGGGGCAGGGACTGATGTGAATGAGTTATCTGTACAGCGCTGCGGAATTAGTGGCGCTATATAAATATATGATGATACTGTGGTACTCGCTGTGTTGATGTAAAGAAGCCCTGTGATCAGAAAAGTAGACAAACTATTGATTCCGTTTAATCAGAGGGGAGGATACGGAGGTTGAATATTTAAACCCAATGGTTTCCATAACACAAATTCTCTGGATTTCGGATATGATTGTAGAAAGGGGTGGAGGGGCCAGATTTTCCAGTATTGAGCTATCGCTGATCTAGTATCGTATAACTATCGACGGTAAGGAGATATTCTGAATGCTTTTATTTCAACCCAAGTCCTAACATTGTTTTTTGTAATCACATTGGGTTACCTGGGCAACGTATTGTGTGTTCTCTATGAAAATATGCCTAGAGTGTGCATCACCTCCTAGGGGGCATTAAAAAAGAATATCTGCCTTACAAAAGCTCTGCAGATTCATGTAAAGCATCTTCAAATACGCACAATGTCTAGTCGTTGAAGCTCATTATAATAAACAGTCCCCCAAGGCGAAATCTAGTTTTTGCATTACTGGCCATAACTGGTTGTATTATTTTGGATACTCCTAAACCTATATCTGGCTAGCTCCAATCATTATCTTGAGCAAATAATTACTCAGTAATTGTACAGCTTGTAATTGCAGTTACACTATTTGGCTGATATAGGTTGCTAAACTGCAGCTTGCACCTCTGTACGCTATGTCTAGTTCCATGCATGGCATTATTCAGAGTCATGAGAGTCCACCCTCCATTAATTTTGGCACCTTCACAACTTATATTAAATCTAATTAATAAAAAGCAGATTATATTACATACTAGACTTATTTAATATTTTTAAAGTGTGACAATGTTGTGGTTGTTTTCTGTGTGTGATATTAGTAGGGTTAACACATTAACCCTGTATTAATACATATTTGAATTATACAAGGTGGATAGCTGTACTGGAATTAGTTTACATACATGCCACACACATACTGCTCTTAACATGTATCCAAGCAGCATAAAAATGAACTAATTACAATACATCAATGCAGTATTCATATGAATGTAGGTTTATATGGCTGATCTGGTTAAGCTAGGTGTTGTTCACCTAATTATTATCTTCAATAAATCTATTTATGTATACAGCATATTTTTGTAGCATTGTCTACTCTTGCTTCACGTTGGGTGCTGTAAAGTTTCTTCCTATAGCTCTCAATTTTATGCATGACATGTCACAGAAGTCCAATTGTAAAGCGCTACGGAATTTGCTGGCGTTATAGAAATGTTGATGATAAGTGAGAAAAATGAGCAGTCAATTGTAGACCGCAAAAAGCAAAAGTACACAGGCCACATTGCAAGATTAATCGTATATGTGACAACTGATTCACTGAATGACACACTAGTGCTTAAGCAAGGATATCCATAAAGACTGGTCTGTTACCAATCATCATCATCAGCTATTTATATAGCGCCACTAATTCTGCAGCGCTGCAGAGAGAACTCACATCTGTCCCTGCATCATTCCCTAACAGACACAGACACAAATCCCGAGAGAGACTAAGGTCAATTTAATACCAGCCAATCAACCTACTAGTATGTTTTTGGAGTGTGGGAGGAAACCGGAGCACCCGGAGGAAACCCACGCAAACACAATCACTAGTGCTCTTCCTTTGTGCATTTCTGATGTAAATATATTTCTTGGCTGCTACAATTAAACACATCGTCCAAGTTGCACAGATATCATCCTTGGCACCTTTACTGCTCTAAACTGAGCTCAATTAACTAACTGATGTAAAAAGCTTGTTTTATATACAAGTTAATTAATTGAACATAGGTTAACTCTAACGGGGGAGATTCAATTAGCCGTGAAGTGTCTCCGGAACGTCCGCGAGACACTTTGCGGTGGAGATTTGACAGACATCTTTGCGTCTTTAGGTCACGCTGACAGCTGTGAGATTGCTGCGTTTTGTTTAGAAAGAAAAAATTAAGTGGTCACTTTTCAGCTATGTTACAATAAAACCAGAGGGTTTGCTTTATATCTGTATTTACGATCTCAGAAGATCCTAAGGTCAAAACATAAAGGATCTACATAGATATAGAAATAACAATGTTACGAACAATTCGACAAGCAACTTATACACATATAAAATGGATGAATTTTGTAACCAATTAAAAGTAAAAAGGTTCATCCTCTGCCACAATATATTTAAAGTAATTTGATAGTGTAGTTTTGTTATATAGAGTCTTCTTTCGTAACAAATATTTGTAAATTGAGGATGCATTTACCCTATTACAATATTGTATACAAATCTACGGAGTACTAGCATACATACGTTTAGATACTACACTAGAATTTATATAATATTTCCTCAGTTGTAGCCTGAAACCTGTCACATTTGAAATACAACCTGTGGCTCACTGACTGTTGCTATATTACAGATATCAACCTGCAGCATAGAGATGTAAGTCATGGTAGACCTTTTTTTATTATCTTTTCAACCTTTTTTTGTTTTTTAATCAGAAACTCTGTTTCCAATATTGCTATAACATTTTAATAAGAGTACCTGGGACTCCTTTGCTTTTAGTGTGGGGACAAAACAAGTGACAATAGTTCCTGAGTTCACAGGAGTATGAGATTCAGCCTGTCCCAGGGGTCTCCTGTAAGCAGTGCTGAAACACTTAAGTTTGCACTTAGCAGCTCTGATTCCTAAACACCAACCACTACTTATGGGCTCACTCCAAACAACATCATTGGCTCCATTTTTTTTTTATAAACGCCTAGTTTCACCCTAGCACACTTTATATCAACACTGAGAATATGTGGACTTGTTATACATAATGTAAATCAGCAATATTTAAATTGTTTACCTTCAAGTGCAGAAGTCAGGTCTGCTGTGTGTTGGTATTAAGGCAGCCATAGTTCTGTATATAGCTTGTACGGGATTGAGGTGTTCTCCCAGTCACAAGGTGAAAACACTTTGCAACTCTTCCTGTAAATGAATTGGGTGGTTTATTCACTCGAAACCTTTGGTGACGTCACGGACCACGCCCCGACCCTGCTGGCACAGACTTGCTGCTGCATGCTAATGATATGTAGATCAGGTCATGGAAAGACCTGAGGGATTACCTGGATAGCTTAGTCATGGCTCACTGAGTGAGCAGAAACATGCTGAATGCAATAGTAGGTTTATGTTTACACACACATACTAATACATATATAATTATTAGTAGTATTCCTACTAATACTAACATGATTGTTATACACCTACACTAAAGTATTTTGTGATGTTCCCAAGATGTTATGCAAGTGTAACATATGCTTAATTGTAGAAATTCAGGGGTCAGTAATAGCAGGAATCCAGTAGTTCAATGCCAAATACTCCAGTGGGTTGTGAGAGGCTGATAATCCAGTCTATACCGTAGTAACATATAATTCGCTAGGATTTATGTTATGGACTGAGGGAGAATTATCAATATTTTCACCAAGACAAATATCTACTAAAATAACTGTGATGCTAGTAAAGGAATGAATAGAAATGAAGAAATTAAATTATTTACAGTAGAGGAATTGCCTTAACAACTACATATGATTGGGGAAAAAAGTATTAAAGTAATGTTATTTTGGAGCTATACTGGCAAAATATCAATATGCCTATATAAATCTCTAGAAGTTAGAAAATGCATATTCTTCAAATTATTAAAACACAAAATGCAGAGGGCAAAATGAGGATCCGTATAAGGTACATGAGTAGACCAGCGATATCAATACACATAACTGAAAAGTTGGGTTGGAAGAGAAAATACTATATATTATACATTTTGATGGTGAAGTCTTTAAAACATGCTTTGCTATAACAAAGCAATGGGTCAATCCTAACCACTTTAGTAACTGTCGGGGGTAAAAAATCCATATATGCCTTGGAAAGGCATGTTGGATATTTTCCAATGGTACTGGATATTATGTGTATTAGGTAGGTTTAAGCAAAGGTCATTTACCTGATTTTGTGAAATTGTGTTTTCTGAACATATAACTTGCATGACAATCATGTATAAGTAATTCCATATTTACTATTTAAAATGTCATAGGTAGGAGATAAGAATCATTAATTCATAGAATGTTATATCTGCTCACACTGCAGACCCTTACTATGCAGGATATAACTTATAATAAGTATATTATTACTTCTTATATACGTCAGTAAATTATGCAACTGTACAAACAGTAAGGAACTCTGTGTTTACATTTCTTATATAGTACGAAGCATTAAAATACAAATGCTGATTAAGGTTGTAATGCCATGTTTTTGTTGCATATTTCATTTGGGATTTATTAGCAGTTCAACTTTATTTGTTAGCATTTCCTGAAAGATTCAGGCCGGTCAACACCAGATGCTAGGTTACAAATAGCACAGAAACATGAGGGAAACGTGGTTTGTTATTTATGAGTTTCCTGTTAGTAATATTTTATAACAACGTAAACAAATATACCACCGTTAAATCAATATTGTTTTCTCTAAACCAAAGTTTAAAACATTTCCTACGATAAACCATGCTGTTCGTCATGACTTTTTCATTTATAAACCGCAG
Organism: Mixophyes fleayi; assembly: GCF_038048845.1. NCBI lineage: Eukaryota > Metazoa > Chordata > Amphibia > Anura > Limnodynastidae > Mixophyes > Mixophyes fleayi. Next base: position 65,385,420 of record NC_134402.1, read on the forward strand.
ATCCTTCCTTTGATTTAGTTGTAATCTAAATATAGTGTAATACGATTCAAGTTATTACATAACATATATTATTAGATTATTATTTACATGGGCACTATTCCATATATGTCCATTGATACAGATTTCAGAAGATATTCAACTGTTATATTATGATTGAAACATAAAATACAGGCCATGTACATATTGTATATATGAACTATGTCAAGCATGCAATAAAAAAACAACAACAAATAACGTAACAGAGTTCTTCCTTGGTTATATGCCCTGAACCAGTGATCAGCTGGGAGAGAATTGTAGTTATTTACTAATTAGATGCAAAAATGCATATAACACAGCTGCCAAATTTCTAATAGATAAAATAAGTTGTGTCAAGGTCTGCTCATGACCATATTTGCCAACTCTCCCGGAATGTCTGAAATTCGGGTAGGTCCTGGGAGAGCAGGCAAATATTCTGCATATGGCATCTTGCTCCTCAAAATGACGCGATTCACGATGAATAGCGTCATTTTGGCCCTGCCCCCAGCGACAAAACCGGCATTTTGTAGCGGTGGGGGGATGCAGATCCAAAATGACGCTAATTGCCTCGCCCCTCCCTCCAACCACGCCCCCCTGCCTGGGATCTCTCGGAATTGACTTACCAAAGGTTGGTAAGTATGCTCATATCACTCGCCTGATCTGCACAGTTATGCCCTCCTTTCACCAAAGCAATTACTCATTTCAGTTTGTCACTCCCAGTTTAGCATTCCGCACCATATGCCAGTAAACACAGCCCTGTCCACTGCATCTGCCAGCGCAAAGGATGCTTACTACAGAGCGAACAGGGCGGGGAAGGGGCTTTTTTCCATAGTTAATTTACATTACAGGCGTGCCAAACTCAAGTGCATGCAACCACGTCAGAATCAAGATCTGGGCATCGCAAAGTTACTTGTTTTTGTGCCATATCCCCTACTCCAGTAAATGTATTTCACATGAAACAAAAAAAATTAAATCTAAAACTTTTTTGTTATTGTTTACCCTTTTATCATTAATCCTTTTATTATTAACTGGGGATATTTTTTGCGAATTTATAATCCACATAGGTTTTGGACTTATCCTGTAGTGTTTTGTGTAGTAGAGCACAGTAGTCCTACACCCAAATTAATCAGTGCGCGTATCTTGTGATCCATTCCTTGATTAATTCGGGAGTGCGCAGAGCCTATTTACGTGCGTTTGTTGAATCAGAATGTGTGCCTTGATGAATCAGGTCCTAAATGTGACCCGTCAATCCTAATGGTTAGTTGGTTGGCATGTGTTATTGCACATTGACATCTATTAGATAGGTGGCATCTGTACATTGGTATATAATGGAATGTATAACTTCATATTAGATTAACCTTAATTTTTAGATATAGATTAAATATAATATGCGAATATAGTCACTTCTTAAAAAATCTTTTTGTTTCTCCACCTGACTGTATACTAGTTCATTCCATCTCCCAAGACTATAAATGTACTATTTTGTGACTTCCCTAGGCAAACACATTCTCAGTAATGTCAGACCCATGCCCTTGGATAATGGAGATGCGTGTGCATCATATGCAGTCCAGTCAATTGCCACATTTGTGCAAGAACATGTTTATTTTAGTGAGAATAAAAAAACTAAACATTCTTATGAAGGGATCAGTGATGCTGTCTGTTTTAACCTGCTTACTTTGACAGGCTAAAACTAACATTTTTCACCCCCCACCCCCCCCCCCTACCAATCATCATCAATCGAAAATAAATATTAGTAGTATTTATGATTTATAGAATGTCACCTGTCAGTGAACAGAAAGTGTGAATGTGTGTACAAATGCAGCTCTGCTTTATATTCATAATTTCCGGTGTTGTGTGTAAGAACTACCTCAGTGGTGGAATATTAATCAAGTATTATAAAAACAAGTTAGAAAATAGAAAGTGTACGAGAATGCTGATTATACCATTTAAACTGCAGATTCACATTTACGCTAGTTATAATAAGTAATGATAGGGGTCCAAGATTCCTCCAACTGTAACTGTATTTGTTTTTGTTTAGAGAGTGCTGAGAGTGAGATACCTTTGTGTTTACAGATGAGGGTAGGCTTTGAGATGAGGAGAGTGCAGGGGCTTACCTTAGGTACTGGAGGTAGTGTATTCAGCAGTTCACATTCTCTTCAACTTTATTGGGCAATTTTGTCATTCATGACCAAACTGAATTGAAATTACAAGGGAAAACACTTTTACAATGGTATAAAGTTGCTACGGGGTATCAATGCCCAAACTATCAAGGCTGATTTAGACTAATGTCTTGCCAGTAATCGCCCTCTGGAGCGATACCTAGGTCTTGTTACCATTCTTCTTCATGAAGCATGTGAGAAACAGCCTTTGAGGCTTGTAGCATATTGTGAAGGTAAGAAGTAAGGTCCCTCTGGACATGTGGAGGGGGAAATGTAAACAGATTTATTAAAATACAGAGAGGTCGGAAAGTACAATCGGGGGAGGGGTTGTCATGAGAAAGTGCTGAACAGTAGCGAACATGGCCCCATGTGTTAGACTCTCTCTAATCTAATGCCTGATATTTATTCCCAGGTTTGTATTTGTAGGGTGCTAATTCTGGAGGTGACTCAGGATTGTTCCAGGGAAAAGCAAATGGAGAGGCAGGACCCAATAGAGAAATCTGTCTCTGCAGTAGTCCCATATTTTACAGATAAAGCTGATCTTAGGGAAGCACAGTACATCAGATGGTCTATGTGCTTAATCCCTGCAGGGAAGCTATAGAAAACATTTTGAGAAAATAAGTTTCATTCTTATCCTAGACTGTTAGGGATGTTGATGTAAACCAGGTGAAATGGTGGCTTATGTGAGAAGCAGTAGAATCTTACATCTCACAGTCATCTGCCCCTCTCTCTTGATGATCTTTTCAAAATCTCAGGGTGCTTACTATCCCAAACAAAATTGGTGCAAGATTTTTGGATTTGGTCATAGTGGGGAACAAGGGAATATATTTAATAAACTGCAGGTTTGAAAAAGTGGAGATATTGTCTATAGCAGCCAATTAGATTCTTTTATCATTTACTTATTACATTCTACAAAATAACAGCTATTATCATCATCATAACCACCATCTATTTATATAGCGCCACTGATTCCACAGCGCTGTACAGAGAACTCATTCACATCAGTCCCTGCCCCATTGGAGCTTACAGTCTAAATTCCCTAACATATAAACACAGACAGAGACAAAGACAGAAATAGACTAAATCCAATTTTTTGATAGCAGCCAATTGACCTACTAGTATGTTTTTGGAGTGTTGGAGGAAACTGGAGCACCTGGAGGATACCCATGCAAACATGGGGAGAACATACAAACTACACACAGATAAGGCCATGGTCGGGAATTGAACTCATGACCTCAGTGCTGTGAGGCAGAAGTGCTAACCGCTTAGCCACCGAGCTGCCCCAGCTATAATGTGATTGGTTGCTATAGGCAACATCTCCACTTTTTCAAACCTGAAGCTTGATAAATTTACCCCAAGGACTCAGATCAGGATAGTCTGCAATCAGTATAATAGTTTGGGCACCAAATTAATTGTAAGAGCTATGATCCTGCTCAGAGACGAGATTGTGTAATGTTTCCACTATAATAAATTCAATTCTATTTCTAGAGCATACGTGCCAACTTTGGCAAGAAGTGATCCGGGAGATCGGGAGGAGCTGGGCGTGTTGGGGGCAGGGGTCAAGCGGGTCACCTTATTTGACACCACCCCCTAAACCTTTATCACAGTTTCTGTTCAATCACAGCAGGGGGCAGGGCCATGATGATGCGTGGTTCGAATAATAATCTTCGCCCCCGACACTTTAATATAGAGGTATTTAGGAACCGGGAGGTTGCCCTGCTCTCCTGGGAGTCCGGGAGAACTTCCAGAAATTCAGGAGTCTCCCAGAAATTCCGGGAGAGTAGGCAACTATTTTCTAGAGGAGATTAAGAAAGTTTTCTGAATATAACAAATCATACGTGGTGGTGATAAAGATGACTAAATTTGATTTTGCAGGTTTGTTAATACGTTGTCTAAAGGATCCGAAAGTTGATATCTGTAAGGGAAAGGTTTCAGATTTTGTAGAATTAAATTTATAGTCCAAGATCTTCCAATAAGTGTCCAAGATTTTATTCAATTTTGGTAGTAAGGTTGCAAGAGAGGCCAAAGAAAGGAGTACAGTAAGTCATCTGCAAACAGCAAAAGCTTATAGATGTGGTCTCTTACTTTTATTCATTGACTATCTCCTCTCAATCGCTTATTTGCAGCAAATGCCTTGATGACCATGGCAGAAATCAGGACTGAGGGGCACCATTGTCTTTTTGCCATTTTTTATGTCTGTTAGCTCAAAAGGAGAACTGTTGACCATCACTTTGACAGGTAGATTTGAATATGTGGCCCTATTGCCACCCTGGATTTCCTCTTGGATGCCAAAACAGTGAAATATAAATGAGCACAGGTTTTGGTCCAGGCTTTTCAGTGTCTAGAGATAGAATTAAGGGTGATAGAACTTCTAGAATTAATAGTATGGATCAGGTCAATGGTATGTCTTGTGTTGTCCCTTGGTTGTTGTCCGGGTATAAATCCCACTTGGTCTATGATTATGAGTCAGGGGAGTACTAAATGCAAAAGTTTGGTCAGAAATATTGTATATAGTTTTCCATTATTGTTAAAAATGGAAATAATGGGTTAACTGATAAATGTATTTATATCCTTGCTTATTTTGGCACTAACACCACTATTCTTGCTTCTAGTGGTTGTTTGGAAATGTTGTCAAGGAATTGAATAGAAAGTGAAGTTGGAAGATTAAAGTATTGGAAAATTATTTACAATAGGCCAAAAATCAATCAGGCCCTGATTTCTGACTGATGGTGGTTTGAGCTCTCTCTTGTGTGTATATTACATAATTATAATACTCTGCTAATTTTGGAGAAAGCCTAGGTAGGTTATCAAACTATTCAACATATCTTGAGTGAGATGCTGAAGACCTCTAGTCTGATGAAGATTATACAGATACTGAAAATATGTTCTAAATTCCTTTCTGATTCCTATTGGGATCAGGGGTCATTTCTCTAGGTCTCTCTCACCCAAACCAGCCCCAACGTTAAAACACTAGCACCCCCTACAGCCTTTATGAAGGGTCAAATTGTCAATTTGTAATCTCAGATGTCAACATGGAAGACTCTGCCATAATAATATTGGTTTTGTGGGATTACTCGAAAAAGCGAAGGGGCCTGCTCCTGAAGATTTCTTGGAGAAGTGGTTAATTCAAGACTTTGGGAAGGATTCATTAATGGCAAAGTTCACGGTCATCCCTTCTCAGTCGCCTCCACCTGGGGCATCCTCCTGTACCCTCATAGCCAAAATCTTGCATTACAAGATCGAGATACAATTCTCCGTATGGTTGGATTGAAGGGTCCTTTGGAATATAATAATCAATGCGTAGCAATGTTTCGAGACTTTTCTCTTTAGGTGCAGAAAAGCAGAGCTCAATTTATTCAAGTCGAACAACGTCTTTGTGGTCTACAGATTCCCTATGCTATGGTCTTCCCTGACAAGTTCCAAAAGCGTCTGTGTGGACCGATCGGTTTGCTGAAGCTCCAACTGCACTGATGATAATGGTCTTGCAATATATCTCTATTGGCTGAAGAGCCCATTACTTTAGGGCCGACTTAGTTGTTAGTTTGCCCCTCCTGCTTATTTTTTATTTCCCTCTTTATTGTTCCCTTGGTCTGCGATTTTGCAGTATTGATCTAGCTGATAGCAGTGTTCTGGCTAGATAAGTATCAATTGTTGGGTGGCTTTTGGTGGTAGAGGTATGCTTTAGTTGTGGGTTGAGTAAGCAGGGTGGGGGATGGGTTTGCTATTGCAGCAGTCTGGACCAGAGAGCTCTACCACACCTTGACGCATTTCTGTGCAGTAGAGCACTTTCATCAGAAAGCTGCTAATATTAACTCAAACACGACCAATGAGATGCTGGATGAAAATGTATCAAACTGCCTCTTGATTTACATTGAAAAGCAATGATTGTTTGATCAGCTGAATGAACTCAGCATATTAATCCACAAAGGTCAAGCGCTGGCGCCTATTAGCAGCTTGTTATATACAAACTAAACAGCAGCAATCCACAAAAACCACAGAGTAATCATCTGTGGAACAACTGAACTTGATTTCAGTATCATCACTTCTTTGCACATAGAACTATGAAAACCTTTATATTGAAACTGAGATCGTTTTTACCGTTTTAAGCAGACTATGGTGCCACCCTGCAGGTGGCAAACAAATATAGATATTTCTCTGGGTAAATTAATTGGGACAAGTCTAATGTTTTCCTGCTGGTTTGTGAATGTTTTGTGAAACCTTAGTATAATCTTTCGCTAAAATGTTCCCAGTTCCAACTATCTTGCAATCTGGATCACTAATGCTGACTCCGATTAAGTAAAACCCAATCTACAATCCCAGATAGATTTCCTCAAGGCTAAGAACCATACATGGCAGAAGCGGCCTTTATCTGTCTCAGGCAAAATCAATTTAATTAAGACCACCAAAATTTCTTTACGTTCTCCAACAGTATATAATTTTTATTCCACCCCTGATGTTCCGTAGAATTGACCAATATTCATCATCCCGGGGGGAAGCTAAAATAAAACAATAAAATTTAGTTTAGTGTCTAGGACTAGATCTTCGGATGGCCTTGCATTCCCTAACATGAAGCTCTACTACTACACATCTCAACTGGCCCATTTTAAAATGTAGATCTCTGATGCTGATCATCACGACACACAATGGGAACTAGTACAGCAATTTAATAGTAGTCATGTTCCGCTACAGGCCTTACTTTTGAGTACAATTACTACTTGTGCCTCTCTGCTACTGGTGCAAGCTATACAAATCTGTATGGCTACCAATAAAATAGTGGCCTATAATGGTATAGACCTATGCACTCCCTTATGGTTCAGGGCTAAGTTTAAGGAATTGCTCTTGGTAGAGGGTTCTTCATTGTAGTCCTGATATGGAGTGGAAGCTATAGGTCAACTATATGCAGCTGCTGTTTTTATGCCCTTTGAGCAATTAGTTGCAGCTTTCAGTTTTCCCAGAAATATGTTTTACTCGTATCTGCAGCTCCAGCATGATATAGCAGCACAATTTGTCAAGAAGACACTGGCTCTGGTGGAGGCCCCCATTAAAAAGCTGCTTCAACCTCTTGGTTATAAGGGACTAATCTCCTCTGCATACTCCCACCTTCTTTGTGAATCAACTGTCACTTACATTGTGTAACTACAGGAAAAGCGAGAGGTTGATTTAGGTCCCTTACTGATAAATTCTGGGGACTTATTTTTTGTAGCTCACATTACTCTAATGCTTCCTTAAAATTACAACAGATTCAGGTATATATCCTACACAGAACATATTGTCCCCTCACTGCCCAGCACCTTTAGTCACACATGCCCCCTCTCTGCCCAGCACCTTTAAGTCACACATGCCCCCTCCTCATCACATCTTCTTACCTTTTTCTCCACTGCACAGCACAGGAAGATTTCCAGCAGCCCGCCCGCATTCTGTATCATGTGACCACTGCTCTGATAGTGTTCGGTCTGGCTCTGCATACAGACTCCCCACTCGCGGGTGGGGGGTCTGTGTTAAAAAAATAGTTAAAAAATGAACTATAGAGCTCTTGTGGGGCCCCGAGCCCCCCAGAAAGGTCCGGGCATGGGTTATTTGCACCCCGCCCTCTCCGCGCCCCTACTGAGACCTGCGGGGCAGAAGATGCAAAGCCCATACTTCCTTGTGGGGATCACTGTTGAAAACCTTCTGTTCCATTAGACTCTGCACCTCCCTGTAGATGGCACTAAACCAAGCAGGTCCTGAGGGTCCTACTATGCCCAGTCGATTGTAACAGGTATGCATAGCCTGTGGATGGATGGCCCCAAGATTCCAATGATTCTTAACTGGATCTTGATGGTAAACTACATGAACGGTCATGAAAGGTTTGTCTAAACTAGTGGGAAGGCACTGCCAAAGTTTAAAAATATCTGGGGTAGGTGGTTTGAATCTTCTTATGCTTTAGATGAGAAGGCTAACCTTAGATGACTGAGCCCATGCCAACTGATATAAGCTGTATTGTTGTCAGTTTAGATTCTATCCTGTGTGGTGTACTGTATCGCATCTGTGTTGATAATTTAATATTTTCCGATGTATTGTGTCACACTTGGTACTCTGTATTTATCATGTGTATTTGGACAATCTTGTGATGTTTTTGTATTGTCATTTAAGCATTTTTGTTTTCTTATGTTTAGAAACACCAATAAAAACCACTTCAGTGAAAATAAAAATATTAATAGCACACACTTTTAATAATTATTTCTCCCTATCTGCAACCGGCCCGACAGTAAATTTATGGAATTTACATTTAATAACTAAACCTAAAGCACCCAAAATAAACCCCAACATTAAATGAATACCATTCACATTTAATAAATAGACCTAAATCTCCCAAACAACCCCAACATTAAATTACTAGCATTCACATTTAATAAAGAGACCTATTCGCTCAACCTGCTGATATTAAATTAATATTATTCATATCTATTAAATAAAACTACTTCCTCCCAAAAATTAAATAATTAGCATTCACATTTAATAAATAGTTATTCTTCTTCCCAAGCTTAGGCCCACATTAATTGACTATTCCCATAACTCTACCTTAAATTAACAAGCCCCACCATATCCCCACTGTTAATAATAATAAATAGGCTTCCCATAACACCACCAATAAATTAAAAGCTCCAACCCACAATTAAATGATTATCAATACCCTCACCCTACCATGGAATTAATAGCTACAATCCCACCCAAATTACATTAAGAGACAGCCACCTCCTCCTACACTTGCATAACAAGCTCCTTTCCCTCACACTTATATAAAAGCCCCCCAATCCCACACATAGACACTTATATTAAGAGCTCCCACCACAGACACTTTCCTTCTTCCCAGGGTCATCTTAACAGCATTATAGGCCCCCGAGCAAAGCTGCGCACTGAAGCCCTACCTACACAACCACTCACAGGAATAACAATGTAAATTATCGATAAAATTAAGTTTATATTTATTGGTTCCTCCAACAAAATCAGTGTTTAAACATTGAAAAACATTCAGCACTGCCCCAAAATCATATTATGCTATACTGTAGTGTCCCTGGTTCAAATTATGCCAAACAGTAGTGCCCCCAGTTCATATTATGCCACAATAGTGCCCCCAAATCAAATTATGCCACATAGTATTAATCCCAATTCATATTATACCATGCAATAGTGCCCCAAGTTCATATTATGCCACAATAGTGCCTCCACATCATATCATGCTATACAGTAGTATCCCAGTACAAGAAAGAATGGTTAAAAAGTAATTAAACATACACTGTATATGAGAAAATATATTAACATATCTAGTAAGCTGTGTTCTGATCTCCTACTGGGCGTACCGGGTGAAGAGGGAGCCTCAGCTGTTATTGATTCTTTGATCCTATAGACAGGCAGACTTCCGAGATGTGCGCACCCGCCAGGAGCCGGGGAGAGATATTAGAAGGAAGCATGCAGGTAAGGATCAGGAAGGTTCTCTGGGCTGATCCACACGACACATGCATTAAAGTGGCTGGTTCCTGGGGAGGAGCCAGCCACCAGGAAGCGGTTTAATGTTGGAGCTGGCCCCTAATAGGCTATGGCCAGCCCCATTAGCTTGGGCCACACAGATGCCATGTTTGGTCCCTCTCTCTCTCTCAATATATAAATATATATATTTATATAACAGGAAACATTTTTTAAAAAATGTCTTCATGTATTGTTTTTGTCATTTTTGTCAAGGTCAAGATATGTATTCGCAACATCAAAATCGCATGTACAGATAACAGCTGATACTGAAGTGATTAGTTCACCTAAACGTTTTAATAAAGAGGGTTTGAAGGTTCTGAATAAATCTCCTGGAATAGTATACTGAAATGGCCCCCGGGCAATTCCCCAGCGTGCCAATGCTTTAATATGGCTCTGCTTCTTCCATTTTTCCATTCGTTGCAGTATCTTGCTGATAACCACTGTATCTTCTCTCCTGCTGCCTGCTCACATGAGACATGCTGGCAGTGGCGGAGAAAGCAGTGGGGACACACAGTAAGGGAGAGAGTGGGATGTACAGATCAGACTGTAAAGTCTCCCTGGGGAGAACAGCCACCAGGAAGCGAACTGTACCCAGGACCAGGGAGGGGTTTCTGGACAACTGGATCCCCCACCCCCCTAATTTCATGCCTGTTCAGGGCCATATCTGTTTTACCATTTGACAAGGCCAATATTCACATTTTCGCCTTAAGTCGCAATCACCAGGGATATCTTGTTTTCTGTTATAGCCTATCCAAGCAAATGTTGCATTGTTTTATTGGGACAAGCTATACATTTTTTTTGTAGCATAACTAAATAAATTTACTTTGATTTAGATACTGTGGAGTAAAATGAGGTATGTGTGTGCCTGTGAGTGTGTGTGTGTGTGTGATGTATGTTTGTGATGTTTAAGTTAATGATAGAGCATGCTTACATGCTATAACGCAAGGGCAAGTTCCAGAGTGAGCCCCAGCCAGAGGGGCTATTATTAGACCCACCCACAGACTCTTCTTCCTCTATGAAAAACCTAGTAATGAAGTCACTGATGTTTCTAGAGGAGGAGAAGCAACCATTAATCTGCACAGTAGTTAGCAGTTGCCTCACACTGCTGAGGTTCGATTCGGACAAGGGCCCTACCTATATGAAGTTTGTATGTTCTTCACGTGTCTGTGTGGATTTTTCCCCGGTGCTATGGTTTTCTCCCACAGTCCAAATACATACTGGTATGTTAATTGGCTTCTGATAAATGTTTGTGTGTATGTGTGTGTGGTAGGGAATTTAGATAGTAATCTCTAATGGGGCACAGTGAAGTGAATGGTTAAATATTCTCTGTACATAATTGGTGCTATATAAATAAATGATAATAATAATATTAATATTTTTATTGCTGTGTAGGAGCAGTCTAAGAGGTTGCTACCACATGTTAAGGTTCCTGGCCATAAGGTCCCAGCTCTCTCACCAAAATTAGCCACCCAGAACCCTTAATCTCGGTAACAAGTTAAAACAATCATTTAATCAAAGAAAGCAATGCCTATCTGTAATAACATATCAACAGGCATTTTACACAAGTGTTATAAGCTATAATAAACAATTCTGACAACAAATCAGGAAGAAACTGGGGGTCGCAGGTGAAGCAGCACAAATGCCGTTCTTCCCACATTGTGATGGCGTGCATCTATTTTTTGCGCATCTGTGTTTTACAGTCGCTCGTGTGGAAAAGTACAGTATAATGCTGAATGATGGCTTTAACTGCATTTACATTTTACATAATGAGAGGAAATTGATGCACTTTGGCAAGTTGGAGAGAACCATGAAGGATGCGTTATGGCTGCAGTAATGTCCTTGATTTTATGGCCAAATACAAAAATGACATTCTATTTCATGAGTCGAGCCATTCTCATGAACTTCAAGGGGTGAAGCCCACACATTTCAATTCAGAAATCATACATTTAGTTGCGCCTAAGAGACAGATTTTACACTATCTTGGAGATGGCAGTAACTAGGCGTTTGCCACTAGTTTTAATCTGGTGCCTCAGTGTCATGAGCTATTTAATAGGTGGTATAATAGGCTGTAATTATGTTACAAAATTATGCAATTATTTTACAAAAACCTGCAAAATGTTGTGCAATTGTCACAGTTTAACTTCCCTGAAATTAGATACTCACAAAACATTGAAAAAATATTAAATAAATACTTTTGTATATTTATGCCCCTGTATATATTCATAAATGAAAATAGAATGTGATATCATGCTAGTTTCAAATCATATGAGAGAGTAAATCACTTTTGTAAATAGAAATAGTAATAGTGATGAGAGGGTACATACAATAGGCAAATATAAAGGAAATCACACAAGCTTTCAAGGCACAAAGGTCCCATTGTCTGGCAATGTAGCTAAGATTATTTCAAGCATGTGATTATAAATATATACATATATATTTTTGTCTGTTTGTTTACACACACACACACACACACACACACACACACACACACGCTCAAAACATTGTATGTGCATGTATTAGACCTTTTGCATTGTTCAACTTTACTTAAATAGAAATGCTTTGTAATAGACGTGTTACAGATCACCAGCAGGCTCTGTCATGACCTGGTTTACAGTAACAAGACTCCTGCTTAATTAGTTACATGACCCATGTAGCACAGAGATCAGTAAGTCAGCAAGAGCTTAATGGACCTGAAAAAAAGGCTAGTTTAAATATAAAAGAGAAAGAGCCAAAGAGATAGAGAGAAAGAAAGAAAGAGTGAGGCAAAGAGAGAGAGAAAGCGAGAAAGAGAAAAACAAAGAGAGAAAAATAGATGACACAGAGAGAGAGAAAGATGGTGAAATAGAGAGAGAGAAGGAGAGAGAGAGAGAGAAGGAAAGTAAGAGTGAGACAGAGAGAAAGAAAGAGCAAGGCAAAGAGAAATAAAGAGCAAGACAGAGAGGGAGTGAGACAGAGATAGAAAGAACTAGACAGAGAGAGAAAGAAAGGAGAGACAGTGAGAAAGAGAAAGAACGAAAGGCAAGACAGAGAGAAAGAAAGGATGAGACAGAGAGAAAGAAAGGATGAGACAGAGAGAAAGAGATAGAGATGGAAAGAAAGAGCGAGACAGAGAGAACAAGAAAAGATGAAACAGAGAGCGAGAAAGAGCAAGAGAGTAGGGGGAAAGAAAGAGCGAGACAGAGCAATAAAGGGCGAGACAGACAGAAGAAGGAACGAGACAGAGAAAAAGAAAGGATGAGACAGAGAGAGAGAGAGAGAGAGAGAAAGAGAAAGAGTGACATTAGACAGGTAACATTTTAAGAACATGAGCTTCTTATTTCAGGTCCTGGTACAAAATTTCTAAGAAGTCTAGGGGGTAACTGTATTAAACAGCGGATCTGTCAAATTACAAATATTCAGCGATTGTGACAGCCATATTTAAAATTGCCATTTTAAATGTGGCTGTCACAATCGCCAAATATCAGCTATTTGACGGATCCGCTGCTTAATACATTTACCCGTAGATCTTTGAACCCCATAAAAATGCGCTGTCACACAGAGCCGGATTTAGACCTCATGGTGCCCTAGGCAAAATATTGGTTTGGTTTTTTTCTTCTCCCTTGTCCCCCCCCATCTGGGCCCCCTGAGAGCCGCTAGGCCCTAGGCAGGTGCCTAGGTTGCCTAGCGGTAAATCCGGCCCTGCTGTCACATAACAAAACTACATTAGTGTTGCATTTTTACACATTCGCAAATAACTTTTTGAGCCAGTATCGGTTTAAAACAACCGACATGTTAATATTGTTCTATTAATGAGTCAGCGTGACATTAATAAACGTTGACAGAAGACAAAACTGGAATGATATAACATCACGTTGTGGTAGCAAGATTTGGAGCCAGTTGCTCTATGTAATTAATCTGATCATGCAGGAAAAACAGGCTCCATAACAATGCACAGCAATCAGTGAATAACAGCTTCCAAAACATATGGTCTTTACATAAACACTGTTAGCATTTTAATCTTTAATATTTCATAATTATTGCTCAGTTAACTTTATAAAAAGATCTAGTTCAAATTATAAATATTTTGGATTAATTTATTACCAGAGAAACGCTCCGTGTTATAGATAATGTGTTATGTTGCTGTATTATAGTGGACCTAAACTCTAAAGGGCATATTCAATTAGGTACCGAGTGTAATACGGTACCACAATAGCGCAGATTTTCTTTCGTAACCCTATGGGGTGCGAACTTAAATCAGATTTATTGCGGTGCCTCAGGTTACATTCGCGGGCCGTTCCGGCGCGTAGCTGCGATGCCTGTACCCTATTGAATATGCCCCTAATAGCTACTGCCTATTACAAAACTGTACAGCTTATTTGTAAACACTATAAAGTGCACAAACTGATATTTCAGGTATAGAATGGTACATAATGTTTTATTTAGTGGAAGCCACTTGCTAAATAAAACAGTTTGTAATAAATTATATAGCACAGTGGGAAAAGCTAGTGGGAGGAAAGGGAGGAGGGAACTGGTTGAGGTATGAGAGGTGATAGGATCAGCCAACCGGTAGGGGTACATAGAGAAGGAAATGAGAAAAAGGAAGGAGGGGACATAGATGGGGAAAAGAGGCTGTACTTAGCCAGGTCCAGTAGGGCTCAGGAGGCTCATTTCTCTCTAAAGTTGTAAGGGAAGAATATAATAAACTTTCCACCCAACATGGAGGCAATGATTAGAAGATGAGGAGTATCATTCAAACACTATATTAAAATCTCCTGCCATATTGTGGAAAACTGCTGCATCTCTTTAAATACATTAAGGAGAGAAATCACTGGTTTTGAAATGTAAAGGAGGATATCATCGGCATATAGGGCTATTTTATGGTCTCTAGAAAGTACCTTAATTACCAAAATATCCAATCTCGACCTGATCCTGCCAACTAGGGGTTCTGCTATTAGTGAAAAAAATGAGGGCCAAGAGGAGCACACTATTGCCTGGTACCATTTTTGATGGGGTATAAGGTAGAGGTTAACCCATTTACCTAGACAGAGACAGAAGAGTGGCGGCTGATATACCAGTGAGGAACTTCTCCTGAAAGCCTTAAGAGGATAGAGCTCTCATCATAAAGGGACACCCAATGGGGTTGAAGTCAGTTTTAGCATCTGATAGCTAGAGACAAAACCCACCTGATCCAGGTGAATCAGGGACTGCAGAACAGTGTGAGTCAGTTAGCTAGGATTTCTATGAAAATATTCAGATCGATATTAATGAAGAAATGGGCTGATAAAATCACAGAAGGAATGATCTTTGCCTTCTTTAGGGATAACCATAATTTTAACCCTACTCATAGCAGTCAAAGGTTTAATAGCTATTCATCCCTCCACAAACAAAACTACTGTTACAGATCAACTTTGCCTTCAAATGGCAGGCCAGCAAGATCAAGTAAGGATTTTCTTGACTAGAAGAGTTGATACTCTCAATCAAACAAATTATCCCCCATGGCTAGCCTGGGATTTGATACAAATATTTCCTGGACTCCGTATTATCTACATTAAGATGAATATATTACAGAGATGCTGCACATTTATCAAACATTATTTATCAGAGCACTCACTGCAGTCTTCTCCTCTCTTCAAAGAATAGTGATGCGATTTGCTTGGTCAGGGAGAGAGCCCTACATACTCAGCATAGAACGCCCATAAACCACCTTACTCCTCCTATCGGCCAGGATACAAGAGAGACTTTAATTCTAGGAAACCTGTTCAGTGATAACTTATACCCAGCCACTATTTTATTGCAAAAATATCCCGTGGCTTTCATTTTAGAGACTCATTAAAACTAACAAGGAATAAGTGTCTGGAAAACTGTCAATTTCTCTCAGGCTGATTATTGCAGAGAAAGTATCCTGTTTTAGTCTGCAATACCTAAATGATCTCTTTACTGCCCTTCATGAAACGAAAACACCCAAACAGATAATTAAAACAGTTGACTGTCATAGATGATTCTTGATGCGTAAGGGCTAAATTGTTCAAAACCTACAGATCTTAAATTGCACGTTTTTGTTGATTAATAAATAGAACGCTCCCTTAAGAAATCGAACAGAAAGAAACTTTGCGATATTAAAAGCACTTAGTTTGTGTGGCACATCTAACAGTAGCCCACTCCAAAGTATAGAGATTTAAGTCCACCACCTCAATTATCCATAACTGGCTGCAACATTAAGTTACTGTAAAACTAAAGACAACTCATCATGTGCACCACCGTTACCGAAAGGTATTAAACCATTTGATGGGGTATAACTGTCTAAGTTAATATTTACTGCACAGTAGTTTATCTATGAACAGAGTCTATGGTTGCCTTGATAAACCTGTGTCTATATTGTGTTCAGTTTATGAATCTGAATGTTATTTACATGTGCAGACAAATGTGATAATTGTACCAGTTAATGTTATACAATTATTCATGCTTAGCTCTCTGGGTTCTTTTTGACCGAAATGTCTGTAATGTGAATTTCTGTCAAATGCATATAGTTTGAGAATAAGAATATCTTATTAAGTATTTGTTACTTGATATTTGGGGCCTTCCACCAGAATAAAGTGAAGTTCCTTGAAAATACTGTTGTCACTTTTGTGTTGTGGATAAACCTTCTTACCTCTCTGATGTCATGAGAATACAAATGATCGAACCCGTGAAGATAATCACTGTGGCTTGGTAAGGTGCAGCTTACACCACCCTACATCACACTGCACCCAACAGGGTAGCACAAAGTATTTTTCTCTCTGCAAAAAATGTGCTTAAAGATCTTGGAAATGAGCCTATGCTTTCAATAGGAAGCCATTTGCACCTTCCAGCCACCCTTTACACACGAAAGTGAATT
The DNA here is from genome assembly GCF_038048845.1 of Mixophyes fleayi. Classification (NCBI taxonomy): domain Eukaryota; kingdom Metazoa; phylum Chordata; class Amphibia; order Anura; family Limnodynastidae; genus Mixophyes; species Mixophyes fleayi. Next base: position 65,401,953 of record NC_134402.1, read on the forward strand.
TCTAAGCAAATTTCAATTAATGTAATAAAAGCAGTTAACACTGAAATGTGACATGTGATTAAAGAAGTTCCAATGTCCCCTCTCTCTCTCTGATGATTAATGTAAGAAGAAAATGTGACTTAAACGAGCAATATTTTAGGAGAATAAAGGAAAAATTTAAATTAATGAAGAGTCCTATGGCCTGATTCATCAAAACATGCATACTGAGAGCAATGTGCATTTGGTTAAAAATGGGCATTTCTGGGAATGATTTTGCGTACGAAACACACAAAATCGGCAGATATGGGCCTTGATGAACCAAACCCCTAGAGTTTTAGTGGAATCCCACGAATAATATCCCACGAATAGTATCCCACAAATACAGACAGATTACATTTCCAGTAGCAGTCCCTTAAACAGGTGCGGGCGTGCACCTATAAATTATTGGGATAACCTATTGGCAGGCGCCTGTAACTGTACTGCTATGCTGCTTGTCACAGTCACATCCGGGAACTCAGATGCGCACTAGCGCTGCTGACAGATGTAAGAGAGGGTGCCAGGATCAAGAACAGAAGCCACTCATGCACAGTAGCGCATTGTGGAAAGGACCCGGCAGTACCCCACTTCTGCCCAACTAGACCACCGGGGATGGAGACGGAGTGTAGTGCTCCTCTCCCAACATAAATTACACTAATCAGAAGTCGAAGTGGTAATTTAGTAGTGGCTGTATGAAAAATGTAATGGGAATGTAAGTGAATGGAATTTGATAGTTTTGTAATGAAGGCAGAGGGAGGAGTGGCAGTATGGTGGTATGGCAGATTTTTATTGCCAATGGGGTCACTGTGTCTATAGAAAATGAAACTGTTCAGCTCACTATGATTTGATACATCACATAATTGTACAATATTGGTTTGAAACTGAAGGCTTAGATGCACAGTAAGGTGGATTCCACCTGTTGTTGGGCGTGCCCCTGGCAACACTAGATGCGTATACCTCCCAACTGTTCCTATTTTGGTGAGACTTCCCAATATGCGTCTTGCAAAAGGGGTGAGGCTTAATGGGACAGTGGGTGGGGTTCAGGGGCGGATCTAGACAACTGCTTTACCCCGGGCGATTTTAGGGGGGGCAATTTAGGCCCCGCCCCTTTCTGATTTCTAAGGCTGCCGGCAGTCGGCACCCCGTTCGCCCCCCCATCGCCCCCCCCCCTGGATCCGCCACTGGTGGGATTTGAGGGAATATGACCATTTGTGGGCAGAGTTTGGGTATAACTGTGTGGAGTTTGGGGGGGCTTCTTTTGTCCCACTTTCGGGACTCTAAATGTTGGGAGCTATGGATGTGCCCATATGTGGACCTATACACACCCCTTAAGCAGATTAGGGGATGCTCCCTGTGTGCTGCACCTAGCTATTACTTGTACAGTCTCCCTGCAATTATTTTACAAAAGTAGACAAGTATGAGAGAAATAGAAGGAACTTGTAAATATTGCTATCTTCCAAACCTTTACTAATTATTCTTCACTGAACTACCCCTGACTCTTCTGCACCACTTGCACCTGATACTGTTTTTACAAGGGTACAAGTAGATTTCTCTTCTTTAACAACTGAACGTATCAATTTATAAACTTGTCGGATCAAAAAGTTATTTTGCAGCGTGTATTTTGTACAAATAAGTTGTGTCCATTGCACGTTTCATAAGCATTATATATAGTATATCCAGTAGGAAACACACTTAATGGGAGGTCAAACTGAGTTTTCCTTCATGCTAACTAACCTGACATGCAGCTCTTCAACCCAATGCACTGACTGGTCAGGGTCAGATCCTAAAGGCAAAAGCAAAAAGCTACCGCACCAGATTGCATATAAATAAACAATAATGCTGTAGGCGTCATTTAATATGAGAAAAATGGTTCAATGCATATCTAGAGGTGCTATACCTAAGCTTATCAAATGTAAAGGAACAGAGAACAGAGTTAAGGTAGTGCACTAACAGCTATTTTTGCTAATATGACCTATATAAATTAAATTGTTTCCTCTAAGTTTAAAAGGCCAAATTTTATTAATGATACATTAAAATAATATAGGTAACAAAGACACAGTGAGTTATTAAAATAATAAGGTGTTTCAAATGAAAGGTGATTTTACAAACAGTAGTGAATAAAGTATACAAATGCCAGCTGAGTGTAATTTAGGATATTAGTTATTGGTTATAATTGTTGTCCAAATTGTTGTATCATCTAGAGGTAAAGAGAGTATATCTATCTGTTTATGTTAGATTGTTTGGTACTTGTGTGAATACTTGTCTAATTGTTTAATAGTAAGTGTATTTTTATGATCATTTATTCCTACTTGCTCCTTCGTACAACCATATTCTACAAGTGTGAATTACACAGTGATGCAGTCTGAGGGTATTATATCATGATGATTTCATCAAGTTTTTTCTCTCATATGTCAGTTTTAGTTTTATGCAGTCAGCAAAATTAATTGTAATCACAAGCGCCTGGTTTACAGGTTACAATAATATTCTGGGATTTGTTAAAATGCACAGATTGTTAAAATACTGTGTTGTACTACAATGTAATGAGAGATATTCAATAGTATTCTCAGATGCCTTAATACACTTGCTGGGTTCTAAATTGTAGAGAATCTTGTTGCTATTTAAATTGAGAATATAACAATTTAGAGAATGTAATATCTATTAGGGAACTAATTGCTGGCTTAGGGTATTATACCCACAATGTCAATTACCAGATTGTTTATGGGTTCCCGTACGTCTTGGTTCAAACAGAATGTTGAAAAAGGATTCTGCTATCTATTCCCTCGCGGTTGCTATGCCGAATTCTAAGGCTACATCTAATATGTTGTCTTTTCTAAATGGCACCTCTTAAATTCAAATAATTATAGAGATATATATATATATATATATATATATATATATTTATTTATAACACCCAGTGAGAACGCCCTGGCGCGTTTCGCTGCAACTTGCTTGATCAAGGCGGACAGATCATACACGGAGCAGGGTATTTAAACAGCCTTCTACCTATCATCTGACTCTTATGTGGAGCTTATTGATTGGTTGTGTAATTATTTGTTACTTTACCCTTTATTAATCTACTGTTTGTTGTCATACTATCATATTTATATATTGAACAATTCAATAGGTTTCCATGTTTCATATCTGCCAAGTTCTGTTCTTCATCTGATCGTCTTAAGGGCAAAATAAAGAAAATAAAATCAAGAACACAAAAGAAGGTATTATAAACTAAACGAAAGTACAGAATCCATTCATTGGAAGGCAGTAAAGGAAGAAAGGGGGAGGCACATATAATATGTCAGTAATATACCAGAATTAATTAAACCAACCAACATAACTGAAGCAATATGTTCTAGACTGAGGTGGGTGAATCTGGTGAGACCAGATGATCCACATAGAGATCATACCATGGGCTCCATGTCATTAAAGGGGGGGGGACACAGAAGTGAAATACTTGAACCCAATGGTCTCAATAACATAACTGCTCTCAATTTTAGCAATGATTTTAGAAAGAGGTATGGGAGCCTGACACTTTAAATATTGGAACAGCCCTGGTTGCAATGAGTATTTGTCCAGTGAGATATTGATTGTCTTGTTGGAGCTGTGGAAGATAGAGATGAAGAAGGTCCATATAAGGACATGCCTGTAGCCCCCCGTTAGTAACCTAGGATTAGGTTAAACACAGCATACCAAAGAGGGTGGTGTTTCGGACAGGACCAAAAGATGTGAATAAAAGATCTGATCTCACCAAATTCCCTCCAACAAAACTTGAATACTGTAGGCTAGGCCCTGTGAGTTTGCTGTGAATTGGTAATTTGTGGTATTCAACAGGAGTCAAAAAAGTCTTATGGCCACCAGAATGGGAAGAAGAAGAGAAAAGTAGTCTCACACGAGGGGGAAGGGGCTTCAAAGAGGGGGATGTGTTGGTTGCAAATGTATCCAGTGGCGGATCTGTATATATTTATAAAAGTCTTGAGAAGGGATGTGATATTGATCCCGGATTCCAGAGAAGGACATAAGAAACCTAACTTTAAAAAGATGCTGTACCTTAATAGCTCCCTTACTATGCCAAAGATCTAATCAAAGGTTCGGAATTAGTTTTGATAATGCTAATTTGGAGAGGCGGGAAGAAGGGAGAGGATACTCTTGGGTTGAAGTCCACATGTTGACCCAAACAACAAGGGAGTGAGTGATACTTCATAAAGTGGTACCAGATACCGGTTTGCTGACCTTATCCAGCCACATTAGGTCCTCCAGAGGGAATGTTGAAGAATAATTACATTAAATGTTAACCCAGAGTTTATGAGAAAGAGGGGCCAGTCAATCTTTAAGTTGGTCCAGCTGGGAGGCTTGTTGATTGGCTTCTAGTTTAGGAGCAGCAAGAACCCTTTTCAGTTTGGAGGGTTACAGGTGTTCCTCACAAGTCTGGGGCGCTTGCCTCTCCAAACAAAATTAAAAGCTATATAATAAAATTTGTTAAGATGCTTAGGGACAATAGACAAGGTTGGGAACTGGCATTGTGAGTGGCCATAAGATTGTTTTATACCAGGAACAAATCCCACCTAATCCTGATTAATTAGTTGAGGCAAGATAGGGTTCAGTATATTAGCTATAAGTCTAGCAAATATTTTTAAATTAGAGTTCAGAAGAGCAATATTCCGGTAGTTATTACAGTGTGTTGGGTCTTTAACAGATTTGGGTATTGTAATTATTTGCACTTCAAGCACTTCAGGGAAATATCACAAGTAGCATTAGTAAAAAGCTCAGCTAGGATCGTGGTTAGTTCAGACTGAAAGGGGAAATTGAATCTATGTGTAAAGCTGCCTGGACCCGGTGCTTTACCCCGTGTCATAGATTTAATGGCACCTTTAGCCTCTTCGTCCATCCAGTCTGAACATAAAGCGGAAATTTCATCAGGGGGCAAATATGAGAGATTGATTGTAGCTAAAAGATCATTGATAGATTCTACAGAGTGGTGTAACAATTACTGGTCAGATTTAAGATTATAAAGATGTTCATAGAAGGCAGCAAACTGATCTGCAATGTCCAAGGGGTTATAAATGTGAGCACCCTGATCAGTATGCAAAGCTTTGATCCAATTGATGGCATTTCTGCCTTGTAATTTACGGGACAAAGGTTTTCTTGCTCTATTCCCCAGGGTGTAAAATTTCTAGTTAAGCCTAGCAATGGCTTTATTAATTTGCAAGAGAGAAACATCATTAAGCTTCTTACGAAGATCAGCAAGATCAGCTTTAATAGTGGGATTAGAGGGATTACATTTCTGCTGAGCTTCCAGAAGTGCGATCTGAGATTCAGAGGAGGACTGCACTTCAGTTTGAGTCTTTCTAATTCTAGCAGCTGTCTGAATTGCCGCCCCCCTCATAACCGCTTTCAGAGTGCACCAATGACTACACCGAGGTGCATTAGTTTGTAAGTAAGATCTGAGAGCCTCATGCATGACCCACACGCCTATCTCATCTGATGCAATATAATCAGCCAATCTCCAGGGTCTAGGAGAATGGTCTCCAGCAATGGGTTCCAAGTTCCATGACAAGGGTGCATGGTCTGACCATGTTATAGGCAGGATAGCAACATTGGCTATTCATTGCAAGGACCATTTATCTATCAGCAAAAGATCAATTCAGGAGTATGAGTTGTGAACATTTGAGAAATATGTGAAGTCCTTTTCACCAGGATCTTTTGACGCCATACATCATATAGGTTTTATTCTGCTAGAAGTTGAGAAAAGGCAGAAGAGAGATTAGTGAAGGAGGCAAGCAATTGTCTGGAGAGGACCGAGGTAGGATCAAGCTTGGGATCAGGTGCTATGTTAAAATCACCCGTTATGACATTATGAATAGCCTGAAATGTTTTTCTGAGAAAGGAGAGTTGTCTAGAGTCATATAAGGAGACCAAAGTGATATATTGTTGACCTAATTTCCCCACCAAGATCAGATAACATCCATTTTTGTCAACAACCTTTTTCTCCAACTTAAATGGGCAGCTAGCTCTTATCAAAATAACAATGCCATTGTGCTTAAAAGGGGCCACATGCAGTGCTACAAGTAGGACATTTGTGGACATTAAATTAAGGTGGGGAGTGGATGGAAAAATGGGTTTCCTGAATAGCAACTTTATCTACTTTTTGGGTGTTAGTTAAGCATTTTAAAATGCTCTGGAAATTGTTATCATGAAGTAATAGTTCCATTGTGTTGAAGGAATAAAATGTAAAAATGAATATATTACAAGCTAGAGACATTACTTCAGACATATGGCAATAATTTAGTTTGTTCATTAGAAAATTAATGTTTTATAGTCAACTGCCCACATGTTGCTAGGATAATGAGTGAGCAAAAAAGAGGTTATTCAGGTAATGATAGAGCGGTCCTTTAGCGTTTTGTGTCATCCCACTGAAAAATGGAATGTAGGACTGCATCTATAAATAGATAAATATATTCTTTTTACCTCTGGAAGATACAAAAATTTGGACAACGATGATAATCAATAAGTAGATATCCTGAATTCCACTCAGCTAGCATTTTTTTTTATCATTTATTCACTAATGTTTGTGATTTCACTTTTCACTTGACACACCTTAGTATTTTAATAATTCACTGTTTGTTTTTTACCTAGATTATTTTAATGTACCATTATTAACATTTTCCCTTTTAAACTTAGATGAAACAATTTCGACCATATAGGTTATATTAACAAAATATCTGTTAGTGCACTACCCTAAACTGTTCTCTGTTCCTTTACAGCATCAGATCCTGCAAGACACGAGAATAGGAGGAGCTGCTGTCACTGGGCATGTGTGGCAGCTCCATTGTGGACTGTACTGAATGTAGCAGCCGGCGCTCTTCTAAAATGTTGTTATTAGTAGTGATTCAAAATGCTGCCCGGGAAAGGGGTTTCCGGGCAACTGGAAACCCCCTACGTGTGCGCCTGCAATCAGGGCCGTAACTAGGGCTGTGCGATGGGGCGACCTCCCAGGGCGCAACGCTGAAGGGGGGCGCAATTTAGGAATATTTTAGGTTCATTTGGTTAAAATTGAGGGCTAGGGGGGCGGCATTTGTCTTTCTCGCCCCAGGCGCCAGAATTCTAAGTTACGGCTCTGCCTGCAATAGTACAGTAATGGGAGAATACAGATTTAGTATACATCCTCAATCGACTCATGTATATAGTTGTCACTCACCGGACTGTGAGTGCTTCTTCCCGGACTATTAGGAACCGTGGACGTCCTCTATCCTGAGGGACTGCGCATGCGCAGCCCTTTCCAAACCTTCAGTGTATGTTCCTTTAACTTAATTGGCAGATCAGGCAACCTCCCTATATTAAGCACCTGTGGTCAACACCACGTTGCCTGATCTTGGAGTCTCATTCCCCATGAGTCTCTGAAGGTGTTCCTGTGTTTCCTTGTTCATTCAGCCCTGCTGATTCCTGTGGTTTCCAAACCACTTCTACCTCTGTGGTTTCCAAACCACTTCTGCTACTGTGGTTCCCATACCACTTCTACCATCTACTATATCATCGTGACTGTGAGCTGATTCCTATCCGCTGCCTCCGTGCACTACAGTCTTCTAATCACTTCAACTCTACCATGTATCATTGGGACTGTTAGCTGATGCCTATCCGCTGCCTCCGTGCATTACAGGCTTCAACCACATCCACTCACCTGTTCATGATTGTGACTGCCAGCTGATTCCTATCCGCTGCCTCCGTGCACTACAGGCTTCAACCTGCAACTCGTCTGTGTTTCATCATCGTGACTGCTAGCTGATTCCTATCCGCTGCCTCCGTGCACTACAGTCTTCAACCTGCAACCCGTCTGTGTTTCATCGTGACTGTTTAGCTGATTCCTATCCGCTGCCTCTGTGCGCTTCAGTCTTCAGTCCTTGTCTACTCTACCGTGTTTCCTTGAGTCTGTTGCCACTATTGCTACCCGCTACTCTCCGTGATCATCTGTTCCAGTTCAACTCTGCTCCGGTGTCCCATCGTTACTGCACCTGCTGGTTGCTATTGGTTACCTCCGTGTTCCCGCAGAGACCCGCTGCTGTTACTTCTCAGCGCTACTCATCCATCTACTGCTGATCCGCTCTCCACGCCTTCCTGTGTTCCCTGCTGGTCTACCTACCTGTGCGCTGCACCTGCTAGACCCCTGCTTCACCCATCCAGGGACTTGTATCCTGCTGGCCTCCTGCCCTTCAGGTATCTCTGCACTCCTGTCTGACTGCCTTCTCCTGAACCACGGTATGCATACTTCCCATTGACTGTGCTGTGTATTGCATACCTTGCTGGACTGTGTTGGTTCTCCTCTGGAGTGTACTATCCGCTGAGTCTATTGCCATCATTGACTGTGTTGGTTCTCCTCTGGAGTGTACTATCTGCTGACTCTACTGCCATCATTGACTGTGTTATCTCATGCCGGATTACTTCAAGAGACTTTCTATATTGGCAGTGTTGTTCAGTCATTTATACATTTATATTGTGCATATTACTGTGGATCAAAGTCAAGGTGCCCGTGTATATATTGTGTTGCAGTCTCTCCCCGTGCACCTCCTCACATATATATTCAGTAGTACAACTTGCTAGTGGCAGACCACTGACGCCTGTTTACAGTTTCACCTGTTCCAGTATCCTCTCACATAGCAGTGGTACAACTTGCTAACGCAGACCACTGACTCCCCGGATACCTCCACTTGGATTCCATTCCTTCACTCAGACAGCGGTACAACTTGCTATCCGCAGACCGCTGACTCTCATCACCTCCTCGTTTCTGTTGGACATTCCTCCTCACTATAGCAGTGGTACAACTTGCTACCGCAGACCACTGACTACCTTCACGTGTCCTTTGTCCATACAGTTCCTCGTGTATTACTACCTCCATATTGCCAGTGCTGCTAGTCATAGACTTTCCTGAGCATCTCATCATCTGCTATTTCCTGTTCCGTGATCACCCTGCTACCAGAGTACCATATTACCACCTATACTGCTCTGGTAAGCCTATCACCTGGTGATCCCTGGGTAAAGACTCCTAGTGCCCGTGACAGTAAGATCAGGCCATGACAGACCCAGATACGGAACCTACTGCTAAAGAGATGCTGCAGCATCTGGTCAGCCGTGTGGAGCAACAGGATGCTCGCCAACAGCTGTTACTTCAATGTTACCAATCGTTAACCTCCCAAGGAACATCTGGACAGACTGTTACAGCTAGTATTGAAGCTCCTGTGCTTTCCTCCGTTTCCCCAGTGCCATCCCAGGTGTCTACAGCTCCTACGCTTCACCTGCCTACTCCGTCAAAATATGACGGGGACCCCAAAACTTGTAGAGGTTTCCTTAACCAATGTTCAGTCCATTTTGAACTCCAACCTCAAAATTTTTCTACCCATCGTTCCAGAGTGGCCTATCTTATCTCATTGTTTTCTGGACAAGCCCTGGCTTGGGCCTCCCCTCTGTGGGAAAGAAACGATCCAATTCTACAAGATAGTGCCAAATTCATTTCCACGTTCCGAAGTGTGTTCGATGAACCAGGTCGTGTGACCTCCGCTGCTTCCAGCATTCTTCGTTTGCGACAAGGCTCCCATACAGTAGGACAGTATGTCATTCAATTTAGGATCTTAGCCTCTGAACTTCAGTGGAACACTGAAGCATTAGTTGCCGCCTTCTGGCAGGGGCTCTCCGATAAAATTAAAGATGCACTGACTACCCAAGAGCTTCCTTCGTCACTAGAAGATTTGATCTCTCTTTGCCATCGTGTAGACATGAGATTTCGTGAAAGAGAATCTGAGAAAACAACTTCTGCTAAAGCACCTCTTCGTTTAAACCCTCAATTTCGTCCAGTTTCACCTTCTGTGATTCCCATGGAGATAGGACGTTCCAAATTATCTTTAGAAGAGAGGAAACGAAGAGTAAAGAATAGACTCTGTATCTATTGTGCTGATTCCACACATATGCTCAGTTCTTGCCCTAAGAAATCGGGAAATGCCAGGCCCTAACTAGTTCTGGAGAGGTGAAGTTAGGGTCCCTGGAGTCCTCTCCATTGTCTATGAAATCTAAAGTCTGCGCTTTCGATGTTACGATTTCCTTTGCTACCAAATCCTTTGAGTCACAGGCATTGATTGATTCCGGAGCAGCAGGAAATTTCATTTCTAAATCACTAGTGAATCAATGGTCCCTACCAGTGATCACTTTAAAAACACCCATTACTGTGACGGCTATAGATGGATCACGTCTCATCAATGGTCTCATCACCCAGAGTACGTCTCCAGTAACCCTTCAGATTGGTGTACTACACCATGAAGAAATTTCGTTTTTAATTCTTCCTGTTACGACAAGTCCGATTGTCTTAGGCCTTCCATGGCTTCAATGTCACTCTCCCCAGATTGACTGGCGCACCCCTCAAGTTACGTCTTGGGGGCCTGAATGTCACCATCGTTGTCTCTCTCAAGTTATTCCTCTTAAAGTACAGCAATCTTCCATCTCATCGTCCTCCCCGGGACTCCCTCCTCAGTATGCTTCATTTGCCGATGTGTTTGATAAAGCTCAGTCTGAACGTCTTCCTCCTCATCGTTCTTGGGATTGTCCGATCGACCTTCTACCTGGCAAGACTCCTCCCAGGGGTCGGGTCTATCCTCTCTCGTTACCTGAAACTCAAGCCACATCTGAGTACATACAGGAGAATCTCCAGCGTGGGTTCATTCGACCTTCCACCTCTCCCGCTGGAGCTGGGTTCTTCTTCGTCAAAAAGAAGGATGGATCATTACGCCCTTGTATAGATTTTCGTGGACTCAACGCCATTACTATCAAGAATCGGTATCCCATTCCGCTGATCACTGAGCTATTTGATCGCATCAAGGGAGCTCGGATATTTACTAAGTTGGATCTTCGTGGTGCCTACAATTTAATTAGAATCCGTTCCGGTGACGAATGGAAGACCGCGTTTAACACCAGAGATGGGCATTACGAATATTTAGTAATGCCCTTCGGGCTGTGTAATGCCCCCGCGGTTTTCCAGGGTTTCATCAATGAGATCTTTCGGGACTTATTATATGTATGTGTCGTTGTCTACCTGGACGACATATTGATCTTCTCACAGGACCTGCCTTCTCATCACCAACATGTGGCAGAGGTCCTCTCCAGACTACGGAAAAACTCATTGTTCTGTAAATTGGAAAAATGTTCATTCGAGTTACCCCAGATTCCATTCTTGGGGTATATAGTTTCCGGAGTTGGCCTGAAGATGGATCCAGACAAAGTAAATGCTGTACTACATTGGCCTCAGCCAACTACTCTTCGTGCCATCCAGCGTTTTTTAGGTTTTGCCAATTACTATAGACGCTTCATTCAAGACTTCTCATCCATTGCATCTCCCATTGTGGCCTTAACTCGGAAAGGGGCTAATACTAAGCAATGGTCATCTGAGGCTCTCCAAGCCTTTCAAATCCTCAAAGAGTCCTTCTCGTCTGCTCCCATTCTGCGACAACCTGATGTGACACTCCCCTTCTTCCTAGAAGTAGATGCCTCTAATGTGGGCTTAGGAGCTATTCTCTCCCAACGCTCGGAGCAACAAAAATTACATCCTTGTGCCTTCTACTCTCGGGGTCTTCTGCCCGCAGAGAAAAACTATACTATCGGGGACAAGGAGTTGCTGGCCATCAAAGCTGCATTAGAGGAATGGAGATACTTGTTGGAAGGAGCTCGCCATCCTGTGACGATCTTCACGGATCATAAGAACTTGTCATATTTGCAATCTGCTCAATGCTTGAACCCTCGTCAAGCAAGATGGTCTCTTTTCTTTTCCCGTTTTGAATTAATTATAACCTTCAAACCAGCTGCTAAGAACAAGAAAGCTGACGCTCTATCTCGAGCTTTGGTGACGTCCTCTGATGTAGAAGAGGTTCCCAACCATGCTATTCTAGACCCCAAATGTATTTCTCTGGCTGCTTCATCCACCAAAATGCTACCATTTGGGAAGACCCTCGTGCCTCCTACTCTGAGGAGGAAAATCCTTTCGTGGTTCCATGCCTCTCGTTTTTCCGGACACGCCGGTGAACACAAGACCTTTGAGATTCTCTCTCGAAGTTACTGGTGGCCTTCAATGAGGAGAGACGTCAAAGAGTTTATTGCTTCCTGTGATTTATGTTCTCAGTTCAAATCCTCCCGCAGAACTCCAGCAGGGTTGCTGCGACCACTACCCATTCCGTCCAAGCCTTGGACCCATATTAGTATGGATTTCGTTACTGATTTGCCACCAAGTAAGAATCACAATACTATTTGGGTAGTGGTAGACAGATTTTCGAAGATGGCTCATTTCGTCCCTCTGTCCGGTTTACCTTCCTCGTCTACTCTGGCTGAACATTTCATTAAAGAAATCTTCCGCATCCATGGATGTCCGTCTGAGATTGTGTCAGATAGAGGAGTACAATTCGTTTCCAGATTCTGGCGGGCCCTTTGTAAAACCTTGGGCATACGATTAGCACTCTCATCGTCTTACCATCCGCAATCTAACGGACAAACGGAACGAGTCAATCAAGATCTTGAGACTTTTATTAGGATGTTCTCTTCAGCCAACCAAGACAACTGGGTAGAATTGCTCCCTTGGGCTGAATTCGCCCATAACAACATGTACCATGAGTCATCATCCAAAACTCCATTCTTTGTGGTCTACGGTCACCATCCGTCTTTTCCGGAATTTCCTGCCCTCCCGCCCACCCAAGTTCCTGCTGTGGAGACTGCTTGTCAGACCTTCAAAAATATCTGGTCTCAGGTCAAAACCTGTTTAAAGAAGACATCTAACAAATATAAGTCTTTCGCAGATAAGAAGAGGCGGGCTATTCCACCACTAAAAATTGGAGATCGTGTCTGGTTATCTACCAAAAATATTCGTTTGAAGGTTCCATCTATGAAATTCGCCCCTCGTTTTATTGGTCCATATAGGATCATTCAAGTTATCAATCCAGTATGTGTTAAACTTCTTCTTCCTAAGAATCTTCGGATTTCCAATGCCTTCCATGTGTCCTTACTCAAACCTCTTATTATCAATCGTTTCTCGACTCCTCCCTCAGCACCGCAGCCAGTTCAAGTTCATCAGGAGGAGGATTTCGAGATTACTGAGGTATTGGATGCAAAAATTTCGCGAGGAGTCCTCCGTTTCCTCGTTCATTGGAAGGGCTTTGGTCCTGAAGAGCGTTCATGGATCAAAGCTGAAGATCTTAATGCTCCTGCCCTTCTGAAGAAGTTTTATTCCAAAAATCCGGACAAGCCCGGTTCCAGGCGTTCTGTGCCCACCTTTAAAAGGGGGGGTACTGTCACTCACCGGACTGTGAGTGCTTCTTCCCGGACTATTAGGAACCGTGGACGTCCTCTATCCTGAGGGACTGCGCATGCGCAGCCCTTTCCAAACCTTCAGTGTATGTTCCTTTAACTTAATTGGCAGATCAGGCAACCTCCCTATATTAAGCACCTGTGGTCAACACCACGTTGCCTGATCTTGGAGTCTCATTCCCCATGAGTCTCTGAAGGTGTTCCTGTGTTTCCTTGTTCATTCAGCCCTGCTGATTCCTGTGGTTTCCAAACCACTTCTACCTCTGTGGTTTCCAAACCACTTCTGCTACTGTGGTTCCCATACCACTTCTACCATCTACTATATCATCGTGACTGTGAGCTGATTCCTATCCGCTGCCTCCGTGCACTACAGTCTTCTAATCACTTCAACTCTACCATGTATCATTGGGACTGTTAGCTGATGCCTATCCGCTGCCTCCGTGCATTACAGGCTTCAACCACATCCACTCACCTGTTCATGATTGTGACTGCCAGCTGATTCCTATCCGCTGCCTCCGTGCACTACAGGCTTCAACCTGCAACTCGTCTGTGTTTCATCATCGTGACTGCTAGCTGATTCCTATCCGCTGCCTCCGTGCACTACAGTCTTCAACCTGCAACCCGTCTGTGTTTCATCGTGACTGTTTAGCTGATTCCTATCCGCTGCCTCTGTGCGCTTCAGTCTTCAGTCCTTGTCTACTCTACCGTGTTTCCTTGAGTCTGTTGCCACTATTGCTACCCGCTACTCTCCGTGATCATCTGTTCCAGTTCAACTCTGCTCCGGTGTCCCATCGTTACTGCACCTGCTGGTTGCTATTGGTTACCTCCGTGTTCCCGCAGAGACCCGCTGCTGTTACTTCTCAGCGCTACTCATCCATCTACTGCTGATCCGCTCTCCACGCCTTCCTGTGTTCCCTGCTGGTCTACCTACCTGTGCGCTGCACCTGCTAGACCCCTGCTTCACCCATCCAGGGACTTGTATCCTGCTGGCCTCCTGCCCTTCAGGTATCTCTGCACTCCTGTCTGACTGCCTTCTCCTGAACCACGGTATGCATACTTCCCATTGACTGTGCTGTGTATTGCATACCTTGCTGGACTGTGTTGGTTCTCCTCTGGAGTGTACTATCCGCTGAGTCTATTGCCATCATTGACTGTGTTGGTTCTCCTCTGGAGTGTACTATCTGCTGACTCTACTGCCATCATTGACTGTGTTATCTCATGCCGGATTACTTCAAGAGACTTTCTATATTGGCAGTGTTGTTCAGTCATTTATACATTTATATTGTGCATATTACTGTGGATCAAAGTCAAGGTGCCCGTGTATATATTGTGTTGCAGTCTCTCCCCGTGCACCTCCTCACATATATATTCAGTAGTACAACTTGCTAGTGGCAGACCACTGACGCCTGTTTACAGTTTCACCTGTTCCAGTATCCTCTCACATAGCAGTGGTACAACTTGCTAACGCAGACCACTGACTCCCCGGATACCTCCACTTGGATTCCATTCCTTCACTCAGACAGCGGTACAACTTGCTATCCGCAGACCGCTGACTCTCATCACCTCCTCGTTTCTGTTGGACATTCCTCCTCACTATAGCAGTGGTACAACTTGCTACCGCAGACCACTGACTACCTTCACGTGTCCTTTGTCCATACAGTTCCTCGTGTATTACTACCTCCATATTGCCAGTGCTGCTAGTCATAGACTTTCCTGAGCATCTCATCATCTGCTATTTCCTGTTCCGTGATCACCCTGCTACCAGAGTACCATATTACCACCTATACTGCTCTGGTAAGCCTATCACCTGGTGATCCCTGGGTAAAGACTCCTAGTGCCCGTGACAATAGTGATGTTATCTCTTATAATCAACTGATTTGCTTATTAGCTTGGCATGTGTAAAATGGGTAATAATTAATCAGAAATTGGAGATAATTTAAATTCTCTAATTTTGTTTTTCTATTCGAAGCATCAGGTATGATAATATGCTGTATAATGATGCCAGCAGTCAGATCAGGCAGGTGTCCTGACAGTGAATGGACTTCATGGGCTCTGGTCCACTATTGAATATACTCAATTGCAAATGATCTGCTTTTCTACCCCTCGTTAAGACTAAAGTGCAAACATAGAATCCGGCAGTGCAAATGGTCTTCTGTAACATCATGCGCCTACTTTTGTGCAAATGCAACCAGTTTTACAGGTAAGCACATGGATTTGCATGCTAAGATGGCACACTCTGTGGGGGTATAAAAGTGTGCACCATCTGATGGGAGGGGGTGAGAAGATCAGGGGTATTTCTTGTTGAGTACGTTTTAGATGTATAAACCTACATGAAAAAGAATATTTTGTTTTGCGCGATATTATTTGAATGATTTCAGTCGGATTTCATCCTATATGCTTAAAGTTGCCCTTATGTGGAAAATCACATCTCAAGGTGCACATTGCCCAATGTAAAAGGAAGCTTCAAACACACTGATGTCCCTCACTTTCATGATTAATACAGCTTTAAATTAGGAAGGAATGCCCTCACACAGCCGAACTACTTCGTGCAACCTTCTGCTTGTCCACAAAAGGCACCATTTGCTCCCTAAACTTGCACAAATTGAGGCACATGGCACTGCCAAAGAATATTTTGTGCTGCACCTCTGCTGTTTTGTGCTTCATACATGAACTCCACTGTGTTAGGCTGTGATGCTGTGTTTCCTCCAGCATCTTCCTGTGCATTGCTCCTTTTTGTCCCACTGTTTGGATGTGTTACAGATAAGTCATGCGTTTATATTTATCCTGTGTACACTGTACTCTATATACAGCTGAGTTCTTGTTCCCAAAGTTTGTCTATCTGTCCTCATATACATAGAGAATAAACTTACAGAGCAGTATTCTACCAATTTAATTAGAATCAGTTTAAATTAAATTTAAATGTAGCAGTAGAAGTGACGTCCAAATGTAGCTGTACAGTCATGGCCAAATGCTTTGAGAATGACACAAGTATTGGTTTTCACAAAGTTTGCTGCTTTATTGTTTTTAGACCTTTTTGTCAGATGTTGCTATGGTATACTGAAGTAAAATTACAAGCATTTCATAAGTGTCAGAGGCTTTTATTGACAATTACATTAAGTTTATGCAAAGAGTCAATATTTGCAGTGTTGAACCTTCTTTTTAAAGACAGCGATTCGCCGTGGCATGCTGTCAATCAACTGCTGGGGCACATACTGACTAATGACCGCCCATTCTTGCCTAATCAATGCTTGGAGTTTGTCAGAATTTCTGGGCTCTTGTTTGTCCTCCCGCCTCTTGAAGATTGACCACAAGTTCTCACTGGGATTAAGGTCTCAGGAGTTTCTAGGCCATGGACCCAAAATTTTGATGTTTTGATCCGCGAGCCACTTAGTTATCACTTTTGCCTTATGGCAAAGTGACCCATCATGCTGGAAAAGGCATTGTTTGTCACCAAACTGTTCTTGGATGGTTGGGAGAAATTGCTCTTGGAGGATGTTTTGGTACCATTCTTTATTCATGGCCGTGTTCTTAGGCAACATTGTGAGTGAGCCCACTCCCTTGGCTGAGGAGTAACCCCACACATGAATGGTCCCAGGATGCTTTACTGTTGGCATGACACAGGACTGATCTGATGGTAGAGCTCACCTTTCCTTCTCCGGACAAGGGTTTTTCCAGATGTCCTAAACAATCTGAACGGGGATTCATCAGAAAAATGACTTTACCCCAGTCCTCAGCAGTCCAATCCCTGTACCTTTTGCAGAATATCAGTCTGTCCCTGATGTTTTTCCTGGAGAGAAGTCACTTCTTTGCTGGCCTTCTTGACACCAGGTCATCCTCCAAAAGTCTTTGCCTTACTGTGCATGCAGATGCACTTACACCTGCTTCCATTCCTGACAAGCTCTGCACTGGTGGTGCCCCGATCTCGCAGCTGAATCAACATTAGGAGACGGTTCTGTCGCTTGCTGGACGTTCTTGGGTGCCCTGAAGCCTTCTTCACAACTACTGAACCTCTCTCCTTGAAGTTCTTGATGATGCGATAAATGATTGATTTAGCTGCAATCTTACTAGCAGCAATAACCCCTTGCCTGTGAAGCCATTTTTGTGCAAAGCAATGGTGACTGCACATGTTTCCTTACAAGTAACCATGGTTAACAGAGGAAGAACAATAATTTCAAGCACCACCCCCCTTTTAAAGATTCCAGTCTGTTATTCTAAGTCTATCAGCATGGCAGAGTGATCTTCAGCCTTGTAGTCATCAACACTCTGATCTGTGTTAACTAGAGAATCACTGACCTGATATCAGCTGGTCCTTTTGTGGTAGGGCTGAAATGCAGTGTAAATGTTGTTTTAGGGATAAAGTTCATTGTCATGGCATTGAGGGACTTTGAAATTAATTGCAATTCATCTGATATTCTGTAGTAAATGCAAATTGCCATCATAAAAACTGAATCAGCAGACTTTGTGAAAAATAATACTTGTGTCATTATCAAACCTTTTGGCCATGATTGTACTATATCATGTTCAATTAATATATGCATTAATTTAAATCATTTAGAGCAGTGGTTCCCAAACTTTTGCAGTTCGTGGCACCCTTAGAGTCTCCATAATTTTTTCAAGGCACCCCTCCAAAATAATTATCGAGCAGTCCCGTTTTATAAGTAGTTGGGTCAAAAAAAATTAATAAATATTTAGGTCAGGACAGAAATACTTATTTAGTTGTATGCAAAAATAATACACATAAATCCAAGGGAAAAGAATATTTTTATATATTTTTTTCAATTCTATTTCTGTCAAAGAATAATTTACAGCTAACTCACACTGTGCCCTCCTTCATCTCCACACACTCTGTGCCCTCCTTCATCTCCACACACTCTGTGCCCTCCTTCATCCAAACACTCTGTGCCCTCCTTCATCCACACACGCTGTGCCCCCTTCATCCACACACGCTGTGCCCTCTGCATCCACACGCTCTGTGCCCCCTGCATCCACACGCTCTGTGCCCCCTGCATCCACACGCTCTGTGCCCCTTGCATCCACTCACTCTGTCCCCTCTGCATCCTCGCTCTGCCCCCTCTGCATCCTCGCTCTGCCCCCTCTGCATCCTCGCTCTGCCCCCTCCTTCATTCTTTTGCCCCTCCATTGCTGTTTCTTATCACCATTCCCCTCCGTTTCTTTACTTACCATACTTGACCTTCTTTCTTCTATTTCCTCTGTCTTATAAATTCGGCGGTGCCAGGGACCCAGCATCCTCTCTCCTGCCGCTTGTCACTGAATGTCGGGCGTTATGACGTCACGCCCAACGTTCAGTGAGAAACGAGGAGGGAGGAGGATGCTGGGTCCCGGGTGCTGCCGGATTGGTAAGTTGTTGTTTTTTTCTCCTCCTGGCCACGGCACCCCTGTGACAGCGCCGTGGCACCCCTAGGAGCTGCGGCGCACATTTTGGGAACCTAGGATTTAGAGGATGAATCCAGAAAAAAGTTTTGCATTATATTCACTAAAATATAATAGCACATTACTTCTATATTACTTCCCGAATAGTTATGTATCTCATTGTGAAAGCTGTGCTGAAAGTTCTAACATAGAAGCCAAAACATTCTTTTTCAGAGGAAATTGAAGTCATCTTTGAGTTGTTTCTTTTGCTGCTGATTATTAGTTGCTGTCTGCATTGCAGATCAGTTTGTGCATTCCAGACAATCAGATAACTGCAACCAGCTTCTGATCCAGACTTACTACTACGGCTGCTCTGATTATATGTGAAATAGCAAAGTATGTGAAATAGCAAAGTATGTAAAAGCAAAGGCTTCTCTTTCTTCCTGTTAAAGTGAAAAATGCACTTCCTAATAGAACCTGACACACAAGAAAAGTATAATTAGTGTTAAGTCAGTACATCTCTATGGAGATGTCTACATTTTTCATAGTGATAGTGTAACTTTTTTATGTTTAGGAAATGTACTAATAAAGCCCACACATTCACTCTTTAAAGGGGCATTGTACTGGTAAATTCTGTTTTGGTTTGCTACATAAAGTAAGATTACGCAATTGCATTAAATATCTCATAATTTGTCTATGTTATGGCACTGTTCTCTAGTGAGTAGAACGGCGTTTATTATTAAGTTGTTGTTGTTGGCAGAAGTTAGTGTTACGCTCCTGGGAGGAGATTACAAGAGCAAGGTTAGAATAGGGATAGGGATCTTGCCTTGATCCAGCAATAAATTGTTTCTGATCAAATGAGCCATGAACAATTACTTGCAATTCTCTGTACACCCTTATTATGCACATAAGTTTTCCTCAACACTCAAATTTAAATGAAATTCAACTAATAGGAAATACATCCCCTTTAAAGTGGAAATGCAACTATGAATGAAATGAAAAAACTTGTTTTAAAACTCTGCACTATGAGGCTGAGTTAGTGCAAAAATGCCAATAATAAAACAAAATGTAATATAAAATAAAAGAATATTGTAGTACTAATAAAAAGTGTAGAAAAAAAAAAACTATTGCATATTGTTCCATGTGCTTTACGAAGTTCAAGGCCCTAGGTGAATGCTTCACTCCTATTGCCCATTGAGCTCCTGTTACCATGGTGATGTCTGTTACTGTACTGAAGACTCTGTACGTGGGAGGAAGTAAGGAAATGTGGATTGTAGAGTTTCTGATTAAACCTAGCTTGTTACAAAATTAAGGAAAGGTACTCTGCTGTAATTATCAAACAAAAGCATAATCATCTGCTGCCTAAGCCGTAGCCAGAATCAGGAGGTAATTGCTGGTGAGATGAGTTTTAATTCCCTATTGATCAGCAGGCCAACCGGCTAGTGATATGTAGTGTGGGATACAGACAGTGTATATTATTATACTAAAGCAAAGGACTAGCAATTCTGTAATATACCCAGCGGTCCCACTATATGCACTACAGTATTTGTTTAGATGATGTGATGGGTGAGGATCAGGTTAACAAATGACATATAATCTTCCATTTTGTATTATTTTGTTATTTGATTGATGTTTTATAACATATATACAACCTAACTATGCTGAATGTCATTCAAAGTCCTACCTAAAGTGAAAGGGTTAATCAGCACAAAATCACTTGGTCTGTTTAAAACTGACTAAACTCCCCCAAAATTGATCTCATGCTCATAATTAAACAGTCCTTCCACCACTAAGATTTAGTTCAAGAGCTGATTCTCTTAGGAAGTCTTCAATTACTTGTCTTAAAATGCAACTACAACCTAAATTAATAAGAATTACTGTAAACCAAACAGTTCCCTTCATAAATGTAGCATTATAAAAACCAAGCCAATCTGATACTTGAATAATTTAAGAACACAACGGCGGAACTTTATTAAATGTGATTTAATATGACAAAAAGTAACAATACTAATTTAATAAAAATATTTATAAAAAACTTTGTCATGTTATCTAAAGAATCTGAAGAATGTGGACCATTCCTCAGTATTAGGCAGGCCCTAAAAACGAACTATTTTTTCAGTTTTGTTTCTTTTAAATATTTTCCTTTCTTGCCCAAACTCCTCCTCTGTAGTATCACTGAAAGAGGTATGCTGCTATGCTATTGTTTTACATGGGATTTATTGCCCTCATTTTAAAGAACATTTCTACTACCAAGTTCTTAAAACCAAGTAATAACTCCCATCTGGAATATAGCAGAGATATGACCTTCTATTCACTGAACATAGTATCATTTTGTTGCACATATACATAGGAAACATGATTTGGTTGTATTGAGTGCTAGGGTATATGTCATTGACACATCGTATCATTATCTGGTTACTTTCAGAGGTAGGGAGTGGAGGAGCCACCATTTATACAGAACTCTTAAGAAACATGTATTATGAGTAGTATTGCTTTGGCCCATAATGTTTCCTAAAAAGAACATATAGGAGCTGATACAGAGTGGGATGTACATCTGTATGTATAATGTAAAATGTATAAAATTGTGCTGCGCACGCCCATAAAGAGTACACATGCATATACTCACAAGCAGAGTTGCGCTTATTAGTCCCTTGTACCTCCTTACAATAGGAGAGACGAAAAGGGGGAGGAATGGTTTATTGTAGGCAGAGTACAGTATGGGCATGTTCTTATGCAAGTTCTTTCTTCTTATTGCCTATATTTTTGTTGTATTATTTCTGCAGCCTTGCCCTTGTTTGTTTTTAGCCTCCTCTTTCCCATCTGCATCCTCACTTGCCCTCATAGAATTCCAGGAACTTCATGTTGTCAATCCTGGCAACATCCAAGTACTGGAGGCTTTTTCTCAGGTCAAAGTTGACATTTAAAGGCTGAAGTACACACCAAAGCTGAGTACCTGACATTTTTGCTTGCTATTTAAGTTTAGATATATTGTTTTGACTTGTCTCCTGTTACGCCATTACCACTCAACTTTCTGGCTCATTTTTGCTTGGTTCTGCTGTCTCTACAAAAAAGGCTTCATGATTTTTTCCTTTAATAACAACCTTTACAGGTGAGGTTTCCATTTCTCTCCTGTAACTGCTTATTACAGTGGCAAAGAAAGACACTGCTCTCAAGCAAGCACACTGAGAAACTGGGGGATGACATTTTTTAATACTAGGATGAAGGGATACAAAAAAAATAATCAGCACCTCCAAGTTGATCTTTAGGGGTCTACACACATGGCAAAATGTTGGGTCAATATGGTCAAAATAAAAAAATAATAAATCAATTATATTTAATTTCACACATCTTTAAAATACATTTGGTGAAATTTCCTATGCGGTTTTCTGTTGATTCTGTGATTTGACACAGTGAACATATCTTTTATGAAAATTCATATTCATTTGTCAGAAGATGCCATACATGATGCCATATAAAATACAATGTATGTGTTATGAGCCGCCTTGCTAATCACTATGGCTCATATTGACCTACTGTCTTGGCTGTTGCCAAACAGCCGGAATGCTAGGCTCTTCTGGTCACTGCCTCTCTACTAGTCGCAGTGCTACTCACAATGGCTCACACTTTTTCTATGCCCCAGCTGTTGTCAAGCAGCTGGGATGCTAATCTGCCAGGCAGCCAGGACACTCTTTTCACCAATTACTGTGGGTGGACTTGCTCCCAATGGAGAATTCTGATTGGTCCTCATTAGTTTAAATGGCAGGGATGCTTAGACATTGGTTCTGGTTATTTTTTATGTACTGCCTGATGTACTATTCTCCCAGTCTATATACCTCATCACTACTGGTAGCGCCTGAGATAAACTTTTACTACGGTCAGGGCCGGACTGGCCATCTGGCACTTCTGGCATTTGCCAGAAGGGCCGATGGCTCCGTGGGCCGGTCCGGCTCCTGGTGCTGTCGGGTCCTGCCGCTGTCGGGTCCTGCCGCTGTCGGGTCCTGCCACTTTAAGTTTTGTGCGCCACGCGACGTGACGTCATGCGCGGCCGCGCAGGAAACCTCCCAATGTGCGGTTCAGCCGTTCAGGGCGGAGAGTCCATTCCAGCAGGTTGATGAGGTAAGTGTTGTCTTTTACTTTTAATTCCTTTCGAGGTTAGGGAAAATGGCGCAGGGGGGGCAGGGACAGTTAGTGAAGGGGGAAGTGAACATGGCTGAGGGGGGGGGGGCAAGAGAGAACATGGCTGCAGGGGGGGGCAGAGAGAACATGGCTGCAGGGGGGGGCAGAGAGAACATGGCTGCAGGGGGGGGCAGAGAGAACATGGCTGCAGGGGGGGAGAGAGAACATGGCTGCAGGGGGGGAGAGAGAACATGGCTGCAGGGGGGGAGAGAGAGCATGGCTGCAGAGGGGGGGGGAGAGAGAGAACATGGCTGCGGGGGGGGGGGGGGAGAAAGAGCATGGCTGCAGGGGGGAGAGAGAACATGGCTGCAGGGGGGGAGAGAGAGCATGGCTGCAGGGGGGGAGAGAGAACATGGCTGCAGGGGGGGAGAGAGAGCATGGCTGCAGAGGGGGGGGAGAGAGAGAACATGGCTGCGGGGGGGGGGGGGAGAAAGAACATGGCTGCAGGGGGGGAAGAGAGAACATGGCTGCAGGGGGGGAAGAGAGAACATGGCTGCAGGGGGGGAAGAGAGAACATGGCTGCAGGGGGGGGAAGAGAGAACATGGCTGCAGGGGGGGGAAGAGAGAGCATGGCTGCGGGGGGGGAAGAGAGAGCATGGCTGCAGGGGGGGGAGAGAGAGCATGGCTGCAGGGGGGGAAGAGAGAACATGGCTGCAGGGATGGCTGCAGGGGGGGGAGAGAGAACATGGCTGCAGGTGGGGGAAGAGAGAACATGGCTGCAGGGGGGGAAGAGAGAACATGGCTGCAGGGATGGCTGCAGGGGGTGGAGAGAGAACATGGCTGCAGGTGGGGGAAGAGAGAACATGGCTGCAGGGGGGAGAGAGAACATGGCTGCAGGGTGTGTGTGTGCGCTATGTCAATAGAGTGTGTGTGTGTGTGTATGCGCTATGTCAACAGAGTGTGTGTGTTATGTCAATATAGCGTGTGTGTGTTATGTCAATATAGCGTGTGTGTGTGATATGTCAATAAAGCGTGTGTGTGTGATATGTCAATATAGTGTGTGTGTGTGTGATATGTTAATATAGTGTGTGTGGCCGCAGTTTTTAAATTAGGCGTGTGTGTGTGGCCGCAGTATATTAATATGGCGTGTGAGGGAAAGATCTTAATATAGTGTGGGAGGTAGGCTATTTAATGGTGGAGTGTAGGTAGGGGCTAATTATTTAAGGTGAGGTGAAGGAACCTTTAATTTAATGCTGGGGTGGTTTAGAGCTATCAATTGAATATGGGTCTGATTTTGGGGAGGAGGGCTATTAAATGTGTATATGAATTATTTATCTCCGGGAATGGTTGTGGAAAATGGCTATATTAATTAAACTTTAATGCTATTTAATTTATAAATGGGACTGTTTGTAGGGAGGGAAATATGTTTTGAGTAAATGGGTATACTGTTAATTTAATGTTGGGACTGATTGGAGGGAAATAGGTCTACTTATTAAATGTGAACATTATTATTGTTGGAAATGGAGGGAGGCCTAATTATAAAACGTGAGTGCTACTGATTTAACACCGGGGCTGGTTGTAGTATTCTAAATCTCATGTACCCATTATTTTCAAAATAGGGCCTCCAATATTCCAGGATCAAGACATGCAGGAACTGGGCTAAAGAAACCAGCTGCTAACAGTGGTGAAAGAAACAAGACAGGTAGGAGAGAGCAGGACATTCTGCCAACTGTCCTGAATCTGATGGGACAGCCCTGAATTTGGGTGGCTGTCTCGGGATTTGGTACGACTGCAAGGACAGTTTGGAGGTATGTCCTGCTTCACAACGTACTGCATGTGAAGGCAGAGCTGTGTGCATCTAACAGTAGTGCACACAGTATTGCCTGTGTATTTATCTAAACTGATAACCATGTTATGTAATAGGGGCCCTGTTGTCTTAAATACCCTTGGTCCACCAAGCTTTAATCCAGCTCTGGTTAGGGGAAGGGACACAGCCTGCAGAGCAAGCCGAGGAGCTCTAAGTATCACAAGATTTGGTAATCTCGTGAGGCAAAGAGTTTCCCTGCTCACTCTACAGGAAGTTCCCACCTTGAGCAGCAGCAGCAGAAGCAAAGATAAGTACAGTGGGCTGAGGGTGTCATAATGTGGCTTGGAAGGCATGATAAATGTAATGTTTTATTACAATATATGTATCAATACGCCAAGTTGACCACACCCCAGCACAATGCGGTCCCTCCCTTTTTGGCGCCACCGCCCAGTGGCGGCACACAGTTTATTTGCTACTCATCTATGGATTTCGGCACCAAAAGTTCCCAAATTTCTCTTGCTGGTCCTGTACATACCATTAGCTGATACTGGTAAGCTCTATGCTACAAATAGAGAGTCAAGCTGCACGTAATACATATGTATCTCACGGGACACTGTATAACAGTAACCTTTGCAAAAAGTATTGTAATATTATTATCTGGAATAGAGGTGGGCCCGTGTGCTTTAAATGCCAGGGCTGATTTGTAGTCCCAGTCCGGCCCTGACTACGGTACTTTGAGTTTAAGTTCTGGGGGCATCTGAGTACATGTGAGAATATTGTTCTCTAAGGGAAAAGCGGCTTGCTAAAGGTGAAAACCTCTCTCAGGTCCAGTTCTAAAAGTTTATCCTGGTTTCCAATGGGAACCGCAACAGTATGTGGATAATTGCATGTGGCACAATTGCTTACGGGTACAATATTCCCCTGGGGGATTATGACTATTGCTCACTCTCCTGCTGGTGCCCTAAATCCCCTGATACCTTAAATTTCTTGTTGTGAAATACTTCTTTTCTTAAACCTGCTAGAGCATTTTAGGTGAATTCATCCTAAATATCAATATAGTACTGCAAAAGCTAGAACTAGCTTGATTCTCAAACTGGTTTGTTAAATGAGTACATACATTTGAAAATAAACACAATTTCTTGAAATTTAGATTGATTATTAAAAATCAAGCAAAATTAAAGCAAATTGCACAGGATCGACCAATCTTGAGCTGATTGTACCATGAGGGAGCCTGTTCATCATTTCTGGAGCTGGTTCGCACATACCTTAGATTCCTAAATATAGGTAAATGCATTAAGCATCAGATTTTTGGAATCTAAGTGGATTTTGGCTTTAATAAAATTGCCATTTTAAATACGGCTGTCACAATCTACAAAAATCGATTAATACTTTTACCCCCTAATGTTTTCTAATATGAATGGCGAACCTCAGTGTATGCAAACAGCAAAATTCAATCTTTGAACATAGTAGTCTTCACTGTTCTAATTAATTTTTTAAAATAATTATTTTGTTTTTTTAAAATAATATATAAATTATTTAAAAAATATATATAGCTTGCTTCCCAACTCTGGCCCGGCTTGCTGGAGGAATTGCGGGCACAAGGGCACCATATTCGGCATTTGGTGCACTTGCCCTAAGATATCTCTTTTCTGGGATACAGTCTCCTGCACTCCCTGTTAGAAGATCCAATCCCTAAAGATCCTTGGTATTGTGCGCAAGCTATTCCCCCAAGCACTTATCTATTCAATCGGTAAAGCTTACTTCACACATTCTGGCTGCCACAAAATCCTAAAATGCAGCTCACTGGAAACAAAGTGAACATACCCCTGCATCTTTAAATCAGATTTGGCATGTCACAAAATTACCTATTATCTTCATGGTAAATAACATTATTTCAAAGGGTATGGGCTCCTCAAAACTTTTACAATAGGCAAAAAACCTCTGTAACTACCTCCTGAGTCCTCTACTCTCTACCCCTGTAGAATGTCTTTTTCGAATACATACCAGCCACAAAATTGTCTTGCTTCCTCTTCTGTAGCCCCCCCCTCCTCCTCCTCTCCCTCCACCAACATCCTGACTTTTTCACCATAGATATCTGTGTTATTGTTTTGTTTTATTTTCTAAAAAAACAGAACAAAATTAGACTGGTTAACTTTGTTATTTCTATGTGCAATATGCTGTTATGCGTTTGTTGTGTTACAGTTGTCCATTGAAAATAAAATGTAAAAAAATATATGTATTTTAAAATACCAATTTTCCCAAAAATGTCAATGGGAACTACGATGTATGCAAACCTCGAAAACAGATGACTATCCAAAAATGCGAACTAAGTTTCAAACTATAAATTCACATTGGCAATGACTGAAGATGGGTGGGGTACGGAAGATCGGTGCAGACTACACCGACAACACTTACCACGACATCTGAAGTCCGGCTGGCTGCTGCCACGACATAGATCCATTACGACTCTTCACTGAAGCGACTTCAATCAATCCCGAAGACAGAAGACGACGGCTGCAGTGGATGACATCATTGACCTCGCCGACGCTGTTCACGCTGCTCTTAAGGAGGTAATGTGACTATGGGGCCATGTACAAGTTACTTTACAAAGGGCTGTACATTGTACATGGCCCCATAGTAACATTACCCCCTTAAGAGCAGCGTGAACAGCGTCAGCGAGATCAGTGACGTCATCCACGGCAGCCAGCGTCTTCTGTCTTCGGGATTGATTGAAGTCGCTTCAGTGAAGAGTCGTGATGGATCCTCGTCATGGAAGCAGCCAGCTGGACTCCAGTTGTCGTGGTAAGTGTTGTCGGTGTAGTCAGCATCGATATGCTGACTACCACCGCTGAAGATTGTACCACCAATATTTAAGATTGCAAACAGGGCCCTATTATCTCTCTGTCTGTCTGTCTGTATTACCCATTATTGTCTATTACCATGTTTGTCCTCGATTGTAAAACACTACGTAATTTGCTGGCGCTATATAAATACATGATGATGATGATGATGATGATATGTTCATGACCTTCAAAACTGGTGCAACGCGATTGAATTTCAAACTGGTTCAACTTTTTGAGCATTTCTATGTAGTACTAATACAAAGCATTTTTGCAGATATGGTGTTAGCATTATTTATCCAGCATGAAGGCAGCTGCAGACAAACGGTATAGTGTAGTTAATAAATAATGGTTTAGTAAATATGTTCCTTTAAGCATTTTTAACAATAGGCTGCTGTAAAAGAAACATTTGCCTGAGCTTTGATTATAGATAAAATGTATACATTTAGGGAACACAAATCACTTTTCATATATATTGTATAACATCTGTACTTTTAACTAGACCATGGCAAATTGTCAGCTGTAACACTTTGAAAATAGAGCTAAAATGATTTTGGCATTGGCATTAAAGTCTACTGCCTACAAACCCCATACAGGAAACAGCATCAGATTACTAGCATTGGAGACTTTGATAAACAGTCCAATGTTTAGAATACAACTGTACACAATCAAAAAATAACCACAGCTGTTTTTTTTATATAGATCTGTCACAGAGTTCCAGATGCTGTAGAAAGCTGCAATACACTGTTACTGACTGATGAGCCATTGAACAAATAGGAACGCTAAATATAATAATTGTACATGTACAACAAAGAGTGACAGTAGAGGTCTTACCTTTGTGTCAAGGACACATCTTGTACAGAATTTGGCATCCAGAAAACTAGTGGTGGAAACACATTTCTGGTTCCACTTTTGGATTGCAAGGCATATCTGATTTCACTTAATGCTGTTGTCAGTCAGATATGACAGTATGTTATATTTCATATTACATACCGAGCGCCTCATTCTTTTACTGCCGGCACACTGCGAGATGTTGGACAATCACCAACCTGTATGTTGGATATACACAAAAGTTAAACTTATTCTATCATTTTGCTAATAGACCTGAAGGATTAATGTCAGCTTGCAGAAATGGAGAAATTTCATTAGTTGATTGCAAAGACAGCCAGCATGTTATATAACGAACAAAGCACTAATTATATTTTTTTGCTCTTTTCTGTGCAGTATTTCTACAAATGTTAACAAATGCTCTATGCTTTTATTTTAATTTCATCATTCTTCACACACAAAGCTAAGGCTTAGTTATATTGACTAGCAAGCTGTTCATCAGCTGCAACTTGCAACATGTTCTGCTAAGAGCAAAGTGGATCTGAGATGATGATCTGTATTAGTTTATGCAGAAACATCACAGATCCTTTTGTTCCAATACAATTATCTTAATGAACAGAGGTAGTTTGCACCGTAATTACAGGCCAAATTTGGCACTTTTGGCTACTTCCGTTAGTTGGTAGTATATTGTATTACATGTCTTTTTGTAGTAATTGTGTTAAATAGGGAAAAATCACCAAATCACAAAAAATCCACTGTTTCTTGAATTCTTCCTATAGACATTTTTTAAGTAATTAATGCAACCATAGAACATACCTCCAGCTTTTTCTCACTCTATCCTTCCACATATGGGGATGACAGATATATGTACATACTTGCCTACTCTCCAGGAATTTCCAGGAGGCTCCCGATTTCCGGGGAGTCCTCTCGGACTCCCAAAAGAGTGGGCATCCTCCTGGACTGTGGTGGATGTGGGGCTTAATGGCGTGATTTTGCGTAATTTAGCCCTGCTCCCTGCTATGCAACGCCATTAATTTGGGCATTTCCTAGCAGGGACGGGGCCATGCCCCCTAATTCTCCTGCCACATGACCTCCCCTTTAAAGTTGGCAAGTATGTGTATGTATTTTTCTCAAGGTTTGAGGTAGTTATAGGTCCTAGTACATTAATTACTATTAGATCCATTGTACATGGATCTACTCTGTTAGCTTTGAATAGGATGCCTGATTCAGGTCTTTCACAAGGTCTTTCTACCCTACATTGAGAATCCCACTGACATTACATATCATCATCAGAATTCTTACTGTTACAAATTCGCAAATTATGTAATTTACATACATAAGATAATTATTTCAGATTATAATATCTGTATTGTACTACGATATGTTTTTATTTTTTCTATATATTTTCAGGGGGTTGATTTGCAAGGAAAAAGACTTTAAAGCATATTATATGCACTAACTACGTTTATCCTTTGGGTTCCTTTATCAACTAAATGTCTACAAGTCTGTTTTGGAAGAAAACAGAGTTTATGGAATCATCACATTTATCAATTATGTTTTCATCACGGTTTTTCTACCAACTGAACTGTGAGATTTAAGATTTTTTTTGCAGATATATTTATTTATTGCCCATTATATGTATTGATATTGGAAATATCCCATATTATTATTTTTTTAGATTTACAATAAGCGCCACTTCTGCCCCAGTTTGGTTTGCAGTTGTGATAGTGTTGGGATTGTGTTTAGATCGGATCCTTGGAGTGGAGAGTGGAATATAAGTATTTGCACGGATTCACCTTAAATTCTTGTGTTTTCTATAGTATATAAGTGCTTAAGAGGAAGAGATAAATCTGCAATCACTCCTGCAGGAATTTTTATGTGTCAAACTTCAACTTGTAGTGATACCACTTTCACAAATGCTATTTTGTTTTATAGATTTATATTTAGATAATTTTAACATGTATTTATACTTTAAAGTAGTTGTTTGAGTACTGTTATCTTTTTATTTGAGCCTATGGATATATATTTTTTCCTGTGCAGAACAACCAATATTACAGCTTTGTCTCATATTATTTCAGAGAAATACATTTTTTTCCTAAAAAACATCAATATGTCTAACTTACCTGTATTAGATATAAAGCACAAAATGAAATAATAGCAATTACTTCCACTGAAACAGTTGACCTGGCAATCCTAAATAGGAGAGACACTAAGGGGGTCATTAAGAGCCACACACGTAAAATGCGCTTTTAAGTGTTTATTTTGAGATGCACATGTATTAAGATATCTACGTGAGACGCCATTGATGATGATGCTGATTAGCTTTTTAATGTATAATTTAAAAAAAATAAAAATAAAATTAACAAATACATTTTTAACACTGCAAAGGTCCGTGCTGATGATGATGATTAGTATGGATCCTTGCTCCAAGACTCGAGCACCTGCTCTAGACAGGCGTATCTGCCGCTGCTTCCTCTAATTATCTCACAATTAGGTGAACACTCCTGTACTGTACCAGCCCTATGCTTACCTAAGCTCCCCCTTTTCACCTCTCCAGACATAAGGATGCACGAGTCAGGGATATGTAAATATCTTAATACAGACATAAGCATACGCAGTTATATGAGCATGCTCTGTACGAAAATTTGTATTTATGCAAAAACAGGGCATACGTTCAACTCTAAATGACCCCCTAAGTATACATATGCACAACATTTGTTATTGCTTTAAAAATGCTCTTTCATTAGCCCCATCTAGGTCTGTAGGGAATGGTACATGTTTAATTTTCCACACCAAGACGCATCCTGCCATGCACACTTATAAGCCTTTTTTTTAAAATTCCCATAGAAGTTCATGAAGACACATTTAAGCCCTCTAGAGAAGGTACATGTGGTCATAAAGTTAAGCTCATTATAAATAAACTTACTTTTGATCTACACTTTTACTTTAGAAAAAATGGGCTTTAAATTTGACTTTTTCAACACTCTAGTGATTCCAGGAGTGTTGCTTTCTTACAGCAATGAAAGCACTCTTCTCAGCTTCACAGACAAAAGACTAAAGCACAAGCACGCTCGGCACTTTATAGCCAAGGGTATACATACCAATTTAATAGCAACAAATTAACCTACTATTAGGGATCTCAACAGAGCCAGATCTTACTAGGCCTCAACATCATCAACATCATCAACATTTATTTATATAGCGCCAGCAAATTCCGTAGCGCTTTACAATTAGGAACAAACATTAATAAGACAATACTGGGTAATACAGACAGACAGAGAGGTAAGAGAACCCCCTTGCTCGCAAGCTTACAATCTATAGGAAAAACACAGTGATGTATGCTTGTGGCCAAACATCTTATTAGGCCAACTAACATCTAGTAAGATCTACGTCTGTACTTTCTGAATATCTCCCAAATGTGTTGGTTTTATTTGCTTGAAAGGGACGGGTTTAAAATTTTGAGGGTGCAGCTTTGCTGCAATATTGGTGTTGCTTGGTAGCTAAGCAGATCACAGGTATAATTTTGCGAGGCCTCCAGCAGGCCTAAACAGAATCAGATTCAAACAAAAGGTTACACATGGGTGAGATACATATTGAACAATATAAAAAAGTGTAAAGGAAGTGGGTCAAGGGGACATAAGTCCATATCTGGAATATCTTTTGTCTTTTCTGGACCTGAGTTTGGCATACAGCTCAACAGTTTACAAAACCAAAATACCCTACAAAGTATGGAAGTAGAATATGCATTTTGAATAAATAATACATTTATTTACTTTTATATTTATTTATATATTTATCTCCATTTATAACACATATATTGGAGGGGATTACTTGCTTCTGACGTTGTAAATATAACACAGCCTACAGTTTTTTGAGAAGAATGTCATTTTGAAATCAGTATTTGTCGTTTGAACTGTTAACAGATCTCAGCCACTACACTGACACGCAGTTGGCCACAAGTGTACATCACTGTGTTTTTGAAAAAAAAGTTTGTCTTTGAGAAAAATGGACAACTTAAATGCAGGAACTGATTGGCTTCATGAATGCACAAACAAATCCAATGTTCCTTAACACATAAATAAATGGAATCTGAAAGACAACCCTAGAAAAAAAGCCCTGAGAGATAAAAGAGCATATTGATTCTTATCCAAAGTGATATATAATGCCAGCAGCTACTCACTCATTCTTAGTAGAAAATAAACTGTATTGTTATGTCAATAATAGGACTGAAACACGTGGAGATTTGTTATGTGGACCTTTGGAACAATGGACAATAATGTTTAAGCATGAACCTGTTTCATTGTCAGAGTCTCTTGCCACCCCCTTTCTATACAGTAGAAAGTTCATCACTCGTATGGACAAGGACTCATCGGGCAGGACGGCACATCATCAATAATGTATTGATCTGCCACAAGTATCCCAATTATGAAACAAATACTATCCTGTCATAGCATAATATAATACTAATAAATCAGGCAGAGGAATTATGCCTTCCACGATCTCTCTTAATGTAATCAGAACATATAGAGATGGAACTCTCAGGTGCAATAGAAGGACCATATATAGTATGAAATGCATTTAATTCTTTATATTGTGGATAAAATCATACACAAAATTCCAATTCTGGCCAGAAAACAACATTTACATATAATCACATGTAAATAGTATAGATATCTATACAGCGCACAAATGAAACAAAGAATCATAAGATAAGGTAATGTTTACTGTCCACCATTAGTGGGAGTTATAGTTCATTAGTCCAGTGGTTCCCAAACTTTTTTAGTTCGCGGCACCCTTAGAGTCTCCATAATTTTTTCAAGGCACCCCTCCAAAATAATTACCGAGCAGTCCCGTTTTATAAGTAGTTGGGTAAAAATAACGTAATAAGTATTTAGGTTAGGGCAGAAATATTTAGTAAGTTGTTTTAAAAAAAATAAATACACATAAATCCAAGAGAAAAGAATAATTTTATATATTTTTTGCAATTATATTTATGTCAAAGAATAATTTACAGCTAATACTAAGAGGAATAAGATCAAACAAAATAAAGCAACAACATGTACAAAAATCATCACACTGTGCACACTGGGAAAGCAAATCCATAGAGATCACAATGCTCCCACAGTGACGGGAAAGAAACACTGGTCACATGATCACTGCATGAAAGAGATTCTCTGGGTCAGAGGCGGATTGGGAACTTAAAGTGGCCCTGGAAAAATGTATTAAAGTGACCTAATGTGGGCGGGACCAAATCAACTGCAGGTGGGGCCAACAAAAAAGTGTGCAGTATTCAGAACTACTGGAATTTGATTGTAGTAACATTTAGGAAAACCTAGATGTGATGACTTAAGACTAGAGATGCTCAGGCTCGGTTCCCCGAGAACCGAACAAACCCGAACTTAGCATATCCAAGTACCGAGCCATCATCGATATATCGTCGGATCTCACGAGTTTTGGATTCAAGAAGTACCACCCTCCACGGCGATCCAGCACCATTTCACAGAGGGACACAGAAAGGGTAGCACAGTCTGTAGAGCAGCTGGGCAGCAACATATGTAGAATAGAAAGAGGAGGGTGAAGCAGTGTTTTTCAAAGTCTACAGTGACATCCAGGAGAGCTCCATTGCACCATTGCTAATTGTCGATGCTGAAATAGAATTAATAGGACAGTCTTGTTCTTCTAAATTTGCAGTCCCATAATGTATAGTGTTATATAGGTAACACACAAAGAGGAGAGCTCCATTGCTCCATTTGCTAATTGTCATTGCTGAAATACAAATACTAGGGCTGGCAGTCTTTTCTTGTGAATTTGCAGTCAAATTGTACAGTGTTATATAGGATACACACAAAGAGGAGAGCTCCATTGCTAATTGTCATTGATGAAATACAAATACTAGGGCTGGAAGGCTTTTCTTCTGACTTTGCAGTCAAATTGTATGGTGTTATATAGGTTACACACAAAGAGGAGAGCTCCATTGCACCATTGCTAATTGTCATTGCTGAAATACAAATGCTAGGGCTGTCTGGCTTGGTCTAAATCTGCAGTTACATTTTACTGTACCATAGCTCACTCAGAAACAGGAGAGGAGGCAGGGTTCAGTGCTGAAGCAGAAATTATAATAATAGGACTGTCAGTGTTCTTAATAGTCTCCAGTGACATTCTACTGTGCCATAGCTCATACAGAAAAAGGAGGGGTGACCTTGTTGTCACTCTCCAGTTTCAGTCATGATGATACTAATCCCGCTACCCCATGTGCAAAAGTCTATGTTCAAGTGCATAGTGGTTTTAAGTCAGGGAAACAAAAATGTAAATAAAAAGCTTGTACCTTTGTAAGGAAAAACCCATCTCTAATAAAGGTGAAAGTTTACTGTAGAAAAACATAAAATTCTCAAGATGCCATTCTACCCAAAATATTACCAAGCATACCAGCATCAGGTAGCTCCCTTCACTTAGCTAGATTTCATCACCTACAATCTACACTGTCATTATATTCACCCTCATCAGTGTGTACATCTTCCTCAAACAATACTAATTCATCCCCGCTGGAATCCACCATCACAGAAGTCTGTGTACTTTGATGCCGATAATGGCCTTCCACATGGAATTGGTAGTTCATTTTATGACAGAGCTGTCATGATTTTTGGGCAATTCTTTTAGACCAGCCCAAATGTTAAAATGTTATGCTGACTCATCTGCATCACCACTAGTGATCTGATTTCAAGATGTGGATAACTCTTGGATCCTGGTGAAGCAAATTAAGTAATCTACAATTACAATATAGTTAGCGGATTTGCTTTGTTTAATTTCCTCCTTCAATTTCTCTAGCTGCTTCTCAAAAAGTCTAATTAGGAGAATCACTTGACTCAAGCTAACAGTGTCTGCACTCTCTTCACAAGTGACTACTTCGCTGGACTAAAGTACATTCCCTTCAAATTCTATTCTTCTTGCAGCTGCTGCATTCTCCTACATGCTGTTGCACAATCCCGCAAATTACTCTAAATTTTTCGGGACACAGACAGCATCTCCTGCATGTCATTGTCATTTTTTAAAAAGTTCTCTACCACCAAGTTGATTGTGTGAGCAAAACAGGGAATGTGATGGAATTTCCCCCGCTGTAATGCTTTAACAATATTGGTGGCGTTAGCAGAAATCTCATATCCTCAGGAGAGTCCAAGCAGGATAAGCCATGTTGCAATGACATCCCTTACTATTTCAAACAGGTTGTCAACAGTATTACCTCTGACCTGCGCCTTGTCTAGTCTCTGATAACCACCTCTGACTCCCGCCTTCAAGACTTTTCCAGTGCTGCTCCCCACTTATGGAATTCCCTACCACGTTCAATCAGACTTTCCCACAGCCTTCAAATCTTTAGATGCTCTTTGAAAACCCATCTCTATTTTAGAGGTGAACTTATCCTCGATAACACTCTGAGCCGCACTCGCTCCTCTTGTTTCAGCTGTGCCCTCTTGCCTTTAGAATGTAAGCTCTCTAATGAGCAGGGTCCTCCATACCCTTTGTTTTCATGTCTCCATTCAATTTGTCTGCCTTGTCTGTGCTTGTTTTACGTATGTCTTGTTTCATGTATGTCCTTGTCTTCCCTACTGTACGGCGCTGTGGAGCACTGTGGTGCCTTACATATCTACGATAATAATAATAATAATAATTATAATAATAATAATATGCCTCTTAGTGAAGCAGATGATACACAGAGTAGCCTGGCTCAGAAAAATGTGACATACTTGGGTACATGCTGCTGCTGTTCCTGCTGGTGAAGGCGAATCACCAACCCAGTGGGCTGTCACAGTCATATAATCTTTAGTTTGCACAGTTCTGTTTGTCCACATATCTGTGGGTAAGTGTACAGTGGGTAGAATGGCATTTTGTAGCCCAATAATTACATTTTTACAAACCTTCTGGTAGAGGAATATCTTTTCTAGTAAAACGGTGTCGTGATGGAATTTGGTAACGGGGACACAAGACCTCAAGTAATTGACTAACACCAGCTGCATTATTAGTGGATATTGGAAGCAGATCTAATACTAGCATAGTCGCCATGGTGTCTGTGATCCGCTTTGCGACTGGGTGACAGCTTTCATACTTGCTTCCACTTGCAAAGGATTGTTTAGCAGTCAATTGTTGTAAACTACTAATAGTCTTCTTCTTGGTCTGCTTCTGGGTTGAAGATCCACCCCCAGCAGCAGGAGCAGCAGCAGTGGGCCTAACGCACAAGCATTCTTCTGAGGAGTCCTGGATATGGGAGGAGTCATCTCGCTTTAGCAACTTGGATGCAGGACTAATCCTCCAGTCACCTGTGAGGATATTGATGATGAAGGTGTTGGGGGTGTAGATTGCAGGTGCTGGGATCTAGATGAGAGAAGGGAGGTAGCTGATACTGGACTGCTTGTTGTTATTTTTTTAGCATAAGTTTCTGATTTTCCCAAGAGCTTTCCATGAACTCGCTTCAAATGGCATAACATAGATGAGGATCCTAGATGGTTAAGGTCCCTACCTCTACTGACTGTGGCTTTACAAATGCTACAAATGGCTAGACAACTGTTGTCAGGATTTGGGTAAAAATAATTCCACACATAAGAGGTGGATTTTTTGGTCTTATGCCCAGGCATGACAATGGCCTTCTTCTTATCACTGCCAAAAACTGCTGCAGTCTTTGTTTGAAAGTGTATGAAAATAATATTGTGACCTGTGAGGTGGTCAAATCCAAAGCCAAAACACGTGAGGGCGGTTTTGCCAAAACCAAAACCAGTTCACGGGGGTGAGTGAGCATCTCTACTTAAGACACAGTGGGTCATTTCTAAAGCAATACAGGGAAAAGCTACCAGTCATGTGTTAGAAAAATACATGAATGCTTTTGCATTATCAGCGACTGGCTAATGCCTCTGTGCTCCAAATTGTTTTGTTGCCTACTAACACATCCTCCCAAAATCCCCTTCACAGAAACATATCTGACTTTGTTTAATAAGTTTAACTATTACAAAACATGTTGGCTCAATCATATTTGATCAGTCTGCCAGAGCAGCATATGAACAGCTTACCACACTGTTGCATCTTTCCCTGAAGTCATGAGATGCAAACCACCAGTCAAATATCTCTCTATATAATATATTATATATATATTAGAGATGGGCGGGCTCGGTTCCCCCGAGAACCGAACCCGCCTGAACTTCCGGAATCCGAGTCGGCTCGGTACTCTCGCGCCTATTCGGATTCCAATACGAGGCAAAACGTCATTGTGACATCATCGGATGTCTGATCTCGCAGGATCCACTTTTCGACTGGGTGAGAGCTTTCTTACTTTCTTCCTCTAGCAAAGGATTGTTTAACAGTCAATTGTTGTAAACTACTAGTAGTCTTCATCTGGGTTGAAGATCCTACCCCAGCAGCAGTAGCAGCGTGACTAATGCTCAATAATTCTTCAGAGGAATCATGGTTAGTGGAGAAGTCATCTAGAATTAGGAAATTGGATGCAGGACTAACTCTTATCACTGGCAAGAACTGCTGCAATCTTTGTTTGAAAGTGTATGAAAATAATATTGTGACCTGTGAGGTGGTCAAAATTGAATGGAAATGAATGGAAATTAGTGTTAGTGAGGTTAATAATAATGTAGCTGCAAAATAATACCTAAATGATTTGATTTTAGCCCAAAAAATTTAATTTTGAAAAAAATAGCAAAACAAAACCAAAACCAAAACCAAAACACGCAAGGGCGGTTTTGGCAAAACCAAAACCAAAACCCAAAGGTAATCCAGATCCAAAACCAAAACCAAAACACGGGGGTCAGTGAACATCTCTAATATATATATATATATATATATATATATATATATATATATATATATATATATATATATATATATATGTGTGTGTACCATGTGTTTCAAAAAAATGCATATAAGGTAATTCTTATAATAAATGGCTTTCCAGTACGATCAAGGTGAAATGCTTTAAGCATCTGCAACAAAACTCTTCTTTTGAAACAACTGTCTATGAGTTCTAAATTTGCCCAGTGACTTTGAGTGGTTTGAATTAACAACAGTGCAGGGAGGGTTGGCAATGAGATCAGTACAGTGGGGTCTGAGAATGGCATAAGTGAAGGGGAGAGCTATTCCAAGGGATTGCTGGTGACACAGTAAGTGCGAAGGAGGCAGGATTGGTGATATTGTCAGTGTAGATAAATGTGTAGATAAATACGCAGGCAATACAGTGTGCACAGAGCTCTGGTTTCACGAGCAGTACAGTGTGAAACAGGACATACCTCCCAACTGTCCTTGCCGTCGGACCAAATCCTGACTGAGTCACTCAAATTCTGGACTGCCCTTCCACATTCATGACAGTTGGCAGACTGTCCTGCTCTCTCCTACCTGTTCTTGTCACTTTCACTCCCTGTAGCTGTTGGTGTCTTTAGCTCAGTTGCTGCTTGTCTGGATCCTGGAATGTTGGGGGTTCTATTTGGAAACAAATAATGAGTACATGAAATGTAGAATACTCCAACCAGTCCCGGCATTAAATCAATAGCACCCACATTCAATAATTAGGCCTCCCTTCATCCCTAACATTAAAAAAAATAGTACTTACATTGGATAAATAGATCAATTTCCCTCCAACCAGCCCCAATATTACTAGTATACCCATTTAATAAATAAACCTATATCACTCCCTCCAAACAGCCCTAGCAATAATTTAATAGCATTTACGTTTATTAAATATAACCATTTCCCACAACCATCCCTGGCATTGAATAATTGATATTTACATTTAATAAATAGCCCTGTTACCCAACCTCAGCCCATATTCATTTAATAGCCCTAAACCAAGCCAGCATTAAATTAAATGTCCTGTCACCTCACCTTAAATTAATAGGGCCCACTATTAAATTAAATAGCCCCACCATCACCCCACAAATAAATGAATAGCACCACCATTAAATAATTAGCTCCAGCCCACAGTCCAAAATTAAATTTATAGCCTACCTCCCACCCAAATTACAGTAGACTCCCCCCAGCAATAAATTAATAACATTTACGTTTATTAAATATACCTATTTCCCACAACCTTCAGTGCCATTAAATAATTCATAATAAATAAATAGACCTCATTCTCCCGAAACAGCCCACATTCAATTAATATCCCCAATACCACCTCAGGATTAAATTAAATCTTCCATCAGCCAATCTTAAATTAACTGGCCCAATATTAAATAAAATAGCACCCATTAAATAATTAGCCCCCACCAACACTCCTCCATTAAATGTATAGCTTCAACCCACATTATTTTAAGACCTCCCTCCTTTCCCTTACACATTTTAGTAACATAGCCCTCCATTGCCTCGTACATTGTAGTAATATAGCAGTCCCCCATTCCCTCACAGATTATAGAAATATAGCAGCCCCTCATTACCTCAAATAGTATAGGAATATAGCAACCCCAATTCTCTCACATAGTATAGAAATATAGCAGCCTCTCCATTACCTCACATAGTATAGGAATATAGCAGCCCCCCTCCCAAAATCCCTCACATGGTACAAAAATATAGCAGCCCCTCATTCCATCACATAGTATAGGAATATAGTAGCCCCCCCATTTCCTCACATAGTATAGTAATATAGCAGCCTCCTCCCAAAATCCCTCACATAGTACAGAAATATAGAAGCACTCCTCATTCCATCACATAGTATAGGAATATAGCAGCCCCCTCCCAATACATCACATAGTACAGGAATATATCAGCCCCCCATTCCCTCACATAGTATAGGAATATAGAAGCACTCCTCATTCCATCACATAGTACAGAAATATAGCAGCCTCCCCCCCATTCCCTCACATAGTATAGGAATATAGCAGCCCCCCCATTCCCTCACATAGTATAGGAATATAGCAGCGCCCCCATTCTATCACATAGTACAGGAATATATCAGCCCCCCATTCCCTCACATAGTATAGGAATATAGCAGCCCCCTCCCATTCCATCACATAGTACAGGAATATAGCAGCCCCCCCATTCCATCACATAGTATAGGAGTATAGAAGCCCTCCCCATTCCATCACATGGTATAGGAATATAGCAGCCCCCCATTCCTTCACATAGTATAGGAATATAGCAGCGCCCCCATTCTATCACATAGCACAGGAATATATTAGCCCCCCATTCCCTGACATAGTATAGGAATATAGCAGCCCCCTCCCATTCCATCACATAGTACAGGAATATAGCAGCCCCCCATTCCCTCACATAGTATAGGAATATAGTAGCCCTCCATTCTCTCATATAGTATAGGAATATAGCAGCCCCCCATTTCCTCACATAGTAATATAGCAGCTCCCCCATTCCCTCATTTAGTATAGGAATATAGCAGCCCCCCCATTTCCTCACATAGTATAGTAATATAGCAGCTCCCCCATTCCCTCATTTAGTATAGTAATATAGCAGCACCCCCATTCCCTTATTTAGTATAGGAATATAGCAGACCCCCTCATACTGACCTTGTTCCAGCGGTATAGGAAACTCCTCTCTGTGTCGCACCTCTCACACATGGGGATGGCACCTGTCATGTGGTGCAAGTCCCATGTGACGTGTGGCTGTACAGAGATTGGAGGAGACCAAACGCCACCGAAAAAACCCAAAACAATTTAAATTTTTAAAAAAAACACAAAAACAACATCAGACGGCCTCATTAGGCCACTAACCAAGTGGGAAAATTCCCATGATAATTTTGGATTTCAATTATTTGGCCTTGCCTGCTTCTGACTCTGATTGTTTGCTGCCTGTCATGAACCTTGGCTTACACTTTGATTACTCTTTTGGATCCTGAATTTGTACTTATTTGGCCTGCCTATTATTGACCTTTACATTGGACTGACACGTCACATTGATTGTGAATTCAGTACCTTACTTCTCTTTTCTAACTGACCTCTGCTAAGACTATGACTTATATCTGTGTTTATGACATTTTTAGTAACAACAATTGTTATTTGTACTAATTCTGCAGACATATCCTTCCATATGTCCATTTAGTAAGTGTTTAAAGTGTTTATTTTTATATATATCCCTACATGATATATTCTTATATATTATATAATAATTATTTTGCTCCTACATACATGGCGTCTTTTTCAAAACTGTATTAAGGTATTTTGAATTTGTCTATATTTTACACCTAATAACTGTCAACATAATGTTTTCAGCTCAGTACTAGGTTTGTCACATGACCTACAGATTACCTCACGTGATGTCACAATACCAATGGTACCTCACAGAACCCTGGTAAGTATAAATGTAACTGTCACAGCATCACCTGCTCAGTATAGGTGAAGCAGTCAGTGAGTAAGTCTAGAGCTGAACCTAGAGAACCTATATAATGCCAACTGTCTGCTTCCCATGTGGGTACAGAACTCCGCAGAGAACAAGCAGATTTATATGCAGACTTTATATAATCGGAGAGACGTTAATATGTCACTGGAGATAACAGGAGCTGTGATTTGCATTTTAGGATTTAGTCTCTTGGTGATGACATACCTCTTGAAAAGAAGCAACAACAATGATCCAGTTGTGGACATAGAGGTACAGCTCCCGAGCCAAATGGAAATCCTGATTACCATGGGCGGGTGAGTATTTAACCATGCTATGTTGTAATAGATTATAAAGTCATGGTACAGATTTGTGATCTGCAGGATATAACTTTCCTTTTTACAGGCTGATGGTATGTAAGTTAAAAAATAGATCAGCTAACCTATATCATCTGATTTATCCCCACTCTCAGCATTAAATTAATAGCCCACACACTTCCACTGACATTCCTTTAAGAGCATCCCCCCCCAACATTACCCATGGGTGCAGGGTGGACTCATGAGTCAAAGGGCTTGTGCCCCCTGGATCATGAGCCCATAAGAACTGCTCACTTTGGACCCAGCACGTTACTTTGCCTGTAAAAACCCATGGAAGTCAGTATTAAATGCAGGAAAGTGGTTTTTATTTTTATTTCTTAATTTTGAATATTGAAAATTTATTGTTGAAAGTAACAATGATTTTTACAAAAAAAATGAATTTATCTCTTTAAAAATCTCAAGTGTTTCTAACTGATTGCAATTGTGTGAAGGGCAGTGCCAGTGTTATCTACAGTAAGTGGCCAAAAAACAGGTTGTTCTTTGACTCGGAGCAGCACTACCCCCCAAATAGAACATATATTTCTTGCCTCTAATATCAAAAGTGTTTCAATCTATATGCAATTATATGAGGGGCAGTATCAGTGACATCTTTAGTAAGTGGCGAAAACAATTAATTTGCAGCCCTTGCATTGTAACATGGTTTTGCCTATGAGACAACTTGTTAATTTTTTTGCCTTTCCTTAATGAATCAGGCCCCGGGTGTTCTTTACCTTGGAGCAGTGTACCCCAAAAACAAATAAATTTATTTCTTTAAAAATCACAAGTGTTTCAATCTGATTGCAATTGTGTGAAGGGCAGTATCAGGGACAGCTTCAGTAAGAGGCCAAAAACAGGGTGCTCTAGTATAGGAATATAGAACCCACCATTCCCTCACATAGTATAAGAATATAGCAGCCCCCACATTCCCTCACTTAGTATAGGAATATAGCGCTCCCCATTCCATCACATAGTATAGAAATATAGCAGCCCCCCATTCCATCACATAGTATAGAAGTATAGC
Source organism: Mixophyes fleayi (assembly GCF_038048845.1). Taxonomy (NCBI): domain Eukaryota; kingdom Metazoa; phylum Chordata; class Amphibia; order Anura; family Limnodynastidae; genus Mixophyes; species Mixophyes fleayi. The sequence continues at coordinate 65,444,931 of NC_134402.1, forward strand.
AGCCCCCCCATTGCCTCACATAGTATAGGAATATAGCAGCCCCCTCCATTTCCTCACATAGTATAGCAATATAGCAGCTCCCCATTCCCTCACATAGTATAGCAATATAGCAGCCCCCACATTCCCTCACATAGTATAGAAATATAGCAGTCTCCCCCATTCCCTCACATAGTATAGGAATATAGCAGCACCCCCCATTCCCTCACATAGTATTGGAATCACACTGTGCCCCTTCATCCTCACACTCTGTGCCCCATTCATCTAGACACTCTGTCCTCCTTCATCCACACACTTTGTGTCCTCCTTCATCCACAAACTCTGTGCCCTCCTTCATCCACACACTCTGTGCCCTCCTTCATCCACAAACTCTGTGCCCTCCTTCATCCTCACTCTGCCCCTCTTCATCCTCACTCTACCCGTCTTCATCCTCACTCTACCCGTCTTCATCCTCACTTTGCCCCTCTTCATCCTCACTCTGTCCCCTTCATCCTCACTCTGCCCCTCTTCATCCTCACTCTGCCCCCTCCTTCATTCTTTTGCCCCTCCATTGCTGTTTCGTATCACCATTTCCCCTCCCCTTTCTTTGCTTACTGTACTTGGCCTTCTTTCTTCTATTTCTTCTGTCTTCTCTTCTATCTTCTTACCAATCCGGCGGCGCCCGGGACCCAGCATCCTCCTCTCTCCCGCTGCTTCTCACTGAATATGTCGGACGTGATGACGTCACACCCGACTTTCAGTGAGAAGCGAGGAGGGAGGAGGATGCTGGGTCCAAGTTGCCGCCGGATTGATAAGTTTTTATTTTTTCTTCCTGGCCACGGCACCCCTGTGATAGTGCTGCGGCACCCCTTGGACCCGCGGCGCACACTTTGGGAACCGCTGCATTAGTCTATTGTGCCATATAATCAAACTAAGAAAGCAACTGTGAGAGAGGAGGTCAAAGAGGGTTTAAAGGATAATTGTATCTGGCAATTGGGACTGTCAATTAGGCTGTTTTAGACTGCAAATTGCTGTGTATGTGGGCAGCAAAAGACCAATAATCCTGATCTACATCTGGCTGGGAGCCATCAGGGGGTAAATGTATGAAGGTGAGATTTTGCAGATCCAGCGATTTTCTCGGGAAAGTTGAAACTCGCTGATGTATGAAGCTGAGATTTCATGTAAAATCGCCAGAGTTGTGTTTGTGTCAAAATCGCTATTTCTAAAATCGATAGAGATCAAACTCCTGACTATTTGGCACTCTAGCAATACAAGTCTCAAATGTATGAACCTGTGATTAAGCAAACTCTCCTGAGTTTGCTTCAAAAATCGCTACATTGCTTTACAAATCGCTACATACAACACTGCATTCTAGCTGCGAGATTAGTAAACACATCACTGTTACACTGTTCTGTCTATATAGCCGGAGTTCCTGGCAGCTGTCAAGAATGTTAAAAATAGATAAAAGTAAGAAAAAAAAAAGCGTGTGGTCCCCCCACGGGCCACTATTAACCCTAGTGCTGCCAGCCTACTGCTGGTTGCATGAAAAATGAGGAAATATCTTGCGTGGGGTCCCCCTGATTTTCACATAACCAGCACTAGGTAAACCAGCCGGGGTTGGTGGCACTATAGGTGGTGGACATGCAGAGGGAGTCCCCCTGCCATAATGACAACCAACCCCAGGTTGGGCTGGATTCCCTAGGGAGCGGGGTCCGCCAAAAAAAAGAGCAGGCCCCCCTCGAGGGACAATCAGCCCAATACTGAAAGCACTAGGGCTTTTCCTACACCCCTGGATGGTGGGTGTAGGGTAATAACAGCAAAAAAATAGTTAAAAAAGCAAAACAACGCCATTTTGTTTTGTGGCACTACAAGTCCCACCCAGCCAGGGTGCCATAAACAGTGTGGGCATGCTGATGCACCAGCATACCCATGGCAGCCAGGGCACATTGGCACTTGGAGACCCACAAGTGCCAACATGCCCTGACACGACTGGCTGGGACCTGTATTTCCACAAAAGAAAATGTTTAAAAAACTATAACACCCTCATTAAAACCACATACTTTAAAAAAAAAAAAACCCCAATAATTACACTTAACACCCTCATTTATACCACATACTTTTATTACAAATAATAAATCCCCAATATACTCAACACTGATGTTTTCATCTGTCAGCAGCTTTTAATCCTAAAATGAGTGTAAGCCCAGTCCCAATTAAATTTGTATCCAAAGTCCAACTTGACCATGTCCAAAATAAATTTGTATCCAAAAGTCCGGCTTGAAATGTCCCAAAATAATTTGTATCCAAAAGTCCGGCTTGAAATGTCCCAAAATAATTTGTATCCAAAAGTTCAGCTGGAAATGTCCCAAAATAATTTGTAAATCCAAAGTCCCTGCTTGAAATGTCTTCTGCTCTTCTTGAGCAAAAAGCCCCCCTTGTTGCTTGACTTCTTTTTATATTCAGCCAGAAGGGTCCCAGATTTGTACGATCCCACCTGGAACATGCTTGTTTAGATAAAAGAAAAAAAAACATGAGAGATTCCGGAAACAGCTTCCACAGTGTAGAAGCTCCGATGCGCAATGAGCTTAGCTTTTGCGCGAGGTCTCTTTATAGTATTAGGGATTTTCCCACGCGTGGATAATGTAAGGACAACACAGGAGAGTTAGCTAAACATGGGAGTGTTTGACATCGCAGAAAATTGCCAGAGATGACCAGCGAGTTTGAGGATCAAGGTAAAAATTGCAGCTTAATACATTTGATAACTTTTGGACTAAAATCGTGGGTTTACACCCGCGATTTTCCACGATTTTAAAATGCTGAAAAAATCAGACCTTGATACCTTTACCCCCAGATGTCAAAGGGGAATATAAACGTCTTAGAAAGATAGGTCACTTCAAGTTCCCCAAACTTGTAGCACCACATGGTTAAGGCTGGGGGCACATTTATCACTACCTGAGTCTCCTGTTGGGGACTAGCCAAGAGTACACCCTCCTCCCTCTTAGAGTTACTTATGTGGGAACCCCCTAGTTCTGGCACAGAAGCATACATCCTCAACCTCTGTCCTCCCTCCCATATAGACCTATGGACTTTTCACATTGACCACTACCAGAGTCTCCTGTTTGGGACTAGCTGGGAGAACATCCTCCTCCCCCTATGACATTTATGTGGGACCCTGACAAAGAATATAGTATACTATTTGCCATCCAGATATTACCTGGGTTCACACAAGAAGATTTAATAGTTACCCATTAACAAAAAAACTGTGTTCCCTGGAAAACACTCTCCCCCCATCTCATATGGTATGAGGCTAGACTTTGGCCAAACTTTGTGAGTGGTTAAACAAGCTTTTGACTAAAGACCTTTTGGGAACACACAAATAGAACTGACCATTTCCTGTGCTGGGGCTCCGCCCACAGGTGAGCAGTATTATTTTGGGGGAAAGATTCAGTCAGTCTCTTTGTCTCTTCTCTTGGACACAAACACAGATGCAAGGATCTGTCCTTCCCTTTCCTCTCTTCCCTTTGGACCCTGAATATTGGATGTGGGGCTAAAGGTTGCAATGTGGGTAACCTGTAGGATGTTGTAAATGATGGTCCTGATTAACTAAGGAAAGTAAGGCAAACAAATGAGTAAGTTTTCTTCTGGACAAAACCATGTTACAATGCAAGGGCTGCAAATTAGTTTATTATTTTGTACATAAGTTAAATGCTGTCTGTTTTTTCATGTAGCACACAAATACTTAATAGCTTTGTTTGTACACTGAAATTTTAAGTTGATCTAAGACATCCTCTACCCCAACTATAAATCGGCAATCACATTTTAAATTTACTTCCCCCTCCAATGCAACATAGTTTTGCCAAGGGGCAAAGTTACTTACTTTTTTTGGTTTACTTTCCTTATTGAATCAGACCCGATATGTTTAAATGATATTGATACATCATAGTTGGAGTAGATTGTATGGTAAATAATAGAGACTGTATTTACATGAAGGTCATTGTGTTTATAAAGCTTGAGCATATCTGATACTGCTGGGAATAGTGAGTTAAAGGTAATACAGGAGTTATAAGCACATGGTTTAGCAGACAAAATGTTGACATTGTAATAAATACTGGGAGACACCCTTCCCCCTCTACTTAGTATGGCCATTATGTGGCCTACCTGACACTGGTATATGCAGAGATAAAATACACACAAATACACTAATATGTATGTGGGTTTTAGAAATGAGACAATGTTATGTAGTTTAGATTATGTACATTATTGTGGTATACCATGGCCTTATCTGTGAGGAGTTTGTATGTTCTCCCTGTATTTGTGCGGGTTTCTTCCGGGTGCTCTGGTTTCCTCACACACTCCAAAAACATACTGGTTGGTTAATTGGCTGCTAACAAATTGACCCTAGTCTGCCTGTATGTGTGTGTGTGTGTGTGTGTGTGTGTGTGTGTGTGTGTGTGTGTGTGTGTGTGTGTATGTTAGGGAATTTAGACTGTAAGCCCCAATGGGGCAGGGACTGATGTGAATGAGTTTTCTGTACAGCACTGCGGAATTAGTGGCGCTATATAAATAAATGGTGATGATGATGATAATGTGATTAATATATGACTGTGTTTGTATTGTGTTGCATAAATGGGAATTGTATGCATTTTGTAGAAACTTGTGGTTGTGAGATAGTGTAGTTGATTAAGGTTGAATTTGTTAAGTAATTTTGCGTAATCTGTGTTTTATAACATGAGTTTGCATGTAGATAATAGACAAAATATAGTTCTCAGTGCTGATTCAGGATTATTCTGTGATTATAGAAGTAGAGGATGCGTCTGCTTCTGGGAATTGGTTTGTGAGAGATGTTGAATTTATAGGGGTGAATGGTTGTTTAGCGAACATGTAATGCTGCTGTTCTATATTATGAGATAAGGACAATGTGTTTGATTTAATCCTCCAATGATTTTATGATGGCTGACATTGTGCCATGTTGTTGTTAATCCCTGCAATGCTGTATAATACCCATTCCTCAAATGCACTATATCTCCTGCAATGCTGTATAACTGTGTGACTGTACATATTATTATTATTATAGTCTGGATTGTAAACAGGAATATGATGTTTTAAATGGTTATGTGGAGTTTGTGTTTTATGAGTTAATATGGCTGCCGTGATTGGACAAAATGGCCCTCATGTGAGATACAGAATATCTTTGTTGCAGTGTGATGTACTATTGAAAATATATTTAGGTTGTGATATGTATGCGCATTATACAAGAACAATGGTGATATGTATTATGCATTTGTAATTTAATGAGGATTTTTTTTTACTTGTGTGTGTTGTAAGCAGACATAGTGGTGCATTTATATATTTTATATAAGCTATGTGTACAAATAGGAGGTTAATAGGATCTGGGATACACATGTTTAGATACAGACACACACACACATAAACAAGATATTTACACAATTATGAGACACAGTTAGAAATTAGTAATGTAACTTAATGTACTTACACACAAATTCTCATATGTGTTAAACTATTATTATCATCATCATCATCATCATCAGCTGTTTATATAGCGCCACTAATTCCGCAGTGCTGTACAGAGAGCTCACAACAGTCCCTGCCCCATTGAAGCTTGCAGTCTAATTCCCTAACGTGTACATGTATATGTAGTATAATCCCAACTTAAATTACTCAGAGTTATTTGAAATCAAACAATTCCCTCTATTTAGTTATGTAGCATTTATAACAACCAAGCTTATTTGGCTCATTAAGAACACAAAGAAAGAACGTTACTAAAAGATGTTTGTATTTAAAGTTTGTTTATTGTAAGCATATAGATAAAGATCCATCAAAGTCACAATATAAAACATAGATTACAAGGCTTTTCATTTTCAAATATATCAATTAAAAAAGAAAAAGAGAACACAAAAACAGGAAGACACATATATGGAAAAAGAACTATAAAGAAGATGGTAGACGAAGGGCCGGGGGTGGGGGGGATATGGGATGCTGGAGGGAGGAGGACCACAAACGTCTCACATATGGTCAATGTCCTTGGAGATTGAAGGCATCAGTAAAAAGAGATGAGGAAAAGTAGGGTGATATCATGGTAATCACGGCAAAATTTCCCAATAAATATTCAATCATGGGAATCCATCTGCTGTGAACATGTAATCTTTATAACATTCAGTGGCCTTGAATTCCAGCCAGGAAAACCAGGTGAAATCAGTGACTTTTTCAGTGGCGGAAGAGATCAAGTTATCCATTGACATATAGTAGTCTGTTCGGGTATACCAGTCCTTGAGCGATTGAGGATCGGGACATTTTCATTGGATAGGAATAACTGCCTTGGCCGCACTGCTTTGCGACCAAGGCTCTGAACATGCACAGAGCAATCTTACACAAAATATGGCACACAACTGGACTTACGTTCCTTAATGAATCAGGCCCATAAAAATCAGTCTAATAAACAGAACATGATTTTAGACACAGATACATATAAAACATGAATATGAAATATACATTTCTTAGGAGATTTCAAAGTAGATAGTAGAAAGATAGCTTACTTCTCCATGTTCTCTATCAGATTGGTATTTATAATCAGTACATATATCTTGTTACACGGAACATCAATAGGTCCAGTGGTTCTCTAAAAACTGGTTTCTGAAAAGAATTGCTTTGATGTATATTTTCTACAAGAAATATTTAAGACCCTGTGTTGACTGCACTGTCCATCTGTACGCTTACCATCTGGAGGGTGTCATAATTCTTATCTGGTTCATCTTGTAGCTGAGTCCTGCAACTAGGTTTGATGCCTCTGAAATATAAACAATCCAGCTGTGTGACAGGACACAGACCCAAAGCAGCCTGCTTGAAGAGATATCATCACAGTTAACCCCTTATTTACCTGCACAATGAATTCACAGGTATTCTTCTCTGTGAGAGTATGCATTTATATTTTAATATTTATTAACTCTTGACTATGCCATGATCATGACAGGATGGCAGATCCCCTTTTTCCTTTTCTAATGCCTAGGATGTGGGTGTGAACCTTGAAATGGGGTTTGTGGGAAAATAGGAACATTTGCCCAATTAAAAAGACAGCGCTGTCCTGACATTTTTTCAGTCTAGAAATCAGCCTTAGTGTAATGCATACTTGCCAACTTGCTGAAGTTGGCTTCCGGGAGCCTGTCGGGGGAGGTGGGCGTGATGGGGGCGGAGCTCCAAAATTAGTGTCATTTTGGCCCCGCCCCCGTGACGTAATGACGCAAACGCTTCATTTGACAGTAGGGAGCGTGGCCAAACACTGCGATTCCCGGTGAATCGCAGCATTTTGGACGTAATTCTGCCCACTTCACTAGGAAGTGGGCAGAATTCTGCCAGATGCGTGAGATTGCTACACTCTCCCGGGAGTCCATGAGACTCTCGCAAAATGCGGGAGTCTCCCGGACATTCCGGGAGAGTTGGCAAGTATGATTTAATGTTGATGTTTAAACCAAAGAAATTAATATTTCACAGCTACAACTGTAGAAAACCAAGCTTGTTGCATGTGGCACAAAATACATCATGAATATAAACAAATGTAGAAGTTTAAGTGGATGCTATATGGTGCCTCTCAAACCCTTTTCTGGCCCCAGCTGGGCTCTGTATACAGCCATAGGTATTGCATGTTTTTTAGCAATAGTAGAAGGATGTTTGGTATTAATTAAGTGGAAACACACTGAACAAATGTGTAGCTTTTGACATAACATGCTCAGTAGGGTTAAAGAAAAGAACTAGGAGAACTTGGAGTTTGGTAAATAAGATTTTACATCTTTCACGGAAATAAAGTTCCAACAGATGTTTTTCACTTGTCCTAGTTTTACTTTTACTAGCAGAATTAATTGTCTACTTATGTACAAAATTAAACGAGATTGTCTGTCCAAACTGATCATAAATAGTAAAAATAAAGCCATTCTCTTACTGCACCATTTGCATTTTGTTAGTGCCCACATGGAAATTGTTGCTGTATGTGCTGTAAATCTCAATAAATTTTCCACCCACATACAAAGGATGTATAAACAGTAAACAGATTGTTACATGTATTGTGCAACTTGGCTCTTCTGGATTACTCATGTGCGTGTCATTTTATTTCAAGCTTTTTTTTGCAAATTATTTTTTCCTCTTGAAGAGTAATTTTTAAGATTAAATTATGTATTTGTATTTTTCTGATCATTTAGAGTTAGTTTGCCCTTTATACTTGTAAGACAAAACTGATCAGTTCAGAAAGAGTGAAAATATCTCCAGACCAGCGGAAGTCTGTTTTCATTTTAAAGTATACTTGGATTTCCAGCATGAGCAAATGAAAACATATAAAGTTGCAAAACATTTACCACTTCCAATTTGGCTATATTAATATCCTTCAAAAATATTTACAACATTGCTGCAATCTGTTTACAACCTGTTTTAAGCAGACATCAACAATAATCTTGTCATTAGAGATGCTCAGGCTCAGTTCCCCGTGAACCGAACACACCCGAACTTAGCAGATCCGAGTCGGCTTGGTACTTTAACGCACTTTCGGAATTGAAAACGAGGCAAAACGTCATTGTTACGTCGTCGGATCTCGGATGTTGCGAGTTTTGGATTCTATAAGTACCAGGGCGGTAGAATCCAAAACTTGCAACATCCAAGATCTAGCGCCTTTTCACTGAGGGACACAGAAGGGGTAGCACAGTCTGTAGAGCAGTTGAGCAGCGTCATAGGTAGAATAGAAAGAGGAGGAGTAGTAGTGTTCTTCAAAGTCTACAGTGACATTCAGGAGAGCTTCATTGCTCCATTGCTAATTGTCATTGCTGAAATAGAATTAAAAATAGGTCTGGCAGGCTTGGTCTTCTAAATCTGCAGTCCCATAATGTACAGTGTTATATAGGTAACACAAAAAGAGGAGTGCTCCATTGCTAATTGTCATTGCTGAAATACAAATACTAGGGCTGGCAGGCTTGTGTAAATCTGCAGTTACATTGTACTGTGTTATATAGGTAACACACAAAAAGGAGCGCTCAATTGCTTATTGTCATTGCTGAAATAGAAATAATAGGGCTGCCAGGCTTGGTCTAGATCTGCAGTTACATTTTACTGTGCCATAGTTCACACGGAAACAAGAGAGGTGGCAGGGTTCAGTGCTGAAACAGAAATTGTAATAATAGGGCTGTCAGTGTTCTTAAAAGTCTCCATGGACATTCTACTGTGCCATAGCTCATACAGAAACTGGAGGGGTGGCATTGTTCCTGCCACTCTCCAGTCTCAGTCATGATAAAGACCAATACCCGGAGTAGATGCCAAGAAAGATACCATCATCATCATCATCATCATCATCACCATTTATTTATATAGCGCCACTGATTCCACAGCACTGTACAGAACTCATTCATATCAGTCCCTGTCCCATTGGAGCTTACAGTCTAAATTCCCTAATATACACAAACAGACGACAGAGAGAGAGAGAGACTAGGGTGAAATTGGATAGCAGGCAATTAATCTACTGGTATGTTTTTGGAGTGTGAGAGGAAACCGGAGCACCCGGAGGAAACCCACGCAAGCACGGGGAGAACATACAAACTCCACACAGATAAGGCCATGGTCGGTAATTGAACTCATAACCCCAGCGCTGTGAGGCAGAAGTGCTAACCGCCACCATACCAGGAACAATTGCTGGAACAGATACACATATCAGTTATATACTGGATAGTTAACAATACTTGATAATATGCTAGGAACTTACTACATAGATGGAAATTTCAGAAATATGATGATACTAGGAATATAACGATACCAGGAATACACTTAGGTAAGGGAGCCCAAAATGGTCAGATTAGCTGGGAGCTATGACTAGAAGATCTGGAACCATATTATTCCCATTGGCGCTTACAGTCTAAATTCCCTAACACACACACAACTTATTTTGTCAGAAGCCAATTAACCTATTGGGATGTCTTTGGACTGTAGGCGGAAACTGGAGCTTTCTGCGAACATACAAACACCACACAGATAATGCCCTGGTCAGACACAAACCCAGGACCCAGTGCTGTGGGGCAGCACTGCTAACCACTGTGCACAATATTTCTTAAATCTATTATTTTGATGCCACATACATTACAATTAAATGATCAGGAAAAATCATGGTAAATTATAGTACACTGAGTAATTACTAATTTCAAGTACAATATGTGAAAATGCATTAGTGCTGACAAAACATTGCAGAGTAATCCCTCACAGTACCAAATTTCTGTCATATATTATTATCATTTGTTCACTATTAGGTTCTAAAATTTTATTTTTGTAATTTATTTTACTTACTTTACAAAACAAACAAAAGTGCAGCTTATACTCTAATGCAAGGGTCAGGGAACTCTCTTACCTTTTAGCCCCAATTATATTTAGATACGCCGACATTACCCCCTTGATTTGAAAGGAAGGAAATCATATATTATTAATTCAAAATTTTATTGAATCTATTCAAAATTTCTTTGAAAGCTTCAACTTCAAAACTTCAGATTTAGGAGAAATGATGTTGCTTCATTTTTGATACGAGAGCATCAATATTGGGGCATTTTGATGTCAGAGAAATTTGGATACAGTCTTCAGCGTTCAATCGATTTCTCTGCTTTGTTTTTATGTTTGTTAGAGTGGAAAATCCTTGTTCGCAAAGGTAGGTTGTTGCACAAGGTAGCAACTTGACATCCAAAAATATGACAGATCTGCATTGTTTTCAAATGCAATACATGCTTCATTATTGCATCGAAGCTCAAGAAGTGCCTCTGCCAACCCTTGAGGCTCCTCTGGTACAACAGCAATTTCACATTTAAAGGGGTCTACAATCCAACTGACAGCATGTGAATCGGCAGCATTACCCCCAGGAATTTCATTTTTACCCCATTTGGGGTAATTTATCCCTGTTCCCTGACCACTGCTCTAATGTATTAAAATTTCTATAGGCATTATTAAATATTTATTTTAAACCCTGAAGAAAGCTAGGAAGCGAAGATTCCTCCACAAAAATAAAACTGATACGTTCTGCTTTATGTTGCATACAAATCCTGGTACTGGGAGCAAATCACATTTAAACTGTGACTCCGAGTGACACTACAGGCTACCAAGAGAAGTTTGCCAGTAATGACAAATGCATGCCCAGCCAGCTTGTGTTCCAAAGAAAAGAGCTGTGGGTAGAATAACAACAATGGAAAGATAAGCTGTTACTGTAATGTCTGTGGAACACCATGACTTTCGGTGGAAGCAGCCCTTAAGGTTATCTCAGACAGAAGAATATTGTTACTTCTTAAGGAAAAGCTCTCAGTGGAACATGAAAAATGACTTGGCTAAAAGGCTACAATAAAGTAAATGGTATTTCTAAAGAAAAAAACACATAGGCAAAATACATACTGGATTTTATTATTTTATTATATTATTATTACTACTGTCATTTTATGTCACTATAATGGCAATGTCCTATACTTAAAAACATAATTATACACCATCAAATTAGATGTCTGTTTCAACACATTTATATTGGATATTCTACTGGTACTGTGTTTTACAAACTTTGTATAGCTGGCTCCTGCAATGGCTACATGCCAAGGACCACCATGTACTGATAGTCAGGTTTTGTGAAGAATAAAAATGCATTCGGGTGCATATGTGAGCCCCATGGATTACACCAGCATAAACTATTTTTTTGTGTATTTCTTTCTGAAGTTGCTCCATTATGCACAGCAGGAGCATGAATTGAAAATAAACAGCAAACATAGACATGCTCATTTCCTGTCTGCCGGAACTATATTTGTAAACAGCTACAGTACATTCACAAAGTGTTTCTATTAGAAAAAGAAATCGAGAAAAAAAACCTGTTTGGTTTGCAATCTAATGGGGATGTTAGTCCCACCATGAAAATGTATTCTTTACTGTGGAAGAAAGTTACAATATCATATTCATCCACTTGTGTGGGTGATTAAAAAGAAGACACACACACAGCCAAATGGTGACTTGGGGTATATTTACTAAACTGCGGGTTGAAAAAGTGGAGATGTTGCCTATAGCAACCAATCAGATTTTAGCTGTCATTTATTTAGTACATTCTACAAAATGACAGCCAGAATCTGATTGGTTGCTATAGGCAGCACCACATCACAAAAGCTAGGCAGTTTCATAAAGTGTGAAGCTAATTTAATTATTCCTGTCCACTCACACCTTGCATGCATGTAACTTTGTGTTCCCCAGGACAAAGAGGAGATGAATAGTGAGCAAAATCAGGCTACTCTCTAACACTTCTTTGTTCTCCCAGATCAGCCTCAGGCTTTTTATGCAGATTATTGCAGCAGGTCACTGCTTAGGAGCATCAGGAGGAAAACGCAGCTGAGAGATCGATCTTCTTTTGTGTCCAGGTGCTTCTTTGGCTGTTAGTGAGCGTTTAAATAGAATTAATTGGGGGTACTAGCTGCATTGGTTTAGTGGCAGTTGAAACATGACTTGTGAACTTCAAGCACTGAATAAGCGGATTACCATATCAATAAGTGGAATGGTAACCAATAATAGTTTTTGTGAGCTGATAATGTAATGCTTTATTCTGTAACATTCACAGACATCTTAATTCCAAAAGCACAATATATGTTGGTTAGTGTGTTTAATGTGAGATGGCATTCAGGGACATAGACACAGTAGTAATCTATCTATCTATAATATTGCAAGAGAGAATGCACTCCCTTCACGTCATCTATACTGTGCACAGTTCATAGAAAGTAAAAATAAACCCATATATGTGCTATGACTAACACAAGCTTAGCAAAAATTTTAAAACATTTAATATAATATAAAATGTGGTACAGAATCATGCTCGACATTATACACTTTCTTCTAGAAGTCCCTGAAACCTGCGCTGGTCTGTTCATGTTCATGCCGGAGATCCGGGTGGGAGATGGCATGCGGAGGCGGGGCTAGACGACTTACATCATTTTGGTCCCACCTCCGTAATGCAATTACAAGAACATGTCATTTTACCATGTGGGGCTGGCCAAAATGATGCCATTCCAGGGGAGTCGCATCATGGAGAATGCCCTGCTCTCCCGAGAGTCCGGGAGACCTACTCGGATTTTGCGAGTCTCCCGGACATTTCAGGAGAGTTGGCAAGTATTATATACAACCCTTCGCTCCTCTTCAGCCATAAACAATCATAAGCGTCAAAAGGCGTTGGTCTGAACAGTTGCAGCTGCGTACTTTCGCAAACACAAAGATATAATACACAAAGTTACATGCATCTCATTCTGAATCAACCCTACACAGTGCGCAGTCAGCTGATCAGCAGCAGAACCAGATTAGGTGACCATGGCACAGGTAGTAAAACATAATAATTGTACTATATACACAGAGACATTATTGGGATTATATGTTGGTATAGTATTTAAACCCAAAAGATTATTAGGAGCAACAAAATAGATGGAATAGATGGGCCTGTTTTTTGAGTTAGGAGCAAAGCAAAGAAAAGGGGCAACTTTGCACCTGGACAAACTATTTTACAATGTAAGGGGTACAACGTTACTTATTATTTTTGCATGTAAGGAAAATACTGGCTGTTTTTCATGTAGCACACAAATACTTAATAGCTTTTTTTTTTACACTGAAATTAAAGTTGATCTATGACATGCCGTATTCCAACTATAAATCTGTCCTCATATTTTAAATTTACTTCCCCCTCTAATGCAACATGGTCTTGCTAAGGTGCAAAGTTACTCCTTTTCTTTGCTTTACTCATAACTCAAAATCAGGCCCTATGTATATAGGTCGATGGATGGAAATAAATATAGACATTTATTGGAGCCCGTATGTGAGAACACTTAAGATGTATATATAAAAGCAATAAATACAGGGGGATTACATTTTAGAATAATCATTTATAACTGAAAGCAGTGTGTCATTTGAAGAGAGATGAAATAATATGAAGATGTATAAAAAACATAATAAACATAATAAAAGCATGGGTTAAGAAAAACTGTCAGAAATAATTTATAAATGAAAGAACGTAGTGAGAGAAAAATACAAATGGATGTTTGAATGGTGGGTAGTGTAAATGATGATAAATCAAATCTGTGTCTTACATGGATGTGTTTTATGTGCATAGCTGCCAAGTATCTTTAATTTCCAGGGAGAGTCCCAGGTTTTAATGATTTGTAAATGGAAATTCTTGTCCCTGGAATGATGGCGACTGTAGTGGAGTCCTGCATACTGTCATGTATGATTAGCTTGGGTTTACTGGCTGTGCAGCTAAATGTCTCTGAAAATGATTTTAACATGGTGGCAGGGTGTATTATTTTATTCAATTCTATTGGGGGTATTCAATTGTTAGCGTTAACGGAAAAAAACGAGCGCTCAAAAAATATTACCGTTTATACGGTAATATTGCGCGAGAAAAGCAATAATACGGTAGTTTACTCGCGGAATTTCAGCTCGCCGCTCAGGGAGCAGCGAGCTGAAATTCCGCGAGTATTTACCGTATTAACGCTAAGATTTTTTTGAGCGCTCGTTTTTTTCCGTTAACACTAACAATTGAATACCCCCATATAAGTTGAACAAAATAGTGTTTATTAAGATTATTTATTATGTTTATAATGTATTAGACGAATAAAATAATGTTTATTAAATTTATTTATTATGTTTATTCAGATATGAGTACATCAAATACATTTATTTTATGGATGTTTCAAGACAATAGCAACATGCAGCCCTATTAATTGTGGGTTAATACTAGAGATGTTCACTGACCCCGTGTTTTGATTTTGGTTTTGACAAAACCACCGTCGAATGATTTGGTTTTGGTTTTGGATCTGTATTTTTTTTATTAAAAATGTTAAAATATGCTAAAATCACATAATTTTGCTCTTTTTTTGTTCCTACATTATTATTAACCTCAATAACACTAATTTTCAGTCATTCTCAGTCAATTCTGAACACCTCACAGGTCACAATATTATTTTCATACACTTTCGGATAAAGACTGCAGCGAGCTGGCTGGATACTAAGCGAAAGAGCAACAGCACAAACACACGGCAGTTCATAGCACATCTAGGAAACATTGCCACACAGCAGTGGCAGTAAAAAAAGAAAAAGTGGTGCAGGATGGAATTGTCCTTTGGCCCTCCCACCCACCCTTATGTAAGATATTGAAAAGGGCATGTACAGTTTAACAAAGCAAGCACTCCAGCGACAAGCAGTGCCAATTTTGTGGCTGAAGTGCTTGGTTTGTTTGGGCCCCTACAAAATAAGCTAACAATAGCTTAGCTGCCTTAAGCCCAACAGTGCTGTCAATGAACTCTACATTATTAAACCATGTCTGCTCGTGCTGCATCTTTAATCTCCTCCTCTGTGGATACCTCCCTCTCATCCCTGAAGAACTGCCAAACTTATGTAGACACAGGAATGGATATTACAACTGAAGTGGCATTAGATCTTCTTCAGACAGACTGTGAAATGGAACATGTGGGCAGCATGGAATCTGTCATGTTAGAATATGCTGCATTGAACAGAGATTTAAACCAATATATAGACGCAGTTGAAGAGACCATACTTAAGTTAAAATGTGACCCACTGGATGAGATCCTGGATTTACACGAGAGATATACTACGTTTAGACCACCTGGACTGGACCTAGACTTCCTAAGCAATGGACCTGAATTCCCTCTGGACAGAACCTCTGGCAACTTGTACTGGTCCCTCTGTGAGACTGACAGTTTTCTCTAGTAACCTGTCAGCTTTTCGTGATAAATTGGCACCTCTTTTGACAAGACTGGCAACTTTCTCAGTAAGGTTGGCAGTTCTCACTGTCAAATATGCAGCTCTCTTCATGAGCCCTGCGTTTCTCTATAGGAGATCGGTAGACATTTTCATCTGTAGTCTCTTTATACTGTAGTTGCTCTCTATGTATTTGTCTTGCTCTGCAGGACTTAATGTCCCTAATGTACTCACTCTCACAGCGGCTTCTTTCTTTCGCAAGTTTAATGGATGTTCTACTAACATACAAGCCCATCAACAAAACTGCGCCTACATACATCTCCTCACTTGTCTCAAAACATCTACCAACTCAACACCTATTTTGCACAAGATCTGCGACACTCAATCACACTCATTACCTGCTCCCATTCCCGGGTACAGGAATTTTTTCCGCCTGCACCCACTTTGTGGAGTTCCCTCCCTCGCACAATTAAGACTTTCCTCTTTTCTTTAAACAGTCAAGCGTTCTCTGAAAACCCACCTCTTCGGACAAGCTTATAATATTCCTCAACCACCCTCTTAACCTTCCTAGGTTAACCTATTACCACCATTTCCACTGTTCACACAAGATTACAACCCTCTGAGTCTCTGACCAACATTGCTGTATGACTGGATCATAAAGCCTGCTTGCATTCTGGCTGAACCAATAGCAATATGTAGCACTTAACCTTATGTATCAGACTCCCATTGTCCTATAGATTGCAAGATTGCAAGCAGGGCCCTCTTACCTCTTTGTCTGTCTGTCTGTATTGCCCATTATTGTTTTATTAGTGTGTTTGTTCCCAATTGTAAAGCACTACGGAATTTGCTGGCACTATATAAATAAATGTTGATAATGATGCTGATGATGTAGCTTGTGCTGCTCTCTGTCTCTTATCGGCTCCACTTGGCTAGGCGGCGGTCCAAGCGATGGTCATGCCTACCTCTATGCTTCACTCTCACACTTCGCATTCTCCTCCTCTCTTGTGTCAAGTATTCCACATTTGGCGGGCTCTGACATCATTTCCTTTATCCTCACTCCTCAGGCATGCTGGGAATTGGAGTTTTCAGCATTACCACCCATGAGATGAACCCTTCATGCAGCAACATTCCAGTGAACTACTTGAATTTTTGCAGAGAATTGCTTAGGAAGCTCATACTAATATTAAGGCCAAAGTCAAGGGATTCCATTGCTAGAGACATTTCCTGTGTACTTCTCGGTTCTCAAATTATTCTCTCCCATTGACGATTCAATCACAGCATTACAAGCCAGCACTCTGAGCCTCTAACAAGCATGTGTTATTATTGAAAATCTGAAAACTGAAATTCAATGTTTGAAGAATAGTTTTGATATATTTTGGACACAATCCAAAGTACTAGCTAATAATTTGAACACAGTAGAGCCAGTGTTGCCTGAGAAGTACAAAATCCCAAAGCATTCATGGTGAGCAACAAACATTTTGCACGGCAGAATATTTCTACAGATGCTAATATTTTGACATTTTTGATCATGCATTGACAGAGTTTACATTTACTCCTACACTATTCTACATGACTCAAGCGAGTCCAAACAGCTTAGTTGTGCTTCACATTCACAGAGAGTAAAAATGTTAGTAAGAACTTTTCTTTTCCAAAGCTATTCTTAATGAATTCACAAGCAGAAATGCTGTGAGAAGGAACTCATACTTTTTGATGACATATAAGGAAAATTGAAGTTTTGCTTCTATAGTTGTTGCAACAACAACAATGAGTTTTAGCTGGCACATTGTGGAATATAGTGGTGGTGGTGTGCTGGGGGGATTTGGTTGGAGTGCACTATGTAGATGATTTAAGAAGCATAGAATGGACTAGGTGAAGAGCAAAATATTTTTTTTTGCTATTATTTTACACCTTGATATCTCCACATGTGTCTAGATATCCATAGTGCATAGGTGTATGGAGCAATAGGGCGACATTTGTGTGAGGAGCAGATGCGTGCAGCAGCTGATAGGAGGAGTTAGGAGGAGTGAGGACGTTCCTTGCAAAGGACAGAATAGGCGCATATGTAGCCTAGTTTTGCTGACCAGTGCAAAAATGAAATGTAAATGTGCTAAAATGAGGTAAATGGGTCGAGAGAACATATTTGTAGGGGCGTTCCTTGGCGTGTGGAGCGGCACACAACAATTTTCAATTCGCGAAAGTACTTGATTTCTACAAACCTCTGAAATAGTGGATATCGAGTCTTATTCTATATTTTTAATGATATCTTTGCCTTCAAGTTGCAATTTAGTGTAACGTCTGCGGGGTAACAGGACAGATGCACACAGATATCGTACCTTCCGAACGATGACCACCTTCTGTCCGCTTCGGATTCACTGCAGCCACTCTCCGCCTCTGCACCTGCTGTTTCCCTTTCCGGCAGACCAGCAACTGTATCTCGATCACCCCACTCCCCTTCTCTATGAGGGAGAAACAGAGATTACAACCAGTGCTTACCAGAAAGGGACTGTCCGAGGCTATGGCAAGGAGAAGAGACCTTCACTCAACCCTGTTTGCCAACACCTCGCTTTGCTCTTGCCAAGGGTGCGGAGTTACGAGTGTCTGGGCCCAGGAACAGTCCTGCCCCAAACACTCCACTCACCCCTCGGTGAGGGCCTAACCAGAAGTAGGAATTGAGAGTGATTCTCACCGGTCCCTGCTCTCCTGCCCCTCTCTGTCATCTGTGGAAGACAGAACACAAAATGTCCTCCCTCTACTCTACAGGTGAGGCAATCTCAGAAGAATGCACAGAAAATATTAAGCAATTAATGTTACCTGCAAATAATATAGTAATTTATGATTATAAATGTACCACCTACACAATTAGTACTAGCTAACAAGAGGTGCCCTGACCCTAAAACAAACAACTAACGGTCAGGTATGCAACTTCGCTAAGTACTGGATGTAGTGCACTCCCTAGACCTCCTCCTTCTACCTGCGAGGAACACCAGCATTGGCTCATTCATCTGGCTGACAATTGGCCAGCAGAGGAAAGTGAGACTTGATTGGCTCACTTGCCAGGGCCGGATTTACTACTAGGCAACCTAGGCAATTGCCTAGGGCCCAGCGGTCCCCAGAGGGCCCTCCCAGGGCCGGCGGTGAGACCAACCTTTAAAAATGGACCGCTACTTATGGTCCAGTGCTATGTGCTTGCCCCCCTGGGCTAAAGTCTGCCAGCCAGCCCCTGAATAGGGGTATATGTTATGCTAAAAACTATAGTGCTATGGATTTTTTCAGGGAGGGGGCCCCAAACCAGTATCTTGCCTAGGGCCCCATGAGGTCTAAATCTGGCTATGTCACTTGCCCACTGCTGTCGGGACCTGCGGAGAAGGAGAAATACTCACCGTTGCTGGAATGCAGTAGAATTTCTTCTCTTCACGGGCACATCTCTACATTAGTGTCATTATCCAGCACTCAACCGAGCCTGCATGATGTGTGTATTACAAAGGGTTAATAAAAACAACCTCCTGGTCTGTTGAAAAATGATTAAAACTCTTCCTATTTACCCCACACACTAACTTTTGCCTTACCAATTATGCCACCACCAAGGTTTTTTGAATAGCTGACACTCTTAATCAGGAAGCCTTTGGTTCTCCCTTTATCTAAATCTATCTCCCTTCTTTTATCATAAAGTAAATGATATCTTCTGTTTCAGCTATGTAGTGTTCTAATTCCAAGCTAAGTTTGACACGTGAATTCATAAGAACACAGAGACATGTAGTCATTCGACCTTAGTCATTAAGGTACGCATACTGAGTGCATTGTGCGTTTGTTATAAACCGCACATAAATCGTCTCTCCGTACTCCCGAAGTCAACAAGTAACGGATCTAAAGACATGTGTGATGAGGACTATGGATGTAGTTTTACTAGACCAGACACTGCAGGATACGTACAATATCAATGTGAAATTTAAAATCTCAGAAGAATGCACAGAAAAGAAAATATTTAGCAATTAATATTACCTGCCAATAATATAGTAATTTATGATTATAAATGTA
The DNA here is from genome assembly GCF_038048845.1 of Mixophyes fleayi. Lineage (NCBI taxonomy): Eukaryota > Metazoa > Chordata > Amphibia > Anura > Limnodynastidae > Mixophyes > Mixophyes fleayi. The sequence continues at coordinate 65,464,686 of NC_134402.1, forward strand.
AATGTAAAAAAAATGTTTTTTTGTTTTGTTTTTCACTTGGAAAAACATTTACTAGGCTGTCCTTAATGTCTACTGTACATAGCAGACATTTTTACGCTTGCTTCTAACTGCAGACACTCACATTCAATACTGGCATCCCTAGGACTCAGGACTTAGCTAGCCCTATAGCTTGTGCAAGAGCAGAAAATCAAGTAACTGTGAGACCGCTAGCGCTTGATTCGGATGTGGCTGCATGTGCTCGAACATAGCACACTCTCACTGTAAATTGACTATAGCCAAACGCCCCTTCCCTGCGTTCACTCCCCAAAATCGTAAACTGTAGTAAGTGTCCTTTGCATCTGTATCCGCATAAGACTTGGTTTCGTTGACGTATATTACAGTTCTGTCCATGCGCATATGGATAATGTGTACAATTCTCTCAAAACAGCCAGATACGTGCCTTAATGAATTAGGCCCATTACGTGTAATTTTATATGGAAAATAAATCCATGATGCTTAGGAAGAAAAAAATTAACAAAAATGACATACAAAGATATTATACTATAATTTATTGTAAATTGAAAGGGGATAAACAATAGAGAAACTCATGAATGATCAGATTTCTGTCTGCTGGGCGAGCATGAATTTGCTTGAACACTTCTCAATATGAAAATTAACTCCCAAAAGTGAGCAAAATCAGTTAGTTCTACCGAACATTTTAAACATGCTTCAGGGAACTCAACGTCCCCCTTCCACTGTGATGTCAGAAGAACTAGAAAGTCTGTGTAAATGCAAATTAGTTTTTTACGACCATCTTTTCAAACACCTTTCAAATCAGGTTTTTTTTACACTTGCCTAACTTTGTACTAGAATGTCCTACAAAGATGATATGACTCCCACGTAATAGGTCATGTTTTCCTTAATTTACATACCAGACATGTAAGTATGATAGTTGAGAAGATATCAACATTTTTCTTTGTCCTTATTTCCCTTCATTCAAACTTATATCAGCTGCTTAGTCTCTTGTTACCCAGCTGAGATGTTGTGAGATATCACAGAACAACAAAGAATATGAGGGGTCTGTTTTTGGAATTTATTGATGATATTGAAATAAACTTCTAAAGATATTCCAGGAAGTTTTAGCTTTTACAACTTTTGCCATAAATTGGTTTTGGGCATTCATCTGTAGTTACAACTCTGGATCTCTCTATCCATATCTCATGTGTAGTGCAGAAGAAGTTACAGAGAATCAAAGAGAAAACATAATTCAGACTTTCCCTTTTAGGTTTTAGACCATAATTAGAAACAGAGTTCCTGCAAGTAAGTAGCTAGCTTATGACAATCAGTATTTGGATTTCATGTAACAAGCATAAGTAAAACAAGTTCATGCTAGTCGCCTCATAAGTTCTTGATAGCACTGAATCAAACAGAATATACTCACTCACCTTGAATGGTAATCATAAGTCCCAATGCAGATGGAAGCTGAAAGGCTGCAGGAAGGGACAGCACCATTACTTGCAACAGAATATGTCCATCACAAAAATATACAAGCACACACTACAACTGCAGTCTAGAAATTATTTTTTAAACAGGATGAGTCTATATGAAATAGCTTCTGTAAATTGCTGGTGACTAGATGCGGAATTCTGTATCCTTTTTGGGTATCGCTGTAGCCTATGATATTTCCTTTCTTAGCTTTAGGTTCCCATTTTTTGTGCTTTTCTTTTAGAGCATGTACATAAGCCTTGCTTCCAAATATTCATATATGCTATTTCTCAGATCTCTTTCTGTTCCGCTGCACTGTTTATATGGAGCCTAAGTGAGTAAATCATTTTCTAGGTAACAGATTATCATGAATAATTCGCCTCAATATGTAGTTGGTATATCTGTATGAAAAGGCATAATTTACTTGCTTTCACACTTTCTATTCTAGAGGTTAAATCCTACTGTAGACTGGAACACAATTCAGTTTTTTTTCAAGATGGCTTGGCTTTTGCACTTGTTTATTTAGTCCTATTATCTGCATGTAGTGCCTTTGGCATCCTTCCAAACTTGTTGCTTATTTCTTTGAGTTTCTACTATATCCTTGCTGTGAAGCATGTAGATAATTGTGTATCTTGATCATCCATGAAAATGAGAAAAAAACGTTAGTGTTCATCAGAACAGTGTTCATGTCAGTGCTTATCTAGTATAGAGATTGCTATGTTCTGCTACTGCTCTATTTGGAAAATATGTCTGGTCATTTTCCCTTTCAAGCAGCTAGTGCATTTTATCTGGCTGCACTGATCAATCTTGATACCATTATCAAGATATTATTCAGTTAGCTTTCCTATTGTTTTGGTGTTCCTATGTCTCAGACATCTGTATCATATATGGATACAGCTCATAAGTCATTCCTTCTTAGCAGTGTCCATTGCTTCTTTGCAGTTCAACTGGGAAAATTAATTTTTGATTTTTCCTTCTGTAAGACTGTTTTGGTTATTTGTGGTGATGCAAATTACATACTTGAAAATCTCAACATTCCTTTGCTTTGTGAGTTTCTTCACTGATAGGCTTTTTTTCAAGACTAGGTACATATAGTAAATTATTTACTGGTATCTCTTTGGTAAGTGAAGGGGAGACCATCATCTATCGTAAGGGAAATGGTACATTAGGCTTTTTATTCATTCTCAATCTAATCATCTGGGAATGTTAGCATCATCTTCACTTTAAGCTTTGATAACTGGTGGTTCTGCTTAGTCAGATTAGCATTTCAGTCACTATTAACAGCCAATTTCTTAAGATTCTGACATTCACTGTGGTTCAGGGCCCATAACTTGTTAGCAGCAGATAATTCATGATCAATTTAAGGAAGATGTTTTATTATGAAACAAAACTTATAAGCTACTTCGTACACTGAAGCAGCAGACATCCCACCAACTGTCACTTTCCAAATCTATGTTAGCTCCTTAGTGGATATACCAGATCAGAGGTGTGATTCAATAGGACAAGAGTGAAACCAGTGGACCAGTCACCTTCTCAAACAAATAACATAGAAACTGACCAAAGCCCTACTTCAAGAGCAAAGCACAAAACAAGTCAGGAAGTTTTAGAATCAAAGATAAAACAAGGAGCCACATGTAGCAGTTGACATTAAGCCTCTTAGTTGCAAAAATTGCTAAAAGGTAAGGTCATTTCTGTCTATATCAGATTATTTTCACCAATGAGACACAGCTCAAAATGCACATCCCCTGTGTTTAGAGGTATTATCCCATTTGTGGCTGAAATTGTCATCCCACAGTCAAAGGGTTGACCTAAATCTACCTGTTCCAAAGTGGGCTCTCAAAGAGGTTGCTATCCAGCTGTAAACTTTCCAGACTTTACATTTGTTAGTAAACTGGTTGAATGAAATGCCTTATTCTTACCGCTGACTACTACCATTTTTTTTATTGTCATCAATATTTCTTTATAGGGCACCATAAAACTCAGCATCGCTGGACAGTCAGCGTTACAAATCACACAAATACAATTACACATAAAATAAAACATGTACATACTAGGTTGACGAAGGAGGTGCAGAGCTGAGATAAAGGGTAGACAGGGCCCTGCTTGTGAGAGCTTACAGTCTATCAGGAAATAGCAATGCTGAGACAAGAGGAGCTAGTGGTAGTTGGACATGGGACTGTAGCTGGTAGAACATGCAGAGGAAATATCAGTTGGGGGTAGGATAGGCTACAATATAGAGCTGGGTTTTGAGAGATTGCTTGAAGGATTGAAAGCTGCAGGAGAGTTTGGCTAGGTAGGATAGCAAGATTCATAAGTGGGGAGCAGCATTGAAGACTTCTGTATCCTTTTTGATCTCACCTTGCAGTGAGATGTGGTTATGAGGGAAGAGGAGTGGCGTAGGTCACAGGCAGATCAAAGAGGACAAGAGGGAGTGACAAGGTCAGAGATTTATTAGGGTTAGGAGTTGGTGAGGACTCCGAAGCCAAGAATGAGAAGCTTAAATTGAACATGAGAAAATGGGGACTAGTGTAGAGATTTGCACAAGAAGCTGCAGTGGATGTAGAGCATAGAGAGGAAGTTTTGTTGTGGAATTTAGGACAGTTTGTAGAGTGAAAACACGTGTGTGGGTAAGGCCAGATAGTAGGAGGTACGAAATGTATATTTATAGTCATGGCCAAAAGTGCTCAGTTTTTATGATGGCAATTTGCATATACTCCAGAATGTCATGAAGAGTGATCACATGAATTGCAATTAATTTCAAAGTCCCTCTTTACCATGACAATGAACTTTATCCCCAAAACAACATTTCCACTGCATTTCGGCTCTGCCACAAAAGGACCAGCTGACGTCAGGTCAGTGATTCTCTTGTTAACACAGGTGAGATTGTTGACGAGGACAAGGCTGGAGATCACTCTGTCATGCTGATTAAGTTAGAATAACAGACTGGGAGCTTTAAAAGGAGGGTGGTGCTTGAAATCATTGTTCTTCCTCTGTTAGCCATGGTTACCTGCAAGGAAACACATGCAGTCATCATTGCTTTGCACAAAAAGGGCTTCACAGGCAAGGTGTAACGGATTACTGGATATACTACAATCTAATATAGCTGGCTTACCTGAGGTGCAGAGTCTAACGATCTCCCCGGTATTCACCAAGAACCGCCGCAAGGCTGGATGAGCTTTGCTGCCAGGAGTTGCAGGTCGCGGTCCTCAGGCTCACCCTTAGATGTAGTACAGCGTAGTAGGAGCAGGAGTAGCGTGGTAAGACCGGCCGGGTCGGTACACAGAGAGGCAATGCAGACAGAATCAGAAGGCAAGCTCGAAGTTAATTAGGCCGGGTCAGTACACGGGTCACCAGAACAGGAGCGTGGTCAGCAAGCCGGGTCGGTACACAAGGACTGGAGATGAAGAATAGTCAAAAACAGGCAGGAATCAATACACAGGGATCAGCAGGAGTCTAGGAGACAGGAATCCACAGGGAACAGGAGCCAGGAACAATAGATGTTGCTCTGACACTGTCAGAGTGAAGGTTTTATGCTGGCAGGTTTGAATTCCCTGCCCCCGAGTTGCGGTCATGTGACCACCGAAACCGGAAGTGCGGGATCCGGACCAGCGGCGGAGAGGTAAGTCTGTAACAGTTCCCCCTGTCCTAAGGGTGGACTCCGAACACCTAACAGGGTTTCAGGGGAAATTTCTTGTGGAACAGCCTGAGTAGGCGAGGGGCATGCAGATCAACAGCTCTTACCCAAGAGCACTCCTCGGGGCCGTAACCCCTCCAATCCACCAAGAATTGTACAGCACCTCGAACCTTGCGAGAATCCAGAATAGTCTTAATCCCATACTCCACCTGGTCTTGATGTACAAATGGAGGAGGAACTGTGGACGGAGTGGAGAATTTGTTGGTTATCATAGGTTTCAGCAAAGATACATGAAAGGCATCGTAGGGAGGGAGGCAGATTTAATCTGTAAGCTACCGGATTGATGACTTCAGAAATCGTGAACGGACCAATGAACTTGGGAGCGAATTTCTTACTGGGAACCTTTAAACGAATGTTTAGCGTGGACAGCCATACCCTGTCACCAACCGAAAATTTGGGACCAGCTCTTCTTTTATCGTAGGATTCCTTGGAGCGAATAGTTGCTCTCTTCAGATTTCTCTTGGTCTGTTCCTAAATGGACGAGAAGTCACGAAGCAAAGAGTTCACCGCCGGAACTTCAGAGGGTGCAATTTGCGAGAAGGTGGGCAATTTCGGATGACAGCCATAAAGGATAAAAAAAGGGGGAGTTAGAGATAGCCTCATGGAAATGGTTGTTATGGGCAAACTCAGCCCATGGGAGGAGATCCACCCAGTTATCTTGATTGCTTGAGATAAATATTCTTAAAAAAATTTCTAACTCCTGGTTAGTTCTCTCCGTAGACCCATTGGACTGGGGATGATATGCGGAGGAAAAGTCAAGTTTAATTCCGGACTTGCTGCAAAAAGACTTCCAAAATTTGGAAATTAATTTGGATCCTCGATCGGAAACAATATTTTGAGGACAACCATGGAGGCGAAATATCTCTTTAACAAAGATATTGGATAATGAGGAAGAAGAAGGAAGACCTTTAAGAGCAATAAAGTGGGCAGTTTTAGAGAAGCGGTCCGTGACCACTAGCACCACCGTACAGGATTTGGAAGAAGGAAGGTCCGTGATGATCTGCGACCAGGGATATTCAGGAATGGGTAGTGGAAGCAAACATCCATAAGGTCTTCTCCTGGGGGTCTTGTGTGGGGCACATTTAGAACAGGCAGAAACAAATCTCCTTACATCCCTCAGTAAGGAAGGCCACCAGTAACTTCGGGACAACAAGTCCAAGGTTTTGCGAATGCCCGCATGTCCGGAGAAAAGAGAACGATGAGCCCAGCCTAGAAGTTGGGTACGTATAGGTGGATGGATGAATGTCTTGCCTGGAGGGCAACCTTTTTTAAGGTGTGTAGCTGCCAACACTCGACAAGGGTCCAGAATGAATTTACTCTCCTCCAAAGGTTCTGTATCAGCTGGATCAAAAGAGCGAGATAACGCGTCTGCTTTAGTATTCTTTGATCCAGAATGAAAGGTGATGTTGAAATCAAAGCGTGAGAAGAATAAGGACCATCTTGCTTGCCGGGGATTCAGACAACGGGCAGTACGTAAGTATAATAGATTCTTGTGATCCGTATAGATGGTAATAGGGAATTGTACCCCTTCTAGGAGATGCCTCCATTCGGAGAGAGCCAATTTGATGGCCAGGAGCTCCTTATCACCAATACCATAATTCTTCTCAGCAGGTAACAGATGACGGGAAAAGAATCCACAAGGACGAAGTTTGCCAGAAGAGTCCTGTTCTGAAAGTACAGCTCCTGTACCAACTGAAGACGCATCCACCTCCAAGACAAAGGGACGAGAACAATCAGGCTGTTGGAGGATGGGTGCAGAGGAGAAGAGAGATTTCAGTAGAACAAAGGCTTGGAAAGCTTCAGCAGACCATACTTTAGCGTTAGCAGACTTGCAAGTCAATGCAGTGATGGGAGCCACTAGGGAAGAGTAACCTTTGATGAATTGGCGATAATAGTTGGAGAATCCTAAGAAGTGTTGGGTTGCCTTAAGGCCCGAAGGTTGAGGCCAGTCAAGTATGGCCTTTAATTTGGTAGGATCCATTTGCAGCCTGGTGCCAGAAATAATATATCCTAAGAAAGGAATTTGTTTCTGCTCAAAGGTACACTTCTCTAATTTACAGAATAGAGATTTTTTTTTTGATGCGGGACAAAACATCCAGTACATGTCTGCGATGGGATACTAGATCTTGGGAAAAGATGAGGATGTCGTCCAAGTAGATGACTACCGAATGATACAAGAGGTCTTTAAAGAGCTCATTCATTAAACCTTGGAAGATAACCGGGGCATTGCATAACCCAAAGGGCATGACTAAATATTCAAAGTAGCCATCCTGGGTATTAAAGGCTGTTTTCCATTCATCCCCTTCCTTTATGCGTATGAGATTGTACGCTCCTCTGAGATCAAGTTTAGAGAAGATGGTGGCACCTTTAATCCGGTCGAATAACTCAGAAATCAAAGGCAGAGGATACCGATTCTTAATGGTGATGGCATTTAGACCTCTGTAATCTATACAAGGACGAAGGCCCCCATCCTTCTTTTTCACGAAGAAGAAGCCAGCCCCAGCCAGGGAGGCAGATTTACGAATGAAGCCCCTTTTTAAGTTCTCTTGGACATACTCCTCCACAGCCTTAGATTCGGGAACGGAAAGTGGGTATACACGGCCTTGAGGAATGGGTTTGCCAGGCACAAGGTCAATACCGCAGTCCCAGATCCTATGTGGAGGGAGTCTTGTGGCCTCCTGCTCGCAAAAGACGTCAGAGAAGGCTTGGTAGGGCTCAGGTAGAAGAGTCAAGGGGAATATTTTGAAGAATTTGAAAACATCTGGAGGAACCATCTTTCGGAGACAGTGGAAGAAGCAAACCTGCATCGGCTCCTCAGGAGGAAGGACTGGTGTTTGGAAACTCGGAGTTAGGCGAACCATGCTTCGATGGGTTTGTTCTTTCTCAGCACTGCGTTCCTTGAAACGAAGGTCTATCTTGACACAGAGAGAAATCAGATCGTCCAAAGATGGGAAAGTTCCTGGGATACCAACTCATCTTTAATACGGTCAGAGAAACCCTGCCAGAAGGTGGCCACCAGAGCCTCGTTGTTCCAGCGGAGTTCCGAGGCCAAGGTTCGGAATTGAACCGCATACTGACCCACAGTCTGTGTCCCCTGGCGCAGACGTAACAGGCCGGTGGCGGCATTGGAAATTCTTCCAGGCTCATCGAAGATCTTCTTAAAGGTGGATAAAAAGATGGAAAAATCGTTCAATATAGGGTCATTCCTCTCCCATAAGGGTGAGGCCCAGGCCAGGGCTTGGCCAGAAAGTAGGGAGATTACATAAGCTGCTTTGGATTTCTCAGAAGGAAAATTTCCTGGCAGAAGCTCAAACTGAATGGAGCATTGGTTCAAAAATCCTCTACATAATTTAGGATCCCCATCAAATTTGGGAGGACTAGGGATACGCATCTGGGAGGATTAAGCAGCTGCTGGAACTGGAGGGTCCGGTGCAGACACTACGGGTGCCGGAGGTTTGGTGGCTACTAAGGTATTCTGAATGGTGTCCATCCGCGTGGATAGGTTCTGAAGGAATTTTAAAAGTTGCTCCTGATTTGCCACTTGTTTCTCTACCCTCCCCGCTAAATGCTCCAGGAGGTCCCTCGTTGCAGGATCCATGGTCAGAGCAAACTGTAACACTACAATCTAATATAGCTGGCTTACCTGAGGTGCGGAGTCTAATGATCTCCCCAGTGTTCACCAAGAACCGCCGCAAGACGGGATGGGCTTTGCTGCCAGGAGTCGCAGGTCGCGGTCCTCAGGCTCACCCTTAGATGTAGTACAGTGTAGTAGGAGCAAGAGTAGCGCGGTAAGACGGGCCGGGGTGGTACAGAGAGAGGCAATGCAGACAGAATCAGAAGGCAAGCTCGAAGTTAATTAGGCCGGGTCAGTACACGGGTCACCAGAACAGGAGCGTGGTCAGCAAGCCGGGTCGGTACACAAGGACTGGAGATAAAGAATAGACAAAAACAGGCAGGAATCAATACACAGGGATCAGCAGGAGTCTAGGAGACAGGAATCCACAGGGAACAGGAGCCAGGAACAATAGATGTTGGTCTGACACATCACCGAGTGTCAGAGTGAAGGTTTTATGCTGGCAGGTTTGAATTCCCCGCCCCCGGGTTGCGGTCACGTGACCGCCGAAACCGGAAGTGCGGGATCCGGGCCAGCAGCGGAGAGGTAAGTCTGTAACACAAGGGAGATATTGCTGCTAGTAAGACTGTACCTAAATTAACCATTTATCGGATCATCAAGAACTTCAAAGAGCAGCGGCGCACGGAGGATTGTCGGGGGGGGGGTTTCCCCCCGCCGACCCAAAAAAAAAACCCCCAAAAAACCCAGAGAGAGCTGCTGCGCATGCGCAGCAGCTCCGTTTCGCCAGCGCTGTCCTATACAGCAGCCGCGGCGCTGTCTAAGAAGCGTCTGCGGCGGTGCTGTATACAATACAGCACCGCCGCAGACGCTTCTTTGACAGCGCCGCGGCTGCTGTATAGAACAGTGGCCACTTAGTTGGCGCAGGGGGGGTTTCTAGAGACTCAGAAACCCCCCCTGCGTGCGCCACTGAAGAGGGAGGTGCAATAGTTGTGAAGAAGGCTTCACCGGGCCCAAGAACGTCCAGTAAGTGACAGGACCATCTCCTAAAGTTGATTCAGCTGCGGGATCTCGGGGCACCACTAGTGCAGAGCTTGCTTAGGAATAGCAGCAGACAGGTGTGAGTACATCTGCACGCACAGTGAAGCAAAGACTTTTAGAGGATGGCCTGGTGTAAAGAAGACCAGCAAAGAAGCCACTTCTCTCCAGGAAAAACATCAGGGACAGACTGATATTTAGAAAAAGATACAGGGATTGGACTGCTGGGGACTGGGGTAAAGTCATTTTTTCTGATGAATCCCCTTTCAGATTGTTTGGGGCATCTGGAAAAGCGTTTGTTCAGACAAGGAAATGTCCTGTGTCATGCCAACAGTAAAGCATCCTCAGACCAATCATGTGTGGGGTTGCTTCTCAGCCAAGGGAGTGGGCTCACTCACAATTTTGCTTAAGAACACAACCATGAATAAAGAATGGTATCATAACATCCTCCAAGAGCAACTTCTTCCAACCATCCAAAAACAGTGTGGTGACGAACAATGCCTTTTCCAGCATGATGGAGCACCTTGCCATAAGACAAAAGAGATAACTAAATGGCTTGGGGATCAAAACACCAAAATTTTGGGTCCATAGCCAGGAAGCACCCCAGATCTTAATCGTATTGAGAACTTGTGGTCAATCCTCAAGAGGCAGGTGGACAAGCAAAAACCCACAAATTCTGACAAACTCCAAGCATTGATTAGGCAAGAATGGGCGGCCATCAGTCAGTATGTGGCCTAGTAGTTGATTGACAGCATGCCAGGGCGAATTGCAGAGGTCTTCAAAAGAAGGGTCAACACTGCAAATATTGACTCTTTGCATAAACTTAATGTAATTGTCAATAAAAGCCTTTGACACTTATGAAATGCTTGTAATTTTACTTCAGTATACCATCCATCTGACAAAAAGGTCTAAAAACACTGAAGCAGCAAACTTTGTAAAAACCACCACTTGTGTCATTCTCAAAACTTTTGACCATGACTGTAGACCACATACTTTACCTCCTTGCGGTGTCTTTCTATATACTTGTGAAACATGTCAATGACTCCTAAACTATTGTGTTTATGTATCACATAAACAGTTTACATCTAACTGGGATTACACTTAAGATGTGATTCCATGGTAGAAGCTCTCAAAGACCCAGCACTGAATATTAAACATCTTGATCTAGTATACTGATTAAGACATCAACAGGAAGTATATTTTGATGCACATAGTGTAGTGCCTTGTGTATTATACACACAAGCCCCACTGTTGCAGGGAGGAAATATCTGAAAGGTTACACAGTCATGAAGAAGGCCCTCTGTGTATTCTCTCTCAAAGTCAACTTGTTTTCAAAAAGAAGAGAGAATTGAGCGCAGAGATCACACTTTAAACCTTGCACCTGGCCAGCTCCAACTCCTTCCTACTACATTTCCTTTTAAATCCCAGAGACTTCTGCAGACATATTAATCAGTCCAAGTTTTGAAGGAATGACTAGATTGACATGCTAAATAAGTAATTCATCTACTAGCATTTCAGGCACACAGATAACTACTAAGGCTCTTTGTTTATGCTGGGGGGAAGTTGTTTTCTCAAAAGGATGGAGAGGGCTAGAATCACTTAAATTAGTTCTCATAACAGAGGAATATATTAGCATATGTGATGCTAATGAGAAAAAAAAGCTTTGTGGGACTTGGAAAATGATATGTAACACAAACGGACAAGTGTGCACTATTATTTACACAGCTTGATTGGTATTAAAGCATGACTATACCTAAAGCACAACTTGTCCTATATAAAAGGTATATTAGTGACATTTAGAAATATATATGTTATGCAGGCCATATACTCTGTAAACTCACCAGTGATATCAGGCAATTGGACTAGTATTGCTGAGTGTGTGCCCCCAAATTAATAAATACATCATAATCATTTGGATTGTTATGAAGGAAGCCTATAGATCCAGTTAGGATAAAGGAATATATTGTGCTGAGCACAGCCCCTAAAAAAAATAGAGTAACAAGAAGAAATTCTGCACTGACCTTTGGTATTATATTAAATAACACTTTGGTGCTCTATAACTCCTTTAAACTGCCCTCTGTATTAAAACCAAGGAATGGTAATTCCATATATTGCAATACATGTTAAACTAGTCAACTTGCTCCAAAGTCTTCCTCATCTGACCAGTCCCTATGTTCAATAACACAATCAGAATTTTAAAACAATCATCATCACCATCTATTTATATAGCGCCACTGATTCCGCAGCACTGTACAGAGAACTCATTCACATCAGTCCCTGCCCCATTGGAGCTTACCCTCTAAATTCCCTAACATACAGAGAGAGAGAGAGAGAGAGAGAGAGAGACTAAGGTCAATTTTGATAGCAGCCAATTAAACTGCTAGTATGTTTTTGGAGTGTGGGAGGAAACCAGAGCACCCAGAGGAAACCCACGCAAACACATGGAGAACATACAAACTCTGCACAGATAAGGCCATGGTGCAGGCTTAAATGTTTTGATCAAAATATGAACTAATACCTCATGTTTCCATTTTGCTAGCCACACACAGATATGCAGTGTAAAGGATAAGCGCCGACAACTGTCTTTTTGTTTTGTATACATATATGGGCATTTATATTGCCACGCAGCTGGTACCACATACAAAATTGGATATACCGAGCGCGGGCTTATTGCCAAGCAGCTAGTACCATATATAATGCGGGATATACTGAGCACGGGCTTGCTTTTTCTCTGGTTTTGTTTCAAAATATTGCCTTATTGTCATAACAGCTGTCCATCAAGCCTATTTAAGGCACATATGGGTGTGGCTCACAAGCCAGCCATTGCTAGATGTAAACCCCTATACCTGGGAGGTGAGTGCATCTAATTTTATCTGCATTTTAATGGTGTTTAAAGCATATAGGTCAGTGTAGGACCTGCATATAATAAGGTGCCCTTGACGCTGAGATGCAGGCTTAAATGTTTTGATAAAAATATGAACTAATACCTCATGTTTCCATTTTGCTAGACACACACAGATATGCAGTGTAAAGGATAAGCGTCGACAACTGTCTTTTTGTTTTGTATACATATATGGGCATTTATATTGCCACACAGCTGGTACCACATACAATATGGGATATACAGAGCGCGGGCTTATTGCCAAGCAACTGGTACCATATATAATGCGGGATATACCGAGCGCAGGCTTATTTTTTCTCTGATTAACCACTACATACACAGAACACCCAGTAGACCTGCCGTTGTAGAGGTGCTCTGACCCAGTCATCTAGCCATCACAATTTGACCCTTGTCAAAGTTACTCAGAGCTTTATGCTGGCCCATTTGCTGCCTAATATATCCCACCCCTTAACAGGTGCCATCCTAAAGAAATGTTAATCACTTCACTTGGTTGCCTTTATGTTGTGGCTGATCAGTGTATATTGCCGTTGCTTTGACATTAACAAAAGTATTCATTGTTACACCCTGATCAGCCCCTGAACTGTCAAGTTCACAAATTGATAGCTTTAGTTAAAGCATGTTTCATATAAACCAGTCACAACTGTATGAGTAAACATGAGCAAATTTGGATAAACTTTCAGTAGGTTTTTCAGACTTTTCTGTATACGTGTATAATGCAAACTGATATTGATGCACTGCCTTGTATTATGTAGTTTCCACGAATTGTATTTGGCATGTATGGACAATCCATTTGTGTATGGATTAAAAAGATGGGTTTAGGGAAGAATTGCATTAATTTTAATAACTTGTAAGGTTGTAATAACTTGTAAACTTGTAAGCTAATACTGTGTTTGCAAATAAGTTTCTACAATATATTTCAGAATTGGTTTAAGTTTAAAATTTACTGGTTCTACTTTCGTCCACTTTCTAAAACTTGGTGTCACATCTGCTTTTTGCCAATATTGTGGCACTAATCAAGTTTTTAAGTAGTCACTAAATTTAAAACATAGTGGTCTATCAATTACTGAACTTAGTTTCTTTAGCACACATGGGTGGGTGCTATTTGGAGCAGGTGATTTGTTTGTTTTAGTCTTGTTTAGACATAAATGCACCTTCTCCCTTGTTAGGCCAGTGAAATTTAATGGTATCCATAGGGTATTGCTACACAACCTGTTCAGAAGAATTGTTTCCTCCTTTGCAAATGTAGTTAAGAAAAATGTTGAAAAGTTGTATAATTGTTTTTCTTTATCATTTAGTGGCCAGTTTTTTCAGTTTTATATTTCTTGCTGACTATATATTTTGAATTAGCATTATCATCTTTAGCAATACAGTTTTCTGGCCTGAATCATTAAGGAGAGCAAAGCATAAAAAGGAGTAACTTTACTCCTGAGCAAAACCATGTTTCATTGGCGGGTGAGATACATTTAAAGTGTGGGAACAGATTTATAGTTGGGGTAGGGCATGTCCTAGATCAACTTTAAATTTCAAATAAAGCTATCAAGTATTTGTGTGTTACATGAAAAAAACAGCCATTAAAATAATAGACTAATTTGCACCCCTTCCATATTGTAACATGGATTGTCCAGGAGCAAACGTACTCCCTATTATTTTACTTTGCTCTCCTTAATGATTCAGCCCCTTCAGCTTCAATTTTTCTTAACCTGATTTGCGTTTTATGTATATTGCTACATACCTGATATTCCATAATTATTTTTCACTTCCTTCTTCGTCTCCCTTACCACCTCCAATATTTTTTCATTTATCCACATTGGTTATCTTTTATGCCTAGAAAGCTTGTTTACATAAGATATGACCTTGTAACAGCATTTATTACACATCTTTATTACATTTTACCTCTGTGCTTTTATTAAGTATGCTTACTAACTTCAAGAGCTAAGTTGATACCCTTCTAAAATCACTATCATCATTATCAATTTATTAATATAGTGCCAACAATTCTGCGGCGCTGTACAGAGAACGCACCCACATCAGGTTCTGCCCCAATAGAGCTTACAGTCTAAATTCCCCAACATACACACAGACTGGGGGGGGGGGGGGAGAAAGAAAAAGAGAGAGAGAGAGAGAGAGAGAGAGAGACTGGGGTCAATTTGATAACAGCCATTTAACCTACTAGTATGTTTTTGGAGTGTGGGGGGAAACCGGAGCGCCTGGAGGAAACCCATGTGAACACGGGGAGAACATACAAACTCCACACAGATAAGGCCAATGATGGGAATAAAACTCATGACCCCAGTGCTGTGAGGGAGAAGTGCTAACCACTGAGCCGCCATCTCAAGATGCATCCAACTGAAAACAAAAAGCATTCGAGCATATGTCATACATAGCACACATGTATGTTTACATCCATAATAACAGAGATAACAGAGATTTCTTACAGCTGTGGCATAACAATGTTGATAGTAAATGCTAGAGTCACATTACACACAATATAATAATGTTAGGAAGTGTCATACATAAGAAAGAATAATAACAAAAAAAAGAAAGAAACTGCAGCGCTAAAATCCCAACTGGCTTGAGATGAATAATAATATAAAACAAAATGAGTGGTCACGGATCATTATACATAAAATGTATTATAACCAAATAAAAATTGTATTGCACACCTAAACAAACTAGAATGATATTCATACATCAAATGATGTATGAATGATGTATGAATATCATTCTAGTTTGTCAACATACAATATGTCCAACACAAAATGAGCCCCAGAAAGTTTTATTGAAACTGAAAATGGAAAAAACTTGAAACAGCTCAGAAACGGCTTGTTGTATGATCTTAAGATCGAATAGAAGCTGTTTTAAGATACTGTAGAACACTTCTTAGAGGGTGGATGACTAAGGATGAATAATGGTGCAGAGCTGGCACAATTAGCGTCATCATTCATCAATGAAGCCCACAACTTTCTCATTTCACTCAGTACATATAGAATATGTATATGCACACATATATGACTTTTTTTTTGTTGTTGCTATAACGTAAATAGTAAATTCCACATTGAAAATCCTCTATTTGCACCACGGCTTGTAATCCATTCACCAGAAAGGAATGGAACATTCCAATACTACAACGTTAGAAGAGGAAGCACTTGCTTTACTTATGTCATTTTGTTTTTCATGCAAGAATTTTTGTGACAATAAACATACAAGACGTATTTTATAGTTTAGGAAATAATCTACACGGATAGGAAAACCAAATGTAGAACAGAGCAACCTATTTTAAAATATACATTTGTGGTCTTCCTAAAAGGAAAAAATGCATTTCTGCCTTTTGGCATTTAGGTTGTAATGTTTAAATATGTCTCATGTACATAATGACAATGGCTAGTATACTCTGCACATTTTTACAGTTTGTCTTCACTTTACAATAATATAATCTATTTTAAAGAAGCAGAGTTGCCTGTTTTAGTGCTAGTATGGTATGCTTGTGTCTATAATATTATGTTGTGTCTCTGCGGACTACAGGAAACATCCTATCCTGTCGCCTTCCCTCATCTTAATTGGATCACGTGGACATACTTATGTTCCCTTGAGGATTACAAATGCTTATTATTGTTTGGGGTTAAGGGTATTCAAGAACTGTATCAAAATTGACTTTATCTGGACTAGTACCATCTTGGTTCTTAAATGGAGCCAGGTGGATTATATAACAATGCTGTGGAATCATAAAATGGTAAATTCCCTATGGTCTCCATCCTGCTCTAATAGCATACATAGAAAATTATCAGCTCCTTAAGTCTCTTCAACATCAAAGAAACAACAAGGGGGTGTTCTTACTCAATAGGGATTAGAAATCTCATTATCTAGTGTGGCCCACCATTTTTCTCCCCTGGACTCTAATAGACTTGGAGGCACCAGCCCAGCAGTGGAGAGTCCCATGTGTGGAGCATCCAAATCCCTTTTCACCACCAAGCCATCTTTCCATTTTAACCAATCCTGAACCAAGACTACGCCTGCAGGGTGGGATTCCGCCATGGGAAAAGTTGACACTTTAAAAGAGCGTGCAGGGGTAACTAGTGGCTGTTCTAGGATTTCTTGAGCTTGTTGTAGAGGCTTGCCTCTTATCAGCTCATGATTCCTGCAACTGATCCTGCATTTAACCCGCAACTACCCTACATATATGGTTGTCACAAATCTGCTCCATCAGCAGTTGGTTGTGGGTTTGCTCACTTGGAGCGCCTGCTGGAGCAGGGAGACTGGGGTTCAGATGCCTCTCACGCTGATAGAGAGCATTGGCCGAGTGGCCGGGAAAATCAAGAGATCGAGAAGTACTGCAGAGATATTTCCCTTGCAGCATGTTCGAGATATTGGAACTTTACACAGTGATAGCTACTCGGCTGCTGGACCACGGAATAACCCAACACTTTTTCCTGCCTGTCTGGAATCCAAGGAATGTTCTGTTCATAACTGTTGTTCTGTTAATAACACTGGGAGGATTTTTGGGGATGATTGGGAGTGTGATGAGTACTTGGGGTGTTGATTTAAAGTATAATTCTTTTTGTGGCTATTGTTTGCATTCGATGTTCATCTTTTGTAGTAAAGGTACAGTTGTAGCCTTCCTATCTCTCTTTGTCGGTGTGATCTCGAACCCCTAGATACCAGGGCTTTCCTCTGCATGCTTAACCTAACGTCATCTCATATATATTTTCCAGGGAGATGTTATTTACACTTTTTTGAACTCTAACTTGTCATGTATTCAGTTTAATGTTCACATCAGATGCAAAAACGAAGTAACTTACTTAAAAGTTTGTCATAGGTTTAGGTTTCCTAATAAAACACTAATATAAGATTTTATATATGTGGACCTTATAAGCAATGTTAAATGTACAGTAGAACATGGAATCAATTTCAAAACATTTTTCCATAGGGGCTGCTAAAGGTGCACGTGTTCCAGGTCTCTGTACATAATCACAAGTCACATAATTAGTATCACACTTGGAATATTTAGAACGAATCATTCAGTAATTTGTATACTCCTTCTCTAGATAAGAGATCTGGAAAACAATCCACTGTTTGCAAGAAAGTGGACTATGGGAGCTAAACATTCTTTAAGCAAAGTTACTTTTTTCTAAAATGGAATTGAATCCACATTATATTGGATAGCGCACCAATTCTCAATTTTATACATATTTTAGTTTAATTTCTCCATCATCTCCATTGATTTGTGCCTCTTTAACTGTGCAGGAAGATTCTAAACCAAGTCACGAGAAGCTGAATTAGCTGTACCTTAAAGACAATTGGTAATAAGGACAATCCTAACACATATTTCTGTTCTCATGTAGGCTTTTATGTACAGATAAAATATCACCTTGTAATCAATGGTATTTAGGTAACAAAATGGGCCTCATCATGAGAAAATATAATGCTGAAGTGGAGACACAAGAACCAACCAGATTGTTGCTATGAAATGATTCTATAGTCTATCTAGAAGGATGGGTTAAGCCACGTCTTTTGAGAAAGGGAGTTGAGATACTGCAATAGACCCAGACTCAATGCCTAAGTGATTACATAGAAGGGACTGCAGGTGGCGATCTTTCTTAGTACTCTGGCAGATCCAGAGGTGGGGGTTTATCGGGGCTAGTATGTGTGTGCTGGTGAGTGCCCCGTCCCCTTTTTTTGACAACTGCACAATACATTCAAGTGTCTGTCAGCCTGATCCATAGTAAACGCTCAGGGGTACCAGCCCAATGTGCCAGCGAGGGGGTACGCTAGCAGTGACAGTTACCCAGAAGGAACCCGGTACTGGATGTTGGTAAGGTGTCCAGTTGTGGAAGCATTTGTAAGCCCCCCCTACTGTGGTTAGAGGGCACATTTGGGATAACAGGGGAAGAAGTTCGCTCCCTTATTCTTTCCTCTCCTCCCTCCACCTGTCCTCTCGATCCCATCCCCTCCCACCTCCTTCGCTCTCTTTCTCCCACTGTCTGCTCTTACCTTGCATACCTCTTCAACTTATCACTCTCCTCTGGTGTAGTCCCCTCCTCTTTTAAACACGCTCTTATCTCTCCCATCCTTAAAAAAGCCAATCTTGACCCCACCTCTCTCGCTAATTATCGCCCCATCTCACTGCTCCCCTATGCCTCCAAATTACTTGAGCTGATCGTCTGCTGCCACCTCGCCAGACAACTCTCAGACTTTTCCCTCATTCACCCCCTCCAATCCGGCTACCGTCCTCTTCACTCCACCGAAACTGCCCTGGCCAAGGTTACTAATAAACTCCTATCGGCCAAATCCAAGGGTCACTTCTCCCTACCAATCCTCCTTGACCTCTCCACAGCCTGTGACACTGTGGACAACCCCCTCCTGCTGCAAACTCTTCTCTCTTTCGGCCTCTCCGGATCTGTCCACGCCTGGTTCACCTCATACCTCGCTAACTGCTCCTGTATCCACGTCTGGCTCCTCCTCCTCCCCTACCCTCTGCCTGTAGGAGTCCCGCAGGGCTCTGTTCTCGGCCCTTTACTCTTTTCGCTCTATACTTCTTCCCTTGGTGCTCTCATCTCCTCCTTCGGTCTTCAGTATCACCTTTATGCTGACGACATTCAACTCTACATCTCCTCCCTGATCTTTCTTCCACACTCCTCTCTCGTGTATCTGACTGCCTCTCCGCCATCTCCTCCTGGATGTCTGCGCGTTTTCTTAAAATCAATATCTCTAAGAACTCATTGTCTTTCCTCCGCCCAGTCTCCCATCCTACCATGACCTCTCTATTGTCGTCAATAACACCACCATCTCCTCTGTCACCCAACTTCGCTGCCTGGGTGTCACCCTCGACTCCTCTCACTCTTTTGCCCCCCATATTCACTCCCTTGCCCAAGCCTGTCGCTTCCAACTACGCAACATTGCCCGCATCCGTCCCTTTCTCTCTCAGGATGCTACCAAGACTATCATCCAGGCACTCATTATCTCCCGCCTGGATTACTGCAACCTCTTCCTCACCGGGCCTCCCCCATTCCCATCTCTCTCCCCTCCGCTCTGTACTCAATGCGGCCGCAAGACTCATCTTTCTCTCGCGCCGCTCCTCCTCGGCCTCCCCTCTCTGCCTCTCCTTACACTGGCTTCCCTTCCCCTACAAAATCCTTTTCAAACTCCTCACCACCACTTACAAGGCTCTCTCCCACTTTACTGCCCCCTACATCTCTAACCTTCTCTCCATACACACTCCTGCCCGCTCCCTGCGCTCAGCCAATGACCGATGCCTCTCCTCCACTCTTATCATCACTTCCCACTCCAGAATCCAAGACTTTTCCCGTGCTGCCCCCCTTCACTGGAACGACCTTCCTCGTTCCATCCGCCTCTCTCCTACTCTGTGCTCCTTCAAACGTGCGCTGAAAACCCACTTCTTCCTTAAAGCCTACCAATTATCCACATAACCCCTTCACATAACTCCACTCGCTCTCCCCTTGCCTTATCTGGCTCCCCTGTGCCGGTCTGTTTTCCCTCCCTTAGGATGTAAGCTCACATGAGCAGGGTCCTCTTCCCTCCTGTCTCCCTAACCGTTCTTTTGCTCCTTGTTTACTACATCAGCCAGCCTGGAGTTTCTGAAGTATTGGTATTTTTGTTTATTGTTTTGTACTGTTTTACCCTGTTTAGTCTACTGTTTGTACTGTGTACGGCGCTGCAGAAACCTTGTGGCGCCTAACAAATAAAGGATAATAATAATAATAATAATAATAATAACAACAAAAGGGAACGGTGGCAAAGTAAGCCCAGCCGGTTCCCAGCAACTACAGACAGGGTGGAATAGTCGGTCCATCCTTCCACAGAGAGTAAACAAGTACCGAAAACAGGAGGTGCTATAGAAATAAGAAAAAAAGGGCGTCATGAGGGGAAAATAGAAAATGCAAGTGAGAGCTTATATCACAAGTACAACATATAAATAGCAATTGGAATGTTCAACATAATACTGAAAAAAAAGGGGGGGAAATGGTAAAAATAAATAAAATCTGAAGGCAGCTTACATTAAGAAATTAAAAGGAAGAGTGTAGAGAAAAAGGAAAGAGGAGGAGTGTGTAAGTCACTGCTCTCATCTAATGTGCTTTATATATTATAACTGTTACTATTTACTCATGTGCAACATTAATAAATAACTGTTTTGAGGGGCTCATTTATCACATTATTCCTTTCTATTTTTTCACTTAGAAATACTATACTATTTATTTTTCTAATAAATTACATTACAGTCACAAGTATTCATTGCCAGCGCTCAGTCGTGCATCTCACAGGTTTAGAAAGTCAGATATGTACAAGATCAGCCATATTAAATGGGCGGAAGTTTTTCTGAAATTGATTATTGAGTTCATATTGCCGTCATGAGAGGGTTACAGAAAGAAAGAGGGGGTTAGGGTTACAAGCAAGGCTATTTTTCCATATAAAGACCATATTACTTTCCACAGACAGCATATTTAAATTTTACAATAGAACTCTCAGTTTGAATTAGGTATTTAAAATTCAGGTTGCTGAATTATAATCAGAAGGAGGGAGGAGGCGGGTGAAATGGAGAAAGAGAGTGGAAACGGAATTCTAATTATCATTGGAATACTCCTTGAGTGATTCAATGTTAATCTAAGCATTTAATCTCTTGAGATTTGATTACAAACATGAACAATGGCAGAATCCATAAAATACTGTTAAACTGCAATAATGAAGTATGTAGAAAAATCAGAGTTCTATGTAATAAAACACAAGGATTTCTATTGAAATTAGCTTGCAAACACTACAACCACTCTTAGTGACCTTTAGTCCCTCACACATATTATATTATAAATTATATTATATCCTGGTTTCTAGGTAATGTAGACTAGCAAATCAGACTGTACTCAGCGAACGATGTCATTAAAGTGGGCGTTAACTGGACTTTCTCCCCTTCCTGCCCATTTGATTACATAACTCACTTCTAGCCAATCAGAAGCCGAATGGAAGCATTGCATCATGGTGTGGTCAAATGATTATGTGGGGCTCATGGATTTTTTTTTTATCTTGTATCCAATATAAACTAAAAAGCATGCTGGAGGTGCTGGTGGGATGTTCACAGGCTGCAGTTTGAGCGCCCTATCCTCTGCCTTACGGATCGTGCACTGCCTATTTCCATAGAGAGGAACATGCTCCTCCCATCAACCATTTTATTAATTTGGCTCATACTTACCAACTTTCTGAAGTTGGCTTCCGGGAGCCTGCCAGGGGAGGTGGGCGTGAGGGGACCGGGGCCCCAAAATCGCGTCATTTTGGTCTCACCCCCGGTGACGTAATGACGCGTCATTTTACACCGGGGGCAGGGCCAAATGCAGCGATTCACAGAGAATCGCGGAATGTTGGACCAAATTCTGCCCACTTCACTAGGAAGTGGGCAGATTCTGGAGATTGCCTTACTCTCCGGGAATCCGTGAGACTCTCCCAGAATGTGGGAGTCTCCCGGACATTCCGGGAGAGTTGTCAAGTATGATCTAGCTGCTTGTACTACAGTTTAAAATTTGCAGTCAGTTGATCTGCAGATGCCTGCCTGTTTTGCCTTGCACTTTGAATTAATACACGAATATCAGAATCGAGGAACAAAAACTTCTGCCTCCTATTGCCTTTTGATGATAAAGTTTTTCCCTGAGAATTCTACACTGACTTCACCTTAGATATAGTTGTCGGTGAAACATTGGCAAGCTGAGCTGTCTTCAACATCTAGAGATGTTTCCTCTTGCAGCCATACTAGCCATATATATAGACAATCAGGGCAGTCCAGCATTTTTATACATCACCCTGCCCTAGTTGGGTGCTATTTGCTTTTTTGATGCCTGAACAACATCTGTGTGAAAGCCATTGCTTTCAATATGCTTGGTGCTCCTTATTTATTTAGACGTTTCCATTTTTATCCACTACCTGTAGATACTTTATCTGTCTGTTTTTTTGCACAATAGAATAGTTTATTTCCTAAAATTGCTGCTGCACTGTATATAATTTATTAAAATAATGGTAAGCAAACTACATTAATGTGTATATGCACATTATGCCATTGTTACAAACAGCGACACACAGCAGTTCCTATGGTTCAAGGTTTCTGGGAGAGCCTACATGAAACCTGTAGGAATGCTTATAAATTACACCTCCTCAACTCTCAGTTTATAATTTTCTTCTATAATTACCCAGTACACTGGAAAATGTCAATGAAACCGTTACCGTTACTAGAGGAATAGCAGAGCAGCCCTGAAAGTGACATTCCTTAATCGTGAGTATGATCTTTGTGGAAAAAGACCTTAGAATTCTAACCAGATGGCACACAACTCATGTCGTTCTCCAAAAATGTATCCATCTGTGTGCAATTTTATATCGGAAATGCCATAAAAAATTAAACAATGCGTCATATGGTCGGAGTGTCACTTGATTCTAAAATGTTGGCTTGATATATTGTGTATTTAGAATGGGATGGTATGAGAGATAATTCATTTCTAGCCCCAGCGCCTGAACTTCTACGTGAATATAGTTTATCATCCAGTAAATGTTGGACAAGAAATATGAAAAGGAAATGAGCTAAATGTTGGGACCGAAGTATTAACTATAAATTGGTCAAACATTTATTCCTTTCTTTTTTTTTACATATGAAAATGAAAATACAATAACTAAACAAGAATGCAAAGAATATAAGGACACAAAAACACAGGATAAATGAACATATCAATGTACAGTAACATCTACACCGGAAGAGGAAGTAGAAGAGAGAATAGGAAACAGCTCTTTTCCCCTGTAGAATCATTTTGCCTTCGCAGGTGCTTCTCCAAAGGCCTCATATCCACTTTTTACTCACTGTTGCTACAACATGACTTGTCAGCGTAAGAACCTCGTTACATTGGGAGATGGATATGAGTGAGTCCCTGGACTTGGAGGAATGGTCTCATGTTCGTGAATCGGTCACCAAATCCTCCATATTTTACCATATTAAAGAACATTCCTATAAGCTCCTCTTTTGGTGGCATCTAGTACCTTCCAGACTTAAGGAAATCTATACTTCATCCTCAGACCTTTGCTGGCGAAATTGTGAGAACTACTTTCATTCATGAGACCCTCTTCTCTTGTACTCACTAATGTAAGCGTGTTTTGAGAACTCAACATCTCCCTTTATCATTATCTCCTACCCTCCTTTATTCCCTTTATCTCTCCCTCTCCATCCCTTTACTAACATCCTCTGGTTAGAGAGCTAGTGGCTTCCTATTCGTCCATGCACACACCCCAGGCTGTGCATGGACTGACTCCTGGCAGCTCTGGATACTGTAGCTGCAGCTAGAGATGGTGGTGGCAGCTTTCTGCACCAAAGCTGATTGGAGTTTATTGTTGCCTGGACTGGACTGTTAAGAGATGAAAGTGGCCTGGCTCCTTGGAACAATGGGCCTTTGTTAATTGTGAAACCATTATAATCCAACTTTTTATTTTGGAACTACAAGCAGGCATGTTGGAACTTGTAGCTCCACAATTGCTGCAGAAGCACAGTTTGCCTACTACTTATGATCTAGGATATATATGGAGGTTTATTACTATTATTATTATTATTATTATTGGCGTGAGAGTGAGTTCTCTGTATATTGTAATACAAAAGTGTAAAAAGTAAAATTAATTACAGGTGTGGTCCTAAAGTGATAGTTGGCTGGACCTGTACTTTATACCATGTGCATTTCCATCCAGACCTGCAATGGGCACAGAACAATTGTATAGGGACAGTTTCCAGTATTCACCTAAGCATCTGCTAGGTCACCAAATAGACATACTTGCATGTAATGAAATGGGCTGGGGATCTACATACTTTTTTATTGTATAGTTTTATTAGGATCAGTGAGACGCAAGGGCAATGTGGCAGAAGAAAGGACATATACATATGTGGAAATCTAGAAGATACTTTGTCTGCTTGCACCCATCCCTACTGAAATGTAGTGGACTAGTGCACCAGCCAGCAGTCTGTGACTTGTCTTCATAAATCTACATACTTTTTGTTTGCCTTATTCAATCCATACAGTAGTCGTTGCCAACCACTATATATGTGTTGACAAATCTGATTACATAAATACCACACCAATGTTAAAATATTGTAATAAGTAAAGCCAGTATCATGATGACTCAATATGAGTATATTTGAAAATCAAAGTGAAGTGCAGAAAATGTATTAATTTGCAATTAAAATATAACTTAAAATATTCCCAATTGCATTATCTTCAACTTTGATCACAAATTCTTGTGCTGCATCCAGACTGTTATTGTAAAGCAAAAATATGCAAATATCTATTGGGATAAACTGTCATAAATTATTAGCAGGCCCTGTGTGTTAGATCTTCTATCTATCTATCTATCTATCTATATATCCATCTCATATATATCTATCTATCTATCTATCTAATCTATCTATCTAATCTATCTATCATATATATATATATATATATATATATATATATATATATATATATATATATATATATATAATATCTATCCATCTCATATCTATCTCATATCAAATCTATCAATCTATCTATCTAATATCTATCCATCTCATATCTATCTATCTAATGTATATCCATCTCATATCTATCTAGCCATATCATATTTATTCTGATGTGCACAGACTCTATGTGTGATAATGCAATGGATTCAATGTAATATGTAGTGGCATGTACTTGCATATTGTAGTTTCAATGTGGTGTGAAACTATGCAGGGATTCTCATTTGAGTTGAAGATACACATATGTCATAGCCCATGCTCACCCAATAAAAGAGCTGGATATTCCACTACACTGTCCAAATTTGGGGTGATAAATTCTCATTATATGTGCTGGTTAGATACAAACAAGTCACATGCAGACCACAAGAACATGGAAGGTCTAAGAAAATAGGTATATTCTGGTGAAATGCTGGTAGTTTGATTGTGTCTGACTAGCTCATGACTGTAACCCCTGTCATGCAGCATAGTGGATTTTAGAACTTTACTTTCATTGAAGTGTATACAGGGCTTTGAATATTCAGCTTTCTTATCATATGTACATGGGCTATGGCATACCAAACTTTTTGTCAACATTATGCTCTAGCTAACAAGATATTTTACTTTTCGAACACTTGGTAGGTATGGAAAGGTTATGGAATTTCTTAAAAAACGATTGCAGTAAAAAGCAAACTTAAAAAAATTTGCCAAACTCTGTCCCAAACCACCTTACCTGTAACATAGTAAGCAACCACACCACTTAATCCGCTTAAGGAGGGACAAAATGATTGTGAATTGGAAAGGAAAAACTGAATAGGGATCCCTTCCAAACATAAATACCTTCTTCATGATGTAATTGGGCAAAGTGAACAACAATCCCAAAACAGCAAGCAGAGTGGGAGGTGCAGTCCTCCTATTCAATAAGCTTTACCCATATAATTAGTGGTGCAGGGTTATTGTAGAAGCTCCTACTGTGGTTCTAATGTGATTTGTGCTAGTATGATATAACTATATTATCAAGCCCCTCTTCTGATTATATAGTGTTTGTAAATAAGGGACTTTATGATCTGAATAGCTAGGTATAGATCATACTTTTTGGATAATGACAAAGAGCTACTTTGTATCTGGATGTCAGGGCATACTAATGCTTATAGTTCTACAAGCACTAGAAAGCCCAAGCAGTTTAGGGTTGCCAGGACTGCAATCTGTAGTCCACCAGTAAAAAATTACAATTACAACAATGAACTGTTTATTACGCCACACCCACCGCCCCAGGGATGTGGGAAGAGCCCTACATTCCCCTTCCTTCCCTTGCCTTCCCTTTGTAAATGTTAGAGTACATAAGTAAGTGTAAGATGCGTCTGAGTCAGCATAAGGACTTACACTAACACATATTTTCTACACATGCACATTACGGACGTGCAACTCCACGTGAGCCTCTGAGATTGTAACAATTTATTGGTTATTAAAGGATCAATAATAAGCAGCAACTACAAGATCTGCCATTTCTAAAGACCAATTATCATGGAGGAATGTGACTATCATATTTTCTTTAACCTTCCATGATTATTTAATATCTATAAAGCCTGGTAAATATGCATTGCATTAAATTCTTTGATATATTATGTAAGGCAAACCAAACGCATGAAATGTTGATATTAAACATTTTTATATGCTTTGTTGTTTATGTTGGGTATAGATAACCATGCCATATGATGATTAAGTTTTAAGTGTTTAAGTGTAGTGTTTTATGTCTATTAAAATGCTTATAGTTGATAACATAACCAAAAGACCTTAGTCTTAACCTTAAATGTTAAGTAATATAATAAAAGAAACAACACCGACTTGTTGGCCAATTAACTCTCATTTGCTTAAATAAATCGAAGCTGCTATGGTGGTGGGAGAACACTGTATTCAACTACGTCCATCCACAACGCACATTGGGACAACCGTCCCAAGGCTATCTGGAACCCGCACCCCTCTGGGCTAATTGTAATGCACTGCAAGTCAGCCCAGAAGAGCTGTACTTGCACCGAACCTAAGCTGATTCTTCGAAGGCTACAGGTTCCAAACACCTGACTAACATAAATGTGTGCTTGCCCACTTTGTATACTACCGTACAGTGTTCACCTGCCACGTTAAAAACTGCACCTGCAGCATTACAGCAGACCATGCCGTTTCACACACCGAGCACCTCCTGCTACCTCCATGGTTGTTTATAACATTCGCTTCTTACCAAGGCCCATCGACATGTGGTACCAAGTACATTCCAGAGCTGAACCACAGCCCAAACCTGCCACGGCCTTCGACATCCAAACCAAACCAAGGCACATCGACATGTGGACCCAGGTACATTCCATAGCTGAGCCACTCCGAGGACAGTGGCAGGTGGGGAGTTTGACTGGGGTGGTACACCTGTCAAACCGTAACGCAGGTGTCCTAAGGCAAGCTCAAGAAGGACAGAAACCTCCCGTGGAGAAGAAGGGTAAAAGTGGCCCAGTCTTTGATATCCAAACCGTACCAAGGCCCATCGACATGTAGTCCCAGGTACATTCCAGAGCTGAACCACAGCCCGTACCTGCCATGGTCTTCGACATCCAAACCGAACCAAGGCCCATTGACATGTGGTCCCAGGTACATTCCAGAGCTGAACCACAGCCCGTACCTGCCACGGCCTTCGACATCCAAACCGAACCAAGGCCCATCGACACAGCCCGTAACTGCGATTGATACCACCGATAGAGCAGGTATGCACAAACTTGCACGCAGCACCCCGGTCGCACTGCCCCCTGTTAAAGGCATAACAATGCCTTTTCCGCTGTAACGACATGCCAGGCCTCCCATCCCTGTTGCAAAGGGCTCAACTCGCCCTTCAACCGTGACTTTTAGTCAGGCCTCAACGTCTTTGAACCCGAATAGCAGATTCAGGTGCCCATCATACTTTGATCTGAACTCTTCATCGTATGCTAGCCAAATACCAGGATGAGATGATACATACATGCCATGTATTATCTGAAAGTACTTCAGCACATCCATGTATTCACCAGGCCGAGACTCAAGATAACACGCCATAAATCTATAAGCTCCTGTTTACCAACTACGCTGCGTTTTAAAACTGTCTTCACTTCTGTCACCCTTTGTCATGGCCGCCGCGGTGACCTTCTTGCCCTGCCCAGTAACAGTGAACATGTTCACATATCGTCCCTTGAGAATTCTATCCCTCACAGAAGCCCTAATTCCCTTATATATGGCTGTGTTCTCGCAGCGCAGCATCTCAGACACCGTGAGCCGGCTAGCCCGACTAGGCACCCTGGAAGGGGCTGACCTACTTGCACCTCGCTGCGGCACAAAATATCTGTGTAGAGTCTTAAGAAGCTTAGGGGAGCATGTGGCAGAGTTATCAGAATCCTTGCTATATCTGACCTGGATGCACCCACCCCAAGCCCTACTCCTGCCACTCCGGTCACCTGGCACGACCACGGGGCCTGGGTATCTTACTGAGGCGCGCAGCTAATCTAGGTGTCGTAGCCACCATGTCTGCATCTTCCCTAACCTGGGACCTGGATCCCCTAACCGATCCCACTTCTGAATAGGTTCTCTACGGAATTAAATACGCACTCCTAACCATTTGGTTGCGTGGCAGCCTAGCACCACCCACTGGTTCACTGGCAGCATTCTGACCCGCATTACCATACTCCTGCCTACCGACCTGGGAGCCACTGAGCCTATTGCTCCTCTGAGACCACTGCCTCTATGTGGTCTAGAGCCCCCGCTTGTCCAAGCTGGGGATGCACAGAGCCCCCCCCAGCAATATGAGAGCTCCTATAGCCCTGCCTAGCATGGCTGACATTGGTGCCAGTGGTCCTCTGGGGGGAGCCTTAAACCCTCCAGCCATAAAAGTATGGGCCCCCTTGGAGGAAACAGGGGTGGGGGCCACCCACTTCCCCTACAGGACGACTCAGTCCCCCTCCCTGTTGTTTAGGGAGCGGTGACCGCCAAGATGCAGCCGCATCCTGGACGGCACCGCCGGAAGTGACGCGCAGTAAGTGACGTCTGTCACTTACGGCTTATCTACGCGCGTGGCGAGTGGGAGGGTAATCATCCACCACCGTCCGTGACACTGGCCTGCTGACTTTGGCGCTGACTTTTCTTTCAGGAGAGCAGCGGCCTGAGCGATTCTCGAGTGGGGGGAGGGGGCGGCAGCTGCCGAGCCTCGCCGGGTGGGCAGGCGTGAGTTAAAGGCGCTACACATTTAGGGGGGAAATAAAAGGGGAGAGAGGGAGAAAAATACTACAGGGAGGGTAATGGGGAGAGAGAGAAGGAAAAATAAGAAAGGGGAAAAAAGAATAAGCTGGGAAGAAAATAAATTAAATTATAGGGAGATAAGAGTACAATGAGATATAAAGAAAAATAACACAACACACAAGGAAATTAAAGAAAGGGAAAAGGGGGCAAAAGAACACAGTCAGACTAACAAGGCAAAAGACAGAAAAATTGCTGCTACTTATCTGATTGCTGTCCTGGGCTGAGAGAGAGATCTGACTCCATCCCACTCCTTTTAAGCTAAAGGCACTTGTCCCTGCCCTCTTTATGACACTTGCTGTACACCACCACACCTACTCAATTTTATAACCCTCAATAATCCAAAATGGTTATGTACTCCCAAATTGCAGCTTTTAATTTCCCTCGGGTATAGCTCATCCCTCAGTTCTAATTTCCTTTGGACCAGATATTGTTTGGTCTTCAGGAAAATCTACAAATACCTGTAGCATATAAGCTCTAGTCAGTCCTAGATAAGCCTCTATCTTCAATGTATCTGAATTATTCTGCTTGGTAGCAGCATTAACTGCAACCTACCGGGGTTACTAGCTCAATTCTTACAATATCTGGTTTATTATTATTATTATCATTAATTTTTATTTATAGGGCGCCACAAGGTGTCCGTAGCGCCGTACAGGGACAAACGAGTTACAGTACAAGGTGAGACAGCACAGTACAGTAAACAGTAAGCACAGTAACTCAGTAAGCTCAATGCACAGCTAGAGAGGGTGGGGGAAGGGGGAGGGAGGATCCACAAACAACGGAGCCCAAGAAGGAGGGCGTGTAAGACAGGGAGACCCCCAGAGGGGATGGGGGTGGAGGGTCCTCGAGGAGGAGGGCTAAGTAGCTGGAGAGCAGAGTTAGGAGTGGTGGAAACAGGAGGAGAGATGGCCCTGCTCAGAGGAGCGTACAATCTAAGGGGAGAGGTGGACAGACAGAGAGACACAGGGGAGAGAGGGAGAGTAGGGGGACGGAGGCAGAAGATAAGGTGGGAAGTTAAGTGAGAGACTGAAAGGCTTTAAGAAAAAGGTGAGTTTTTAAAGCCCGTTTGAAACTGGACAGATTGGGGGAAGTTCTGATGGAGGGAGGGAGCTTGTTCCAGTGGAGGGGGGAGCGCGGGCGAAGTCTTGGATACGCGCGTGGGAGGAGGTAATAAGGGGGGAAGAGAGGCGACGGTCAGAGGCAGAACGGAGAGGTCGGGATGGAGTGTGAGTAGAGAAGAGGGTAGAGATGTAGGGCGCAGTGGAGTTGGCGAGGGCCTTGTATGTGAGTGTGAGGAGTTTAAAGAGGATTCTGAAGGGGACTGGGAGCCAGTGAAGGGCTAGGTAGAGGGGGGAGACAGAAGAGGAGCGACGAGAAAGGAAAATAAGTCTAGCAGCAGCGTTGAGAACAGATCGAAGAGGAGCGAGATGAGAGTGGGGGAGGCCAGTGAGGAGGAGGTTGCAGTAGTCCAGGCGGGAGATGATCAGAGAGTGGATGAGACATTTGGTGGCGTCTTGGGATAGGAAGGGCCGGATGCGAGCGATGTTACGCAGCTGGAAGCGGCAGGACTTAGCAAGAGAGAGGATGTGGGGGTTTAAGATTCCCAAAGCAAAGTGGTTTAAACACAGGGTCACACAGGTAAAAATGAGATGCAGTAAATACAAAGGCAACTAACACAAGTCCATAGAAACAGTTGAAACAAACTCCCAGGAACCCAGGTTATCTGAGGAACAGAAGTACTGGATACCTGGCACAGCAGGTTAATTGCAGGTACAGGTTAGTAAGACAAAGTAGGATGAGCTAGGAAGCTGGAGACCAGGCACAGCAATATGACTGTGGGTGCAGATTGTCAGGATAACCATGTTAAGTTGGGAAGTTGAAGGCCCAGGCTTTCCAAGTTTGAAAGGGTACTGCAGGTATAAGATGTCTGGATTGCCAGGTTAAGCTGAGAAGCTGATGACCCTTGTTTTTACAAGTTTGGGAGATGACTGTAGGTATAGGATGTCTAGAGGCACAGGATGATCCACAGAAGAATCACGCAAAAGTAGGGTCAGGCAAGCCGAGGGTAACAAACAGGAAAATCCACAATATTACCAGGGATTTGTTATGCTCAGGGGGGGTCCCTCAGTCAGTATTAGCACCAGCTCAGCAGGGCACGGAGTCTAACAGCCTCTGAGGTCTTCATCAAGAACTGTCGCAAGGTAGGATGGGCTTGGCCGCTGAGAAACTGCAGGTCGCGGCCCCTCTTAAGCTTACAAACGTGAGGGATAGATAGACAAGACAAGCAGCAAAGTAATACTGGAAAGGTACCTGTGGCCGTAGACAGATGTACAGCGGAGATTCCTCCGAGGGTAGTTAAGGTACAGCCAGGTCTGGTACACAATAGCAGTTGTCCATTACGCCAAAGGATGACCCAGTAGAGTAAAGAGGGCCAAGCCAGGTCTGGTACACCATAGCAGAAGTCTATCACGCCAAAGGATAATCCAATAGAGTAGTCTGTTCAAGCCGGGTCAGGTACAACAGGAGATCATAGGAGATACAGGAAGGAACACAGGAAGGAACACAGGGAGCAGATACAGGGAGTCAGGAGTGTAACCTGTTGCTCTGACACAAGGCTTGTGTCAGAGCGCGATTTAAATACTGAGGACAGGCGGAGTTTTGAATTTCCCGGCAGGGGTCCCATGATCGGCGCTGCTGCAATCCGGAAGTGACAGGCGGCCAGTTTTGCAAGGATCGTGGAGCAGTTGAATATAACAGGATTAAGCAGAAGCAAAGTCAAACAAAGCTGGAGTCTGGGTCATAAGAGGAAGTGCAAAACATAAGAACAAGCAGGAGTCAAATACCAGCGAGAAAGTCAGAAGCAGATCACAGGGATTTTCACAGGGAAACCAGTAGCAGTGACATTTGATGAACTGGCCCAGATTGCTGTGAAACGCTGTCTCGTAAAGGCCAGACACAGGCAATTAGGATCGAGGAGTAATGATGAAGACTTAACCCTTGCAGGCCGGGTCTGGTATAGGCAAAACAGCATTCACATGAGAGATGATGTACTGCAACACAGGCAGATCATGACAATCTGCTTATCCCTAAACCTAGGACTCCATTTCTTATGTATTGTGTATTTGACTATCATTGAGAAGGGCTTCATCATACATTCCCACTATTCCAGTTCTAATAAAGAAATTGAGCTAATCTAAAAATACTGGTGCCCCTTGTTACTGCACCTTACCATCATCACTAACATAACTTTACCATCATCCTTTACATCATAACAACACCTTAACAAAGTTGATGTTGAAGATGTGCACTACAATACTGGTAATATGCCTTCAGTAACTGAAGAAGATTCAGGGCAGAGAATAATGGCTTCAGTCAAATAAATGTTGTTGCGGTCAGGGAGAACAGGCCAGTTTGTCACAATCCAGCACTCACCTGAGCTTCCGTGACGTGTGTGTGTGTGTGTGTGTGTGTGTGTGTGTGTGTGACAAAGGTTTATCAAAAACAACCACTTGGTCTATTTAAAAATGATTAAAACTCTCCCTGTCTGTCCCACACACTAACTTTGCCTTATCAATTATGCCTCCACCAAGGTTTTTTTGTGAAGAGCTGACACTCTTGAACAGGAAGTCTTCGGATCTCACTTTAAACTAATTTATCACAATTTACTTTCATCAGAGTTATGATAAGTTATATGATATCCCCTGACCCAGAGTTATCATAAACCATATAATCTCCTCTGTTTCAACTATGTAGCATTCTAAAACCAAGCTAAGCCTGACACGGTAATTCGTAAGAACACAGAGACCTGAACTTATTAAGTGCAATTTAATATGGAAAATAAATCCACAGTGCTTAATATGAAAATAATTAACAAAATGACATACAAATATATAATTAAATAGTTTCTTGTCAAATAAAATGGAATAAACAACAGGATAATCTAAACATGCTGCAGGTACCCACAGCCCCCCTTCCTGTAATGTCAGACCTGAGAAAGTCTGTGTAAATGTAAATTAGTCTTTTATGACATCTTTCCAAACACCTTTCAAGTCAGGGTTTATTTACACTAGAGATGTTCAGGCTCGGTTTTCTGAAAACAGAGTCCTCCCGAACTTAGGGGATCTGAGTAGGCTCACGAGCCGGCTCGCTACTTTCGCGCGTCCTCGGATCTGAATCGAGGCAAAACGTCATGGATGCGTTGTCGGATCTCGTGGTTTTGGATTCAGGGCCATCTTTTTCATTGGGCACGATGGGCAGCTGCCCGGGGGCCCCACGAGCAAGGGGGCCCCATAGGCACAGCTCTTAATGAGAATAAATAATCCTGCATAAGAAAAAACCCTGCAAAAAAAACCTACAAGGGTCACTGAGCAAGTACATCTATCTATCTCTATCTCTATATATCTATATCTATATCTGTATCTGTATACATCTATATATCTATATCTAGGGGCCCCGGTGCACTGCTTTGCCCAGGGGCCCATAATGTTGTTAAGATGGCCCTGTTTGGATTACATAAGTACCTCCCTCCCCAGGAGATCCAGCCCCATTGCTCACACAGAAACAGGGGTAGCAGTGTTCTTGTCACTCTCTAGTCTCCAGTGACATTGCTCAGTGCCATTACTCATACAGAAACAGGATGGGTAGCAAGTATTCTAGTCACTTGACAAAAATTGACTGGAAATTATTGGAAATTAATGTCATAATAATAATGTAGGGATAAAAAAGAGCCAAATTATGGGATTTTAGCAAAAAAAAAAGGAATTTTAGAAAAAAATCGGGATCCAAAACCAAAACACGCGAGTGCGGTTTTGCCAAAACCAAAACACGAAGTTAATCCAGATCCAAAACCAAAACCAAAACACAGGGTCAGTGAACATCTCTATTTTAAACTGGCTTAACTTCTTACCACATTTTCACCAAACCCTGGCAACAGCCATTGATCAACTGGCTCCAGCAACTACACATAGTCTGTCTCAATTTTGATGTCAGCTGTGGCACACTAAAGTAACACGAAATCTTCAAAAACTATCTTGCAAAACAGAACATCACTGGCGTAAATCTCGGATTTCAGCGCATATACTATCTACCACTCCTATCAAAATGCTCTGTACACTACTAAACAAACAATATAGAAGTGGAAGTTGCTCAATCAATTTATAGGCTCATAGCAGGTGCTTGAAAGGTTGGGGTTATCCTGAAAGGAACAACCACAGAGAAAAATCTCCCAGCACACTGCTATAGCTACTGTAAATAAAGATGAAAAAGTCTCAGTTGCACACATTTGCAAATGTATGTTTAAGCCACCCGCTACTCCACTGCACTTTTGCTAATAGGGTGGTCCTAACTCTAAACAGTGAGAGTCCCATATATTTGGGCAAAACATATATGTTTTTTTTAAATTGAGAGCTAACTTACCAAGAGGTACCCCAGAAGCCTCCAAATGGCAATACAGCACCTGTACTCCCCCCCCAGCTACTGACTCCAACATGCCTCTAAAACAAACAATATAGAAGTGGAAGTTGCTCAATCAATTTGCGCTACTAAACAAACATGATTCCACTCTCATCTATGCTCAGGCTTCAAACCCTAAATGCCTTATAATACATTTAAATCTCTTTTCAACCCTCCCACCCCAAACCCTCCAACTACTATCAGTGCCCAATATCTTGCTTCCTACTTCAAGGACAAGATAGATAAGATCCGCCTTGAAATGGTATCATCTTACTCCACAAACAACCGGCTCAATTCCTTCCCGGCATTCTCTAAGACACTCTCTTCATTTCATCCTACAAATGGAAATGAAATATTTACTCTCTGCTAATCTTTCTACTTTACCACCTGTCACCTTGATCCATTAACCTCACAAATTATTAGATCCGTCTCCTGAACTCATCCCATCCCTAACAAAAATCTGAATCTCTCTCTCTCTCCTTGTATCTTCCATCATTATTCAAGCATGCAGTATTTACTCCTATTTTTAATAAACAAAAATCTGACCCAAACTGCCATCAAATTAACCTCCCATCTCCCACCTCCCGTGCTTGTCCAAGCTTCTCAAGAGAATGGCCTACACTCGTCTCATACGCTTTCTTTCCTCACACATCCTATTGGATCCTCTTCAGTCAGTCTTTCATCCTAAACACACCACAGAGACTGCATTGACTAAGGTTATCAATGATTTCACCACTACTAAATCTAAAGGCCATTACTTTCTTCTAATTCTCCAGGATCTCTCTGCTGCATTTGACACTGTTGACCACTCTTTTTTCATAAAAATGCTACAATCCCTGGTTCATCAATATAATGTTCTATTCTGGTTCTCATCCTACCTATATAATCGCTCTTTCAGTGTTAGCTTCTCTGGATCCACCTTTGCTCTACTTCCTTCATCAGTTGGAGTACCTCAAGGCTCAGTCCTAGGTCCTCTGCTATTTTCTATCTACACCCCTTCTCTAGGAAAACCAATAAGCTCCTTTGGATTTCATTATCATATCTATGCAGATGATACGCAAATGTATCTATCCTCTCTGTTAGGTCTGTCTGATCATGTGACCTGAGATGCGGGGAATTCAAACTTCCCCACTATTTGTTAGGTCCGTCTGATCACGTGACCTGAGAAGCCGGGAATTCAAACTTCTCCACTATTTAGTCTTCACTTTGACACTCTTCTGTGTCAGAGCAACAAGTGTACTTAGCGTTTGGCTGCTCCTGATTCCTGTGCTTTCCCTGTGCACTTCTCCCTGTGAATACTGGCTGACTTTCTGTGTACCGACCCAGCTTGTCTATTTAACCTGCATTTGCTGAATCCCTGGCAACACGCACTGGCTGACTTTCTGTGTACCAACCCGGCTTGTCTGATTAACCCTGCATCTGCTGAATCCCTGGCACCATGCACTGGCTGACCTTCTGTGTACCGAACCGGCTACAGTTCCTGACTCCTCTCGTGTTTGTCTCCTCATGCCTCTCTACTAGACAGCAAGGTACGTCTGGCTTCCAACTCCTTACAATTAAGCTGTTTAATATCCAGCTAGACGAGGCCTTCTACTGTGTTCCCAGAACCGTTCACCCTACTACTATCTCTCTACCACGCCGGTGGGGTAACCTAGGGGCCGCGACCTGCGGGCCTCCAGCAGCTAAAACCATCCCGCCTTGCGACGGTTCTTGGAGAAGACCGGGGGGTCCGTTAGACTTCGCGCCCTGGGAATGCCAGTGCCAATACCGGTTGCTAGTTATCTCCAGTGAGACGTAACACTCTCCTGATCTCTCACCATCTTTGTTGGCCGACGTTACTGACTGATTTCTGTCATTTCATCCTGAATGGCCTCTCGACAACTCAAACACAATCTTTCATTTACCCATACAATCTATTTTGTACGCAATGGCTAGGTTGATTTTCTTTGCAAATCGTTCTTACACTGGTGATCCACTCAGTCAGTCTCTACATTTGTTGCATGTATTTCACCGAATCCAATATAAAATACTTTTACTAACAAACAAGACCATCAACAAAACTGCACCAACATCCATCTCCTCATTTGTCTCAAGATATCTCGCAACTCGACAACTCTGTTCTTCAAAAGATCTCTGGGCTTTCAGTTCCCCTTAGTAAAGGCATATAATTGTAAAAAATATAGATATAGAGTGAAGCTGCCCAATGTCACCATCCATAGACTTTTCATCATTAAATAAGTAAGCATAAAAATATAATTAAATTATACAGTATGTCTATGCTGCTTCTGGGTTGACTTCTCTGGAATTGCAGCTAAGTGGCCTACGTTGTAATCCGAGCCGTAGTGGGGTTCCCATATGTTTGACACAAACAAAACGGAATGAAATATTGAATGATTTCATCACCCTTGGTTTTGGATTGTATTTAATGTGTATATGACTGTTAAAAATTGCACAGAGCTACGCAAATTACTGTCGCTTTATGAATACTGGATAATAAAGTCACATTTTAGATTAGTACACAATATAGGCCTGATTTAAGTCTGAACGCAACTAGTGATTAAAAAAAGAACTCGTAACTTGGACGTATTTCTGACTGTATTAAAATCCAAGCGGATGTCAAGAAGCGTTTTAATTTGAATCTGGGTATAAGTACGAGCTGCCTAATTGTTATGTATGTGAACAGAGTACAGTATACACACAGTATACACACAAACATATGTGCAATATAAGATCACATCAAAATGCACCCGGAAAAATTATATTATAAAATAAATGAACAACTCTAAACAGTTATAATCAGTCACAAAAATGTGGTTGGTAAAAAACATTTAGTTTTACATTAAGTAAATAAATCGGGATGTTCTCAATGCATATTGTACATGCAATATGTCTTTATAGTCCATCCTAGTGACACATACATGTTCTTTGACAGTTAGTGGCACACATATGTGTACTTTCCAAACAAAGACTATGCCATGCCAGTCATCACTATCAGTTGACACGTACACCTGCCCTGTAGCTGGTACAAACGATACGGCTGAAACAAGCATACTTACAAGAAAACAAAGGAATTGAATCGGCCACATCTGCGTTGGAACACCCTCAGCACGCCCTTACTGTACATTGCCCACCCACGTTCCGCCCTTCAAGCAGTAGTCAGTCATAAGTGTGTGTGTGTGTGTGTGTTAGGGAATGTAGACTGTAAGCTCCAATGGGGCAGGGACTGATGTGAATGAGTTCTCTGTACAGCGCTGCGGAATCGGTGGAACTATATAAATAAACGGTGATGATGATGATGATGATAAGTGTAATTTGCTTCCCGGAAATTAATTGTATGCAATTACATTCATTGGGTTAAGTCCTGTTTCAGAGCATGTGCTGAGTGATTTCACACACATCATACAGCACTCAAATGGATTTTCATCCAAACATGAATCAGGCCCTATATGTCTATTTCCATCTATTACATTTTTCAGAATCCTAGGCTATTGGGGCACACCAGGGAAAACTTGGAAGCACGAGCAGTATGTAATTTAATTTCTCTGCTAATTATATTTATTTTCACATCATACCACCTTCCTGTACAATATTGTCTTCTGATCTATGAAACAATATTTATAATGCAAGTAATTAATGTTATAAACTTTTGAAATAATTTACATTAAATCTTAATGGCCTTCAAAAATGACAAATGGATGAAGTGTAGGAAGCGGTATATGTCTTTAAAAGAGGACACATTTATCTTTAGTTTACATATACAATAAATATTTATACTAGGTGCTAAAAGGCAATGCTTCCCATGCACACAATTATTTGAGCAGACAGCTTAAGGCTTTCTTTGCTGAGTAAACACTGTAGCAGTGCGTTAAACCATCTTACTGATATTAGTATTACCTAAATATTTACAAGATTATTAAAGCTGTAGCGTTATTGTAGAAAGAGCTTGAAATCACATTATCGATTTGGCATCCTGGTGATATAGTGGATCCAAATCCTGTTAATCAGATGCATTATTTAGAATATGAGGGCAGATAAGAACAGGTTCAGTTAATTATTTCTTGTTATATAAAAGGTTGAGGTATG
This sequence comes from Mixophyes fleayi, assembly GCF_038048845.1. NCBI lineage: Eukaryota > Metazoa > Chordata > Amphibia > Anura > Limnodynastidae > Mixophyes > Mixophyes fleayi. Next base: position 65,503,684 of record NC_134402.1, read on the forward strand.
CAGTAAATGTGATTTTTTTTTTTTTAAGAGCCATGGTTATAAATAAGGTGTCAGAATGTCTTGTCTATGTAGCTACCTCTGGCAGCAATTAATTTTAAAGGTCCTGCAGTCTGCTGTCTGTTCAGTAGGTGGAGACAGACTGCTTAGAGCTCATTGTGTAAGGCTAGTGACTACAAATGACACCTGATTTGTCAAATATATGCTGCCAACCTTGTTAATGATCAAGCACAGACCTTGCATTGTCACCACATGTCTGCTGAGTATCTCGTTATCTCTTTCTTGCATGAATGTACTGGATCCTGTTTATTGGCCCTTTCTCTAGTAGTTCATATTTGGAGCTTCGAGTCGGTGTCTGTCTAGCCCAGATTTTCATGACCCCCTATCCTGTTTGGTGTTCCCCAGCACCAGTCCATTGCATAGTCTGTCTCTCTGCAGTCGCTGACTTCTGTATTCCTTCTTTTATGTTATCATCATCGTAGTTTATTTGTAAGGCATCACAAATTCCGTAGTGCCAGACACTCAGTATAAAGTTTAAATCATACAAATACAATTATAAGTAACAAATATAGAAGTACAAATTCTATAAGTACAAATTAAATATAAAAACATAGAAATCACACAAGTACAAGTTAAAAATAAACACAAAACCCCCCAGAAATATAACAAGTACAGGCGAGGAAGTCAAAAGAAGTACAGACATGAGGCATAGTGTACAAAGGACTCAACTCAAGAGGACTTACAGTCTAGACCAGGCCTGTCCAACCTGCGGCCCTCCAGATGTTGTGAAACTACAAGTCCCAGCATGCCCTTCCAGCTATCAACAGGTTGTCTACTGGCAAAGCATGCTGGGGCTTGTAGTTTCACAACACCTGGAGGGCCGCAGGTTAGACAGGCCTGGTCTAGAGGGAGGGGGAAAGCAGAGACAAAGGTTAATTGGGCACAAGTAGACATGGCAGGTAGAGTGTGTAGAGGGGTAGTCTGGAAAGGTATAGCACTGGTGAAAGTGAACAGTTTGAATTGAAGTCTGGAAGAAATGGAGAGCCAGTGAAGTGTTTTGCATAGTGGATGCAGAGCAGTGAGAGAGAAATATTAGCCTTGTTATTGCATTCAGAATATATTGTAAAGAGGAAAGGTTGGTGAGTGGAAGGCCAGCTAGTAGGATGTTGCAATAATCGAGGCATGAGATAATGTGAGAGTGAAGGGTTTTAGGTATGTTCTGAATGAGAGGGCTTATTGTTGTAATGTTAAGAAGGAGGTGACAGGACTGCATGAGGGACTGGATTCTGGGGGCAGAGTTGATGATGACACAAGGTAGTGGGTAGGGGCACAAGGTAGTGTGTGATGTGGTCAACTGTAAGGGAGATGAGGGGAGTGATGGTGAAAGTAGGAGGGAGAAAGATAAAGTGAAATAAGAGAGAAAGAGAATGTCAGGGTAGGAGAGGTATATTTGAGTGTCATCTGCATAGAGGTTTGTAATCGAGGCTGAAGGAGAGTATGAATTCTCAGAGAGCAGAAAGGTAAAGAGAGAAAAGTAAAAGGCTGAGAACAGAGACCCCAATAGATAGAGGAAGAAGAGGGGAGCATGAGTCAGAAATATTGATATTGAAGGAGGAATCTAGGTGGTGAATCTGGAGAGAATAGTGCTGCAAAAGCCAGTTAAGTCAAGGGGATGAGTGTGGTCCATAGTGTTGAAATTGGCAGAGAGGAGTAGGTGGTTTGGGGAAAAGGGAGTGCAAAAGTTGGGGGAACAGGGTCGATGGGGCAGGTTGAGAGAGAAGAGTGATAGAGGAGTGTGAAGACCTTGGATGCAGTTACAGAAGAGAAAGAACTGAAGATGATTTGATGACTTGATGATTTGATGAGTGCAGGAGCAGGTGGGTGAGGGGAGGTGGAATTGTCGAGAGGAGATTCCATGACGATGACATCAACTTGCCTTTAAAGTAGGTGACAAAATGACTGATGAGGTCTGAACTGGTAGGTGTTGGGGAGTAGCAGAGAATGAAGTTGACAATAACAAAGAGGTTGACAAGGATTGTTGAACAGTGTGGCGAATAGGTTGCTGAAGTCGTTTTGCTGACTTATTCTCAGATGTACTGAATATGTACTTTTTTTCTCTCCATGCTTATCAAATGTTTCTTTATTTAACTTACATGTGAGTACTATTATATAAATAACTGATAATGATGGAGTTCATGCTGGGAATCCTGACATCTACCCCCAATCATTAAATGTTATTGCTCCCCACTGTACTTCCTATTAATGTCAGCTTACCATTGGATAAAATGATAAAGATCCAATCAAATTTGCTTCATGCTTAGTGGAGAAAAGGATCAATCCCAGCTTTGACTGAACCTCATGGGTTATGTGCGTGATGACTGGATCTGTTCTAGTTGGCCAATTTGGGCCCAGATCTAATAATTTACTGATCAGCTTTATGCCCGCTTTAGAATTTGTTAAATAATCTCTGGGTTGCAGTACATTTTTTACACTCTTTTATTTTATTCCAAAATGTATAATTTCATTGCACATACTACATAAGGTTCGTGTCTGCTCTATTTCATACTTCAAGCCTCTGAAGTAGCCATTAAAAATGTACATACACATTTCCACATTTCAGTACATATTAATAAATGTACTATATTATCACATCAACTCTTAGTTTATTTTTTTTACAATAGATTATGCAAATATATAAAAGGTGCAAGCTTAGAACACCCTGAGCCCACATGATGGAACAGCATCCTGTACATCGTATTTGTGTATTCTCTTTGCATTGATTTCAGGGGCAGCTAATTAACCAGAAGAGCATATAAGCAGCCAAGGGACCAATGAAACACCAGAAGAGTATAAATAAAATGAACCTATTACTTCATACGGACAATTACATATTATTTTACTTTTTTTATACAATTTGCGAACCAGATTATTGGACATAAGTTTGTAAGACAAACATTTGCTGTAAAAAGTGTGACTGCTTATTTTATAGTGCCAAGTAGCCCACTCATAGGCTTAACCCCTATCTATAGGTTCCAGCTGGGGGCAGTAAATCTGTCTCTAACCAGACTCACAGGCACAGATGTGAGGTTAAAGGGCACCAGAAGACAACCTTTCCAGTGAATCTCTTGTCAGAGCATTTTACCGTTTTTTGATGGAAGGGTCATTTTGGGTTCATTTAGCGTCAGATTTCTCCATATGTGTGTATATGTTGCTATATTTCACTACAGATCATAACATAAACTAAAGGTTGCTTCACTAGAAGCATAACTGCAAGTGACTTGATGTAGTGCAATTTCTGCAAATATTACTTTATCACCTCCTGTATAGTTTCAAAGAGCAGTCAGAGTTAGCAGAGGACCTCACAGAGAGGCATATGGTAACAGAAAGTGGTGTATAATCATACACACTAGAGGCATAACAGATTTGACCTGGCCTCAGACCCTGTGGACACATGGGTGAGGATGTAATGATAGCTAGCATTTATAATCAAGGAGTGTGGGTGATAGACTGGCATAAACCAACAAGCAAAGAGTGAAAAAAAATCAAAGAAAAAAATTTCTAAAATTATTTTCTCATCTGCACCATAAAAATTGCGTTAATTGCCTTATGACTCAAGTAAAAACTAGTCTACCTGCATTTGCAGGAATGACCCCAAGCTCAGGTGGTAATTCATGCAACAAGAAATAGCATTGAGCAACATAAAAGTGTTTTTGCCCAGTTGTGTTTTTATCCAGATAAGCAAGAATTTCCCTGGCATATTAGTGCCCTTTTGCGAATGAGAATTTTAATTGCTCTGGGTGGAAAAAAAGACAGCCCCCCTTTATGATGTGAATGGCGGTCAGACAAACAGTAGTTTATGGGAAATAGGAAAAGGTCAATTTAATAGGTGGGGTGACCAAATGTATGAAGTGGGCAGTGCTTTGACAGGGCCTTTTAACAGACCACATGGGTGCGCAAATCAGACCTGAACGAGCAATCAAATATATGGCCCATCTCGGGATGACCCAATAGACGCAATTCATCGAGATATATGCTCCATCTGGTTATAAAAGACCCTTATATATATCTTATGGAACCAAACATGACTCCCAATATAAAGACCAACGTTATGAATAGACATTCATGGGCCCCATAGCAAAATTTGGTAAGGGCCCATGTACCGCCCAATGGTTAAACATTTGCATATACACAATGTGCTTTTACAGAGAAGGTGCCCCCTCCCCATTCAAAATGTGGGACCCATCGCAGCTGCACCCCCTACACTTATAACAGTTACATCCTTGGTTATGAGCATACAAGCTTAGTGCTCATTAATAAATTAAACCACAAGTCTTGATCCTAAAATATATAACAGGAAACATGTTTTATTAGAAACTTATTTTATTAAATTGTTTTAATGAAAACATTTCAACCATCTGGACACTGTGTTATAATTAACAGCACTTATTTAGCACAGAGCTGGAAAACAAGTAAAGCAAAACAGAATGAAATTATTTGGAGGATACTATATACAGTACTAGGATGCATCAACTTTAAAAGGAAGAGTTCCTGAAGAGAGATCTGCTCTATTTATGCAGGTGGGCAGTACATGTGGAAATATTTTTGTGATTCCTGTTTATGTACAGAGTAAATTGTTGATTCTGCTAATTAATGAAGCAACTTATACTATTTACACAAGGCACATACTGAGAATTCTAGTAGCTGGGTATCCATTTACTGTTTTGGGAGTGGGGGTAGAACATAGCTGAATTGCTCTATTCATACATTATTATATTCCTATATTTATGTACTGAAATAAAATTGCTTGCATCCTTTTCCTGCAAAATAACTCCCATTTGTGTATCGTCTATACATTTTTGTGTAATGCAAAAAACTGCCACCCCTTTTTTTCCCTCGAGTCAGGGGCGCACGCAGGATTTTTAAGGGGGGTCTTCCCCAAAAAAAACCATGCGCAGCACTGTTCTTGGCGGAGGGGTTTCTGGAGAACCAGAAACCCCCCCTGCGTACGCACCTGCCAGTATCATATCCATTAACACCTATCAATTTATAGCACAGTTCCCTGACCAACATGCTTTGTACTGCTTCATAAGACATGATGCTAAATGTGACATTTTGGACGTGTAATAAACTACAGCATATAAGATTTTGTATATACAGCCCATATAGCATTATTTTTTACACAGAGTTGTGCCAATATGCTACATACAGACCCAGGTCTTATGGAACAGTTTATGGAGTTATAAATAACAAACTGATATATTATCCCTCAACCCCATTATATTCCCAAAGGTGATGCTAATGAGACCATGGTGCGTAGAACTACGTTATAGCATTAAATGGCCATAATAACAGTACAGTACAAATGCTGGCCTATAAATGTACTAGGATTGGGAGAATCATACCACTGGTGATAAACATTTCATGTATTGGTCGAGAAAAAGACATCATCGTACTGTCATCGTAAACTCCAGTTTTCACAGGTGTTAGAACTTTTCACCCATTGATAAATCAGCCCCCTAATGCTTTAACCTTAATCCTAAACCTTACTTAGGCACAACATTAGCTCAAGTCATTACTTTGATCCTGTTGTATATTTTAACATTAGAAATAACATTAACCCAATCTTTAATTAAAGCACTAAATTCTAACAATGTACCCAATTTGAGCACTATAATCAATCCCTCACACAGTTTTATTTGTATAAGAGACAATGTTTTTGTCTTGTATTGAACTCTTATAAATACTTCATACACTCTTATGTCTAATGTTGGGATACTGCTGAAAAAAAACCTTTTATTTTGGAGAGTGGTATGGGGGCTCACTTCTGTGATGTTTGCCATGGGCTCAGTAGTGTCTTAAAGTGGGCATGCTGGGACTTGTAGTTCCACCATTGTACATCACCCAATTTTCAGAAATATTCTGGTACCCACTGCCCCAGGAGCTGCAGGTAAGCATGCCAGAAGGGGGGCAGATACAAAGAACCAGGATCCGGGTCTGCCTGAGGGCCCTGGTCTGTCTGTGTAGTGGGAGTGGCCACCTCCAGGTGTGGCCACAACCCTTTTCTGTGGCTATGGAAAGGGTACCTTGGCAACGGTCGGACCAGCTGCAGGAGATGACGTCCCGGTCGGCAAGGAGATGCTGTACCAGGGCACATGTTTGTTGCAGGTCAAATTCCCCTAGGGAGTTTTGATCCATGCTGACCAGACTGGGGCTGGTATTATAGCTGGGGTACTACACACTGTGAGTCTCCCTGTTGTAATGTAACCAGTCCAGCCTGACAGAGCCCGGTGCCAGTTGGTTTGCAGGGGGATTCCACACTCATTGTTCCCCTGCTTTAGCAGCAACCAGCCCAAGGTATATGCATGTCTGTTAGGAGCCACGGCGGCCATGGGCAATGCCGCGACTCAGTTCTGGCCCCGCCTGGCGTCCCGGCCATCTCCTTGCTGACCAGGACGTCATTTTCTGCAGCTGGTCCGACCGTTGCCAAGGCAAAGGCCAGACGCAGAGTTTCTTCACAGAGCGCCCCGGCAAACAGTGCAGTCGGGCGCAGGCGCTGATCCCCTCACAGCCTGTGGGCTGATTAAACAATTCATTTCAGCTATTAACCTACACCTGAGTGTAGGTTCAGGGCAAGTCCTGAGTGGTGGATTCTGGTAATTAAGACAGGGAGGGCTTAGCCTCCCTGCCGGTTATAGCGCTACTGACCCAGTCTTGCTGACCTGCTCCTGACTGTTGTACACTGTCCTGTGGATACTCTGTGTGTGACCCTTGCCTGGACTTTGGACTCTGCCTGTTTGCTCGTGACCCTGACCCTTTGGCCTGTACCTTGGACTCTTCTACTTTGCCTGTGACCCTGACCCTTGGCGTGTTTACTGACTACTCTGCTTGCCTGTGACGCTTGACCTCAGCTACTGTCTGACTATCCGCTGCCTCCTATTCAGTCTCCTGGCCTGCCGCTACGGGCCTGCATTACCAACCCACACTACACCTGGAGTTAAGTCCTGGAGGCATCTGAGTACCGGTGAGCACATTAAGCTCTAAGGGAAAGGCGGCTGCTATTGGTGAAGACCTCCGTCATCTAGTTCTGTGGGTTGGTGATCAGACCGTCAGCCTAACATTATAACTGGCCTTAAAAGTATTCCAGGAGGAGAAGCTTTGGAATGGATGAAAGCGGAACCAACTTGTCCCCAGCTCAAGTTCTGGCTGGCCAAATTCAGACCCTGTCACAAATGGTCCAAGGATTATCCCAGCGTTTGTCCGCTCAAGAGAAAACCTCTAGGACCTCACAGGCTACATCGGCTCCTGCAGCTGAACCCAAGTTAAATTTGCCAGACTGGTTTTCTGGAGACAGAGCTTTGTTCCAGAATTTCAAGGAGAGCTGTAAACTCTACTTTCGGCTGAGACCTCGGTCTTCTGGTTCTGAACAACAGAGGGCCAGGATTGTCATCTCCCTCCTTCAGGGTGACCCCCAGTCTTGGGCCTTCAGTCTGCTTTAAAAAAATGTGTTTGTGTCTGCTCAAGTCCTTAGACATCCAAATCCAGAGATACCTTTTGTATTAGAGGTCGATGCCTTTGACACCGGTGCTGGCGCTATCCTTTCCCAGAAGGACCCTCATACTCACCGCTTACATCCATGTGCTTACTTTTCTCGTAAGTTCTCTTCTGCTGAAGCTAACTATGATGTGGGCAACCGAGAGCTATTGCCATTAAATGGGCGTTTGAGGAGTGGCATCACTGGCTGGAAGGTGCTATACATGCAATCTCCGTTATAACGGATCACAAGAATCTACAGTACATCCAGTTGGCCAAACGGTTGAATCCCAGACAAGCCCGCTGGTTACTCTTCTTCAACCGCTTCAAGTTCTTGATCACCTACAGACCAGGTTCTAAAAATATCCGGGCAGATGCTCTATCTAGGAGCTTTATGTCACATCACATTCCAGTTACGGATCCTCTACCTATCATTCCCTCGTCTATTTTCCATGCTGGGTTAGCTCAAGATTTAAATATCCTCTCCCGTACTGTGTGGTGGACGTCATTATCCGCTGATGTTAGAAGTTTTGTTCTTTCCTGCGAAGACTGTGCTAGGAATAAAGTCCTCAGGAACTGTCCTTCTGGCCAGTTGGTCCCATTATCCACTCCTTCAAAACCCTGGACACATCTGTCAATGGACTTTATTGTTGATCTTCCACCCTCTGCAGGACACAACACCATATAGGTGGTTGTAGACCAGTTTAGCAAAATGTCATATTTTATACCACTAACCAGGTTTCCTAGTGCCCGAGATTTGGCTATCCTGTTCATTCAACATATATTCCGTCTCCATAGACTTCCTACTGATATTGTTTCCGATCATGGCTCTCAGTTTGTGGCACAGTTCGGGAAATCTTTTTGTACCCTTCTTGGAATCAAGATCAGTCTTTCATCTCATACCATCACTCAATCTAATAGCCAAACTGAAAGGGTTAACCAGTCTCTGGAGCAGTTCCTGCGATGTTATATCACAGAATTCCACGATAACTGGTCCTCCTTGTTACTCTGGGCAGAATTTGCCTATAATAATTCATGTCATTCATCCACTCAAACTTCTCCGTTCTATTGTAATTTTGGTTTCCATCCCAGATCCAAATCCTTGAATTCTCTTAAATCCGCTGGTATTCCGGAGATTCGTTCCACAGCCACTGATCTCAAAGTTATCTGGCCTCATTTTTCGCTAAAAATTTTTTGGATCGCCACCGTACAAACTGTTCCTTCAGGGTGGGGCAAAAAGTTCGGCTTTCAACCCACAACATCAGACTCAAACAGCCCTGTAGGAAACTTGGGCCTAAGTTCGTTGGACCATTCACCATCACTAAACAAATCAACTCCGTAGTCTTCAGGTTGAAAATCCCCGGCTCATGGAGGATTCCTACCACCTTTCACTGTTCTCTTCTCAAGCCTGTGTTGTGCCTGGACCAGTCTCAGCATCTTCAGCCTTCAAGTACTCAAGTACCAAATTTGAATGAATCTCAGAAATATGTTATCCAAAAAATTCTTGACTCTAAGAGAGTTTAGGGTCAGGGTCTTGCTGCCCGCGGCTGCACATTATGTGTATTCCCACTCGGCAGAGACAGGCAGACAGAATCCTGCCCGGCTGCTCTGATTGTATTTTAAACACAATCAAAGAGGCCGGGCAGCACTCTCTCACTGCCTGTCTCTGCCGAACGGACCTGCACATAGTGTGCAGCCACAGGCAGCCTTAACTGGCAAAAACTGGGATGGAGACTAAATCGCCCCCCTTAATTGCCCCTTGTAAAATAATATTCTAGATCCGCCTTTGTGCACATCCCAGATATCAGGGATTCATCCACTACAGACTTGAAGTCTTTCAATGTCTCACAGCACTCCCCTGACTGTAGAGAACCTTATCGCTGTACATGAAAATCTCCCCCCGTTTAGGGGAATAGTAAATCTCAGTCTTGCATGGCATCTGGCCGTGAACCTTCTCGTAGGGTGCTGATGCTCATTTATTTACTATATCCAGGGCTCTAAACCGTGGCGCTCTCCCCCCCTCTCTGCACACAAATGCTCTTCTGTGGAGCTGTCACTCACTTACCCCTTCATGGTGGCATTTCATTTGGGACACTTCCCTTTCAATATTAGTTTCTCTTCTGGTGCCCACTTCTGCGGTACTCCAGATGGTGTGGATTCCCCTCTGTCTTTGCCCCAAGCTGGAGCTTTCACCAAATGCAGCCTTGAGACATCTGCTGCATGCCCCCTCTTCACTGGGGCTTCTTTCTATAGGGCTCTCATAATTGGGCTTCTTTGGCCTGTGGCCAATGCAGCTCTGCCGCAAGCTCACATCCCAAATTGCCGGGGAGCCCTGGACCTCCTCCACTACTGTCCTGGGTCGCTGTAAAGATGGGTGTCTCTACGCATATAACCCGACGCTGGCTCTTTCACACCGTGACGTTGGCCACGCCACCCACCGTTGATGGGGAAGCCAGCGCATCACCAGCGCCCGTCCACAAAAAGATGCACTTGTATTCAGTGTAGTTAGTCCTCCCCCGCCCGACCTCACCTGCCATCACAATTTGTAACACTAGATGAGTTACAAAACTACAAGCCCAAATATTTATTTATAAACACTTGTTTAAAAACACCTTACACAATGTTAAGATTGATAACATCATCACTTCAACTTCAACATTAAGTTCCTACATTTCTGTCCATCTACTTCATTCCACACCACAGTACCAGTGGCGACAAGGATGTCTCCAGAGTAATCTCGGATAATCTAATAAAAACACAGGTTTGTATAGGGACACTGTAAACAATGGGTTCCATTTTCATACCTGCTTACATGCATTGTACTAGCATTAACAACCAGTAAAATGCATGCAATTAACACTAGGGGATAAAAGGCCTTAATATCAAGTGGGCTCATGCACGGCTATTTTATGTGTCCGTGGTCTGTTGTGCTGATCCCTATTCTGCAATTGGCATTTACTGGAGTAGACCGAGGTACAGAGGATCTTGTAAATGTGAAAAAAGACTTTGCTTAATACATTAAAACTAGATGAAAAGGGCATGCTGCATCCTGCAATCGGCCACAGAGCATTAGGATTTTAGAACATGTAGGTGTGTACATCATTTAAAGTCATTTGTTCTAATTGTATTACTAATTACATAATGCATGAAAAGCACATTAAAATCACTCACATGTGAACTAACATGTGAACAACTGTACCTAATAGTGGTTCCTCTCTCCAAAGCATTGCTATTGTAAAATAAGCTAACCTAATATAAACACAGAGACTTTCTCCAGTGCTTCTACAGTTCATGGCGCCAGACACAAGACCAGTGTTGCTACTGAACTATGTATAATACCAGCAGCAGCTGTATTATATACTCTTGGAATGGACAAACAAATCAGGGAATTTCAACGTGAAAAATAGATAGATAGGATGAGACTGCAGAGAGTCACTTGGCAAATGATAGCTTCTAACTAGACCAGTGTAAATGATCAGTGGACCACAAAATATTGACAAATGATCAAACAATTGATTTTTCTTCACAACAGAAAGGTCTGGAGGATTTAAGGACAATGTAGAGGATTAGGGTAGGCCAAGTGTATAATTAATTACTTGTAGCAAATAGTGTTCATCATTTTAAAATGTAAGTCTAGTCTAGCAAGATAAAAAATATATATTTTATTGTACTTACATTACAATGTCCTGAACTCCCAGAAAGCTAAAAAGCCTTCCTTTTATATATATATATATATTAAGGGTGTGCACTGGGCACTTTTAGTGTTTTGTGTTCTGATTAGCTTGAGGTTTTGGGTTCTGATTTGTTTTGCCAAAACACCTGACGAAAGGTTTTGGTTCTGATTTTGGGTTTTGGGTTCTGATTTATATTTAAAAAAGTATAAAAAGCACTAAAATCCAGTTTTTTGTTTTTTTTCCACTCCTACACTATTATTAACCTCAATAACATTCAATAACAATCATTTCCACTAATTTCCAGTCTATTCTGAACACCTCACACCTCACAATATTGTTTTTAGTCCAAAACGTTGCACCGAGGTAGCTTTCTGGACTGCGTAGTGGAGTGGGCCTGGTACCCAATTTGCTACCGGGGCCACAATACTTCCTCCAACCATGGTACAGAGCATTCATCATTGAGATCCCATCAAGGATGTAAAAGACAGACAGGGTCAAAGTGTTATTTGTTGACTTTGTGAACAAAAAAACTGTCCCTGTTGCAAATCTTCGTGCAATAAAGAGTGACTTTTTCATTTAAAGGCTCAAGCTTTCAAGTGTAGTGTTTATAAGTTATATTATACTTTTGGTTTAATTTGTTTAATTTGTTTTAATTTTGTTTTACTTTGTGCTCATGGCAAACAACTGTTGAACGGTCACATAATGCCAAAAAAAGAGATGCAAGATGGAATTGTCCTTGGGCCCTTCCACCCACCCTGATGTTGTTGAAATAGGACATGCGCACTTTAACAAACCAATCATTTCAGCGACAGGGCCTACCAAACAACTGTGGCTGAAATGATTGGTTTGTTTGGGCCCCCACACCAAAAAAGCTATTTGTCTCTCCCTGTACAAACTAAACAGGCTCTACTGAGGCAAGATGTCATCCTCATCCTCTGATTCCTCTCCCCCTTCAGTGTGTACTTCCTCATCCTCACACATTATCAATTCGTCCCCGCTGGACTCCACAACCACAGGTCCCTCTGTAGTATCTGGAGGCCAGTGCTTTACTTGATTGAGGAATTGATAATTCATTTTTATGAACATAATTTTTTCAACGTTCTGCGGAAGCAACCTCCTTCGCCGCTCACTGACCAGGTTCCCCGATGCACTAAAAACTCTTTCCGAGTACACACTGGAGGGGGGACAACTCAGGTAAAATAGAGCCAGTTTGTACAGGGGCTTCCAAACTGCCTTTTTTTCCTGCCAGTAACAATATGGACTGTCTGACATGTCTATTTGGATGGTGTCAGAAAAATAATCCTCCACCTTTTTTTTCTATTGTGACAGCATCCAATGCAGCGACAGTAGACATGTCTGCAATGGTTGGCAGGTCCTTCAGTCCGGACCAGATGTTGCCTGCATCCCCACCAGCGGGTCTTTTAGGAAAACTGAGTTTTTTCCTCGCAGCCACAGGTGTGGAAGAATATGAAGGTGGAGCTGTTGGCACTGCTTAAAAATTGAACGTAGTAAATGTAATATAGATTGCAGTACCTATTCTCTGGAACTGCTTAAAGAATGAACGTAGTAAATGTAATATAGATTGCAGTACCTAGTCTTTAGAACTGCTTAAATATTTTTTTTTTTATTAATTATGTAGAATTTTTAAAATAATTTTTTTTTAGTAATTTTTAAGAGATTTTAATAATTATAAAATTTGTATGGACTTAGCACAACAAAGCACAGGACAAAAGCACCGCTGGACTCAGCAAGGACAGAGCACTGGACTGATGCACCACCAGGGCCGGATTAAGACACTGTAGGCCCCTGGGCTAGGGGTACTGTGAGGCCCCCATTTTTCAAGCGACTTATGCATAATCCGATATTATTGGGGGCTCCCCAGTAATATCGGATTGGGCATAAGTAGTTTGAGCTGTGTTCCTTTTAATATACCCAATCATTATTTTAAAAATGTCAAAAAGAAGTTAAATACAAATTTTTATTTTTTTCTTACAAGGTAACTTATAAACAAATAAAAATCACAAATTTGTTTTGCGTAATTTCTGTGAAACAAATTGCTCTAAAACATCGTTAAATTGTAAGTCCTTTAGAATATCATTTTCTATTGCCATAAGAGCAAGTCTATTGAGTCATTCTTGTGCCATTGTGGATCTGTAGGCATTCTTCAAAAGTTTCATCTTGGAGAAACTCAATTCTCCAATCGCATTAGTTATCATCAAGCACATGTAAATCTGCATAGCTATTTCAACATTGGAGAATGAAGAAGTTAATCCATTGTTTGCTACAAGGTTGTAGATATCAGAAGCCCTTAGAGATTGAGCATTTTGCTTGAATTCATCAAATTCCGCTACAAAGTTTTTAAAGTGAAGAATTTCGGCCACAAATTCAGGCTCAGTGTCACCTGAGTAAATCTGCTGAAATTTGGCTGCTGCTACTGAAATGTCTGCATCACTCATTGTTGGGAATTCAACCAGGAAACCAAATAGTGAGTGAACATTTTTGTATGCTTCAATGCGATGTGCAAGAGCTGAACATAGGTTATCTATGATGGGTAGATATGTTTCCACCTTAAACTTCTCTCTTCCTCGCAAAATAACATCTTCAGCATTACCAACACTGCTTCCTTTTCTTTTCGATTGTCGTTTCTGTTCATCACAGTATTGTGCATCTCCAACTTTATCTTGTGCTTTACTTTCAAACACTTTAAACTGATTTCGCTGGTCATCAAAAAATCTAGTAGAGATTTAAGAAGTTTAATAGCTGTTTGAAGCTCCAGTGTTTCACCTTGAAGTGACTTGCTGACTTGATTGAATCTCTCAAGTATGACAGCCCAGAAGTCTGCCAAGAGAACGGTTTCCAATTTTGCCAGTTGTTTGAGAATAATATTTGCCTCATAACATGTGTCAGCTTTCTGATTACAATCTTCTGAGATTATCCGCAAAAGCCTTTTGAAAAGAGCTGTAGCCTTTAGACAGAGCCTTTACAGCATCAGCCCTTGCAGACCATCTAGTATCGGATGTCCTTTGAGCTACTAATGTAGACTGACTTCCATATTCATCCTTGAGGCACTGAAGCATTACTGACCAACGTTGAGTGGAACCAGAAAAGAAATTGGACATTTTTTGTATTAGATTAAAGAATGATATAGCTCCAATGCAGCTTTCCACAGCCCATACACCTACTAAGTTGAGGGAGTGTGCAGCACATGGAATGTAATGCGCCAGAGGATTGATATTTGTAATAAGTGCTTGCAGCCCTTTGTAGCATCCAGACATGTTTGATGCGTTGTCATAGGACTGTCCTCTTAGATTAGCTACATCAATACCAATTTGGTGGAAGTATGTTAAGATAATGTTGGCAAGAGCTTCTCCAGTGTGACGTACCATGATGGGAATAAAAGTGAGAAAACGTTCAACAACCTTATAATCTGATTTTTTAACATACCGAACAACTACAGTCAACTGATCAGTATGAGAATTGTCAGGTGTTGAATCAACACTTAGGGAAAAGTATTTGGCTTCCTTGATTTCTTCTACAATGGTTTTCAAAACTTTGTTTCCCATAATCTCTATGATTTCCTCACATATTGTTGATGATAAATATGAAGCTTTTCCTTTTCCTTGATTACCATATTTTGCTATATGTGAACTAAGAAAAGGATCATATTCAGCAAGTAATTCAAGAATGCCAAGGAAGTTGCCGTTGTGTTGAGAATTGAGGAGTTCTGTATCGCCACGAAAAGCTAATCCACGGGATGACAGAAATTTGATAGTAGAAACTACTCTTTGCAGTACTTTTGCCCAGTATTCTTTTTCCTTTGTGAATTCAATTTCCATTATGGAATCAATTCGTCCAAGATCTTTACCCCTAGAAATCCATGTCATCATAGAGGTCCTATGTCCATTGCTTTTTTCATGTTCTGAAATGCGTGTAGAAGCATGTTTCCAATCTGAAAATCCACCATGAGAAAACTGTGTTTTCACTCCATGAATACCATCAAAGAGAACGCAAGCAAAGCAATATACATTCCCTGTTGAAGGAGAATACACTAGCCATTCCCTTTTAATTGTTTCACTAGTTATGTGTTTTCGGAATATCAAAGCACGTGAACATTTTCTTCTGTGATCGGAGTATACTCTTTCGGATAGAGAAAAGTCATCATCATGGTGCTGGCATTCCACGGGACCTTGCTTGCACCAAAAGTCACGTACTTCATTTGTTATATTGTCAATTGTCCACAATCCAATGTCATTTTGATACTCAAATGCAAGGTTATCTTTCCTCAGATGAACAATCTCAGATTCAATCCCTGTGGCATCAGTATTAGAGACATCCTCAGTAGAGACAACCTCAGTTATTGTGTTATCAGTTGATGCACTTGTTGTTGGCTGTGGCTGCTCTTCTCCTGTTGTTGTTGGCTCTGGCTGCTCTTCAGCTACTGTAAGCTCTGGCTGCTGTAATGCTGCTGTGCCTGCCTTGGCTTTGAATCCAAGATCAAATAATTTTGGACATTGGCTGAGCAGTTCTTCATGCTTTCGTGTCTTCTCCTGTTGTCTTTTTCTTTTGCTTGCTCCACTCTCAAACTTCTTCTTCTCTGACATAATTAATCTGAAAAGGTGAAACTATTAAAAAATATCAATCCATCAGACCCTCACCCTTTGCCAAATCATCAGATGTCCCCGCTGCTGCCACGTCACCTCCCCAGTCATTACCCCGCCCTCCAACCTCAGACCCAATGTATCACCTCAGCAGCCACTTCATCTACCCAGTAACACAGTGGATTCCAAACTTTTTCAGTTCAAGGCACCATTAGGGTCTCCAAAACATTTTCAAGGCACCCCTTAGCCAAAATAATTACCAAGTAGTCCCCCACCTTGCTTACCACTGGCCCTGACCAAGGCACCCCTGTGAGATCCCCAAGGCACCCCAGGGAGCCTAGGTGCCCAGTTTGGGAACCACTGCAGTAACATATTTGAAGACATTGTACTAGTAGCGTTATAGACTTTGTATTCATTATGCACTGGCTAGAAGGAAAGAACACTTTCATCCAGATGGTAAATAATTTTCTTTTTAGGATACCCTTAGCAATATAAAACAAGCCAGAAATAAATTAGCTTGAGACAAATTGCACTGTAAGGAACAACATCACGTACATTAGTAAATATTAAATTTTACTTGTAACTTTTCTATGAAGTAATATGGAAGCTTCCACGTATCATAATAAACAAAATATGCCGATAAATATGGATATTTACTAGCAATCAAGGGGACATAAATGTTGCCAACACCAGAATTATTCTTCATAAAGCCGTCCTGTCAATCCTACAGCTTGAGGGCATGATATAGCATCAATTTCCAAATCCAGGCCCAAAGAACTGGAAAATGGCAGAAAGCAGAGAAAGGGCAGACAGACACGACCCCCAGGATTTGGTTTCAGTCAGTACAGAAAGAGAACATCAACCTATTACAGACCAAATTAAATATTATTTTATTTGGATTAATAGCCTTAATTATGGAGTTAACCATGCAGACTTCACCACATTGATGAATAATTAATTGTACAACATATTCACTCAATGCTCAAGTCATATAACTAAGAAAAATATATATGTGAAGAAATAAAATGTAAGCACATTAACATTGTATATTTTTTAGCTGAGGTTACCATTGTAGCTGAGACATTAAAATGACTTACATTAAATCATATCTTATAACAAAAGTTCACAGCGCACAACACCCTTAGATGATTAAATCATACCTAGCTATCATGCAGACAGAAAAATCTAACATTGAAATAAATTGTACAACAGCCAGCCTCAGTAAGCTTAAAACTGATTCTGTAGAATAAGAAAGTGTCTATCTGCAGCCATTGTCGTAATCCAAACTGGCTTTCATCAAAAGCCCCCTAAAGATATAGAGCTACTAAACTAATACAGATTACAGACACTTGCCACTGACCCTCTGCACATAAAATATTCTATAGTCCTTCACCAATAGCAACAAGCATATATTATCAAAGATATTTTGCAATAGCATGAGTCCATTATAATAGCGACATGATATCTAACATGTTAACAGATCATGGCAAAGAGGCTTCAATATTATGGCACAATTCACAACATAGGCAGCACATAGGGGATGAAACGTCTTCTACTTTAATAATTCCCAGCCGTGTGGGTCCAGAGTTCTCACAAAAAAATGAACAGCAAAAAAGATTATAGTGTATTGTGCTCCAATGGATTATTACATCACCACGTATATAGTGATTCCCCTGCATGCACACCAATAGTATAACAAATAAGTGTGCAAGCTGAAATTCAAATAGCTCAAGAAACCAGAAAAACAGGAGATAGAGAGGTATAAAAGATGGTGCTAATAATAATAATGGGGGTATCTCACCTGTTTTGGTCTATTTTGGGACTATTGGGTGTGAATGCAAGGGAATCACTGTATACATGGTGATGTCATAATTAGAGATGGTCACTGACCCCCGTGTTTTGGTTTTGGATTCGGTTTTGGATCTGGATTACCGTTGTGTTTTGGTTTTGGTTTTGGTTTTGCAAAACCGCCATTGCGTGTTTTGGTTTTGGTTTTGGTTTTGTTTGGTTTTGTTTTGCAATTTGTTATAAAAATTACATTTATTGGTGCTAAAATAACATAATTTAGGTATTATTTTGTAGCTACATTATTATTAACCTCAGTAACACTAATTTCCAGTCATTTTTTATTCAATTTTGAACACCTCCTATGTCACAATATGATTTTCATACACTTGAAAAGAAAAATTGCTGCAGTTCTTGCCAGTGATAACAAAAAGGCCATTGTCATGCCTGGGCATAAGACCAAAAATCCACTCTTAAGTGTGGAATTATTTTTACACGAATCCTGGCAAGAGTTGTCTATCCATTTGTAGCATTTTGAAAGCCACACTCAGTAGAGGTAGGGACCTTAACCATCTGGGATCCTCATCCATGTTTCGTCATTTTTCAGCGAGTTATTGGAAAACTGTTGGGAAAATCAGAAACTTCGGTTAAAAAAAAAATAACAACAAGCATTCCAGCATAATCTACCTCCCTTCTCTCATCTACATCCCAGCACCTGCAGTCTTCCCCCCCAACAATTGGCAGTTAAACAATCCTCTGCAAGAGGAAGCAAGAATGAAACCTGTCACCCAGTCGCAAAGCGGATCACAGACGCCCTGGGTACTATGCTAGTGTTAGATCTGCGTCCAATGTTCACTATTAATACAGTTGGTTTAAGACATTTAATTGAGGTGTTATGTCCCTGTTAGCAAATGTCATCACTATACCATTTTACTAGAAAAGCTAATTCTCTCCTGTACCGAAAGTTTACTAAAAATGTCATTATTGGGTGACAAAATGGTATTCTACCCACTGTACACTTAACCACAGATATGTGTACAAGCGTAACTGGGCAAACAAAATATTATATGATTGTGAAAGCCCACTGGGTTGGTCATTCGCCTTCCCCAGCATGGACAGCAGCAGCATGTACCCAGGTACATCACATTTTTGAGAAGTAGGCTACTCTGTGTATCAGCAGCTTCACTAAGAGGCATACAGCTGACAAACTGTTCCAAAAACTAAGGGATGTCATTGAAAGATGGCTAATCCTGCTTGGAGTCTCCTGAGGATATGTCATTTCTGATTACGACCCCAATATTGGTCCAGCATTACAGCGGGGCTGAATTCCATCACATTTCCTGTTTTGCACACACTATCAACTTGGTGTTACAGAACTTTTGAAAAATGACATGCAGGAGATGCTGTTTGTGTCCATAAACATTTAGGGTCAATTTGTGGTTTCTGCAACAGCATGTAGGAGAATACAGCAGCTGCAAGAAGATTAGCATTTGAGGGGAATATACTTTAGTCCAGCGAAGTAGTTACCTGTGAAGAAAGTGCAGACACGGTTAGCTTGAGTCAAGTGATTGCCTTAATAATAGATTTTGAAAAGGTGCTACATAAAATTATAGTGTGCAATAAAACAAAGTAAATGTGCTAACTATATTTTAATTGTAGATGAAATACTTAATTTTCTTTGCAAGGATCCCAGACTTATCAACATCTTGTTGGGACGTCTTCTCCTTCAGTTTCTCTGGCAACTGCTTGTAGTAAAAGAAATTGCTTTCCCAAGACACCCAGTGGTGATGCAGATGAGTCCGCTAAACATTTTGATATTTGCTGTGCTGTAAAAGAATTGCCCAAAAACCGTGACAGCTCTGCCCTAAAATCAACTAGTCATTCCCTTTGGAAGGCCATTATCAGCAATTACATCATACTACACAGACTTCTATGATATTGGGATATTGGGATGAATTAGTATTGTTGGAGGAAGATTATCACTAAACCCTGCCACCTCTCCAGTTTCGCAGTGAGCTATGGTACAATAAAATGTAACTGCAGATTTAGACCAAGACTGTCAGCCCTATTATTTCTATTTCAGCAATTACAATTAGCAATGGAGCAATGGAGCTCTTCTCTTTGGGTGTTACCTATATAACGCAGCACAATTTGCCTGCAAATTCTACAGACAAGCCTGCTTGTCTTCCTCTCCATCAATGACTCTTAGCAATTGAGCACTCGTCTTTGGGTGTATATTACACCCAAACATTATTAGTGAAAATTATGAAAAATACAGTTTAATCCCTGATAGGCCCTCCACCATCCTTTGCATGTTAATAGTAGGATTGGTTGGAATTATGGTCAAGGTCACACATTTTTTTGACAAATCCTTCAAACCAGCCCAGATGTCAAACTGTTGTGGTCTGCCCCCTGCGTCATCCCTGCTTGTGTTTGGAAAGTGCATATTGGTGCCAGAACCTCACATGCCAGAACTGCTCCCACTGGTGCCACACTGCTGCAGGACTTACACAATCAACCGCATCCTCATCGTCGGATACCCAAATCTCCCCCACATCCTCTTCTAAAGACAAAGTGTCATCCTCACTTGGTGTATCACCGGCTACACTCGGGCTGTTCAGGCACATATCAGCAGAACTGCTGAAAGGGCCCTTCTTTATGGGTAGACTAACAGAATGGTCACGATTAGACATCCCACTGTTGGATGGACTCTCCACAGGGATTGTTGTCATTTGTGAATCAGAGCAAATATTCTCCTGTAATGCCTCACTGTTATCTTGCAGCTCGGCTTTGACGCGTAACAGTAGTTGTGCACCAATTGTAGGCTGGGTAACTTTTTGGGATCTGCCACTAATAGCCAAAGGTGAAGGCCTCATTCTCTCTTTGCCACTGCGTGTGTAGAATGGCATGCTTGCAATTTTTTTTTTATCGTCACTTAACTTTTGCTCAGTTACACTTCTTTTTCGCTTCAATACAGTAAATTTTTTTTTGGTTTTTGTTTTTTGCACTAATTTGAAAACACTCTGTTGTTTGACATCGCCTTGGCCAGATGACGTACTGGGAACACTAACATCAGGACTGGTGACAGAACCTGGTTGCTCATTTAGATCATATGTGGACTGCTTTGAATCCATTGCGTAGATACTGCTGACAGATATGACTTTTGACAGCCAGAAATATTAATGCACAATTAGAGAGGACACCCCAAAAACACTGAGGAGTGCTAACATTTATTGAGTAGATACTGCTGACAGATATGACTTTTGACAGCCAGAAATATTAATGCACAATTAGAGAGGACACCCCAAAAACACTGAGGAGTGCTTAAAATTATTGAGTAGATACTGCTGACAGATATGACTTTTGACAGCCAGAAATATTAATGCACAATTAGAGAGGACACCCCAAAAACACTGAGGAGTGCTAACATTTATTGAGTAGATACTGCTGACAGATATGACTTTTGACAGCCAGAAATATTAATGCACAATTAGGGAGGACACCCCAAAAACACTGAGGAGTGCTAAAATTTATTGAGTAGATACTGCTGACAGATATGACTTTTGACAGCCAGAAATATTAATGCACAATTAGAGAGGACACCCCAAAAACACTGAGGAGTGCTTAAAATTATTGAGTAGATACTGCTGACAGATATGACTTTTGACAGCCAGAAATATTAATGCACAATTAGAGAGGACACCCCAAAAACACTGAGGAGTGCTTAAAATTATTGAGTAGATACTGCTGACAGATATGACTTTTGACAGCCAGAAATATTAATGCACAATTAGAGAGGACACCCCAAAAACACTGAGGAGTGCTTAAAATTATTGAGTAGATACTGCTGACAGATATGACTTTTGACAGCCAGAAATATTAATGCACAATTAGAGAGGACACCCCAAAAACACTGAGGAGTGCTAACATTTATTGAGTAGATACTGCTGACAGATATGACTTTTGACAGCCAGAAATATTAATGCACAATTAGGGAGGACACCCCAAAAACACTGAGGAGTGCTAAAATTTATTGAGTAGATACTGCTGACAGATATGACTTTTGACAGCCAGAAATATTAATGCACAATTAGGGAGGACACCCCAAAAACACTGAGGAGTGCTAAAATTTATTGAGTAGATACTGCTGACAGATATGACTTTTGACAGCCAGAAATATTAATGCACAATTAGAGAGGACACCCCAAAAACACTGAGGAGTGCTAACATTTATTGAGTAGATACTGCTGACAGATATGACTTTTGACAGCCAGAAATATTAATGCACAATTAGGGAGGACACCCCAAAAACACTGAGGAGTGCTAAAATTTATTGAGTAGATACTGCTGACAGATATGACTTTTGACAGCCAGAAATATTAATGCACAATTAGAGAGGACACCCCAAAAACACTGAGGAGTGCTTAAAATTATTGAGTAGATACTGCTGACAGATATGACTTTTGACAGCCAGAAATATTAATGCACAATTAGAGAGGACACCCCAAAAACACTGAGGAGTGCTTAAAATTATTGAGTAGATACTGCTGACAGATATGACTTTTGACAGCCAGAAATATTAATGCACAATTAGAGAGGACACCCCAAAAACACTGAGGAGTGCTAACATTTATTGAGTAGATACTGCTGACAGATATGACTTTTGACAGCCAGAAATATTAATGCACAATTATGGGGGACAACCCAAAAGCGCTGGGGAGTGCCAAATATGAAGAAAAAATAATAAACCTCTATCCTCCTCTCTGCACTAGCGATTTTGGTTAGAGCAATTGCAAGAACAATATTGTATTCTTTCTCTGTCCCTGCTCTAATTAGCCTATGACTACACCCTGCTCTCTCCCTCTGTCAAATGGCGATGGATTGCTGTGGAGGCGTGTATTTATAAAGTTGAAGTATCGCGAGAACCGAGTCCCGAGATCCGACGACGTCACAATGACGTTCGGCCTCGATTTGGATTCGGAATTGGCGGGAGAGTACCGAGCTGCTCAGCTCGGTACTCGGATACCCAAAGTTCGGGTGGGTTCGGTTCTCGGAGAACCGGACCCGCCCATCTCTAGTCATAATCCATTTACACAGATTAAACTATATATTGTTTCTCTTATCTTTTAGCCTTTTTGTTATTTATGATCTACCCCACCCCAGTCATGATAAGCTCCCAACAGTGCCAGCCATCCTGCTGCAATGCTCTCCCA
This sequence comes from Mixophyes fleayi, assembly GCF_038048845.1. Lineage (NCBI taxonomy): Eukaryota > Metazoa > Chordata > Amphibia > Anura > Limnodynastidae > Mixophyes > Mixophyes fleayi. The sequence continues at coordinate 65,526,481 of NC_134402.1, forward strand.
CCCCTCCCCCCCAGTCATGATAAGCTCCCAACAGTTCCAGCCACGCCTACAATGATCTACCCCAGTGCCACTGTGTTAGCCCAGCCCTCCTGCAATTATCTCCCCAACAGTGCAAAGTCTCTGTGTGCCAGCCAGCCCCCCCCCTGCAATTATCTCCCCCAAAAGAGGATACTGTGCCAGCCAGCCCCCTGCAATTATCTCCCCTGGGCCCCAACAGTGCAAAGTCTGTGTGTGCCAGCCAGCTCCCAAACCCCCCACCCCCTGTAATTATCTCCCCCAACAATGCACACTGTGCCTGCCAGCCAGCCCCCACCCCCCCCCAGCAATTATCTTCCCCAACAGTGCAAAGTCTGTGCCCGCTAGCCAGCCCCCCCCTGCAATTATCTCCCCCAAAAGAAGACACTGTGCCAGCCAGCCCCCGCAATTATTTCCCCCCCAAAAATAATTCACGCTATGCATGCGTGCCAGCCCCCCCCCCCCACCTTGTAATTCTCTCTCCCCCAAACATACAATGTTGACGGTAGTACAGGCCAGGGCTGAGCGCTTACCTCGATATTCTGACTCAGCTCACAGTCACTCCCTGCTGTCTGTGTACTGTCCGTTCCGCGGCGCCCAGCTGTCTCCTTACTGAGGAGATCTTGTGAGAGTGAGACTATCTCACTCTCACGTGATCTCCTCATTAAGGAGATTTATGAGCGCCGCAGACGGACCATTGGCTGCAGGCTGCAGCTTGTCATGTCAGGTGAGTCACAGACAGTGACGTCACCTTCATTCATTAGGAGTCGCCGACCGCGGTACAGGCATTAGCGCGGCCGGCGGCTCGCTACAATTAAAGATTTTTTTTAAAAAAAATTATACTTTCAAGAAAGGGCCCTACGGATGCCCGAGGCCCCTGGGCTGTAGCCCAGTTAGACCTCGGGTTAATCCGGCCCTGTGCACCACTGGACTCAGCAAGGACAGAGCACTGGACTGATGCACCACTGGACTCAGCAAGGACAGAGCACTGGACTGATGCACCACTGGACTCAGCAAGGACTTTTTTGATTTTTTTTTTTATATTAATTTAAAAGGATTTTTGTAGAATTTTTCTTTTTTTTTCTTTTTATGGAAGAATTTTTAATACTTTTGAAAGAAATATGCACTCAGCAGAACAAAGCACAGGACAAAACGCACCGCTGGGCTCAGCAAGGACAGAGCACTGGACTGATGCACCACTGGACTCAGCAGGACAGAGCACTGCCAAAAGCACCACTGGACTCAGCAGGACAGAGCACAGCACAGCACAGCACGAGAAATAGCAGGACAGAGGACCACCTAACACACCCTCCCTCTTCTCTGATCAATGCCCGAGTGAAGATGGCGGCGGCAAGCGGGGAATTTAAAGGTTCCGAGTATCGCGAGATCCGACAGCGGGATTATGACTCAGAGCCTCGTTTTAAGTTTCGGAATCGGCGGGAATACCCGGACAGTGCTCGGATCTGACTCGGATCCGCAATGTTCGGGGGGGCTCGGATTCCAGGAATCCGAGTGCGCTCATCCTTAATATATATATATATATAGGAAAACAGGGATACTCTGCACTCTCCAAACACATAATCAATGCTATATCAAGTACTGTTCTATATTAAAAACAGGGAATGTTAGTTCCACATATATTGCAATATATGTTTAAGCTGACCAACTCACGCCAAAGTCTTCCCATTCTGGTCAGTCCTAACATGATCAAATGCTATGCTATTTTATCTGGGCTTAAGGCTTACCTGCACACAGCTTTTAAAGGCAAGTCTTTCCCTAGCACTAGCAGCCATGGGAGACCTGGGACTCACCTGACACAAGTTGGAATTAATTAATGTAAAGAATGGGGTGCAAGAGTCATGGGACTTACATTGTATAAACAAAAACAGACATAGGTCCTCTGCACTCACCATGTACAGACTGGGGTGCAAGAGGGGGTTGCCCACATTGTATAGACAAGAAAACAGGGATACTCTGCACTCTCCAAACACATAATCAATGCTATATCAAGTACTGTTCTATATTAAAAACAGGGAATGTTAGTTCCACATATTGCAATATATGTTTAAGCTGACCAACTCACGCCAAAGTCTTCCCACTCTGGTCAGTCCTAACATGATCAAATGCTATGCTATTTTATCTGGGCTTAAGGCTTACCTGCACTCAGCTTTTAAAGGCAAGTCTTTCCCTAGCACTAGCAGCCATGGGAGATATATATATATATATATATATATATATATATATATATATATATATATATATATTAGGCTGAGTACAGATCACACAATTCACAACTGTTTGCAAGAGTGTGTACGCTCCCATGTTTAATGGATTAACACGTGTCTGTCTAAAATTAGTGTGTATTGTGTACTAAGGTTCCCTGAAGGTGTTGGCACTGGTTGGACAGCACATAGTGTGCAATTAGTTACAGAGTTTTTGGCACTGGTTGAACATTGCGCAGTGTGTAATAATGTACATGGAGGTGTTGGCACTGGTTGAACAGCACGTAACATGTAATGAGGTACACAGATGTGTTGGCACTGTTTGAACAGCATGGAACATGCAATAAAGTACACTGAGGTGTTGTCACATGTAAAACAACACATAGCATGTAATGAGGCATACCGATGTGTTGGCACTTTTTGAATAGCGCATAATATGCAACAAAGTACACAGATGTGTTGGCACTGTTTGCACAACATGTAGCATGTTATAAGGTACACGGAGGTGTTGGCACAGGTTGAACAACACATAGCATGTAATGAGTTAGCACTGTTTGAACAGCGTGTAACATGCAATAAAGTACATGGAGGTGTTGGCACATGTAAAACGACACATAGCATGTAATGAGGCACACAGATGTGTTGGCACTGTTTGAACAGTGCATAACATGCAATAAAGTACATGGAGGTGTTGGCATATGTTAAATAACAGGTAGCGTGTAATGAGGTACACAGATGTGTTGGCACTGTTTGAACAGCATGTAACATGCAATAAAGTACATGGAGGTGTTGGCGCATGTAAAACAACACATAGCATGTAATGAGGTACACAGATGTGTTGGCACTGTTTGCACAACATGTAGCGTGCTATAAGGTATACAGAGTTGTTGGCACTGTTAAGGAAGTAAACAAATGGATACAACAGAGTATATCGCAGTGACCCTGTAGAACAGTGAGAGACAATAAGTGTAGCAAAATACACACACACAGAAGACAATAACTAGCAGGCGGGACTGGCACAACAAAATAAACTGGTGCGGGGTCTAGGACCCCCACTAGACTTCACCAGGGATCCCTGCAGTTGGTGAAGGTCAGCTGGGAAGACCAGCAATCAGTGCTGGAGGCAGGCCAGTGGTGTCTAAGACTGCTGGTACTGACACACCTCTCTTAATTTAATAACTTTTACAGTTTTTCTCCTACAATACTGCTTGGAGTAGCCTTATTGATGGATGAGACATTGATACTGTGTTTATTACATCTGGCACTTTTATGTATGGGAAGTTTTTTTATTTTTAACATGCTCTGTAAGCATCTGGAAATACAGTTCTCCGCTAGAGGCCTATAGATTTAAGGGGACCTGTTATGTTGATGTTCAGTGCCTTATATAATAAGAAAATAATCCTCTCACCACCAGATCCTTTATTTGCACTGGGGAGCGGATGTTTTGCTCTAAATAACCTCCTGCACCTTAAAAGAATAATCTCCATCTACAGGGGCGCACAGAGGATTTTTAAGGGGGGTTTCCCCTCCACCCAAAAAAAAAGAAAGAAAAAAAAGCGAGAGCTGCCGCGCATGCGCCCGTGCATGCGAAGCAGCTCCGTTTTGGCAGCACTGTACTATACGGCAGCCGCGGCGCTGTCAAAGAAGCGTCCGCCACGGAAGCTTCTTTGACAGCGCCGCGGCTGCTATATAGTGCAGTGCCGCTATGTAGGGCACTTCTTTAGCGGAGGGGAAGGGTTTCTGGAGACCCCTGCGTGCGCCCCTGATCTAGGGACATTTTCTTCTTTTCTAATTAAATGATGTAATAGCATCAAAAATACACTGAGCAGAATAAAAGGATTAGTCCACCATTGTGAGACTTGTTCTTTGCAGATAGACCTACCAACATATATTAAACCGCTGGTTACACTCTCATATGGGATCTCGAAGACAAATTGCAAGACATGATAGTGAGCAGCGTTTTTCATTTTTCAAGAAAGTACCGGGAGGTTTTGATTACATTGGTCCCAAATGCTTCTAGAAAAGTGCTCTTATATATATGGTGGGTATGGAAGGCCAGAGAAAACAATCTAAAGCGCTATCTCTCCCATCAATCTATAAAAGAGGGAAAGTAAAATCTCTTGCCAAAGTGACTCAAGTATTACATTGATTTTATTGTACATAGTAAAAAGCTTTTAAATTGAACATCTTCAATAAGATGTATGCCTTACTAACTGGACCTTACATCAAAGTTGACACAGATTCTATAAACTTATCTGGCACATTTACAACGCAGCCAAACCTCAGATTACAAGCGACATTGTGACTATCCAAGAATGCTGCCGTCAGTAGAATCTTACATGCAGCTTCCATGGGGTATATACTGTATGTCCAGCCTCCTTTATGATACAGTCGAAAATGTTCATAAAGTTTGTGATCTTTGTTATCTCCATCATCATAGCAAACTCACAGGGACATTATTACCTCCCCAATGCTACGATCTTCATAAGTCCTCAATTCCACTTACCTTAATTACCTTCCAGCCTGTTGAGGCCCAACTTTTATTAAAAGTTGCAGAGATATCACTACCGACTCTCCCCCTCTCTTCCCCTCCCCTTCCCTCTTTATCTTCTCTCCAATGTATCATCTTCCACCTAGTTTGTATTCTCCTGACATAAGAGATGCATTATTCATCTTCCTATAATAAAAAACACAACACAGTATCAAAAAAATACAGTAGTACTTTAACATGTGTCTTATACAGACCAAAGGTTTACTTCTGCTCTTATTTATCATTTTCATAACCCAAGTGGGCTGGCCATGGGGCTTACATATCTTTGTATTATTCTTGTATACTGTGTTGTAAAATCTTGTATACAACTTCTGTATTATATGTTTGTTATGACCTATGTTCTATTTCTGCTGTTACAAATAAAAAGATGGGGAAAAAAGAATTGACACAAATTCTATAGATATCATATATGTGTATCAGCAGAAATCATAGGTACATTGTTAAACAACCTCACTAAATGTCATATAATTTTACAAGCCACATTTTCATATATTACCAGACATGACAGTCATACCTTCTAGTTTCCAAATTCATAAATATTATTATTCATGAAATATTCTCCAAATATAAATAATCTCCATTAGGAACACAAGTTGAGCCCCGGATTCAATTCACAGCAGTTGAAACGATTGGTATGTTCAATCTCATCAGTTCACCAGCGTGATTTACTTAGCCAGTACCCAGTTTTCCAAATGCCAGTCATTTAGGAAGGTAACACACACATATCAACTTTAAATTTCAGTGTACAAATAATCTATCAAGTATTTGTGTGTTACATGAAAAAACAGTCAGTATTTAACTTATGTGCAAAACAGAACACTCATTTGCACCCCTTGCATTGGAACATGGTTTTGTCCAGGAGACTGAAATAAGGATGCTCTTCATTTAAGATCCTTGAGGATCATTGGGGCCAGTGGGGCTGCGGTAACTATCATTATGTATTGCTCCATATTGCAGTAATATATAATGCAGTCGGATGCAGTCAGAATCCCGACAGTGGAAATGTCTGCAGTTAACCTGCAGACTTGAAATGTCGGCAGGCAAAATGCAGACACTTCTATTGTGGGGACAGCTTGAAAATGTCGACAGTGTGATTGTTGAAATTCACATGTCAACAATCACAATGTCGACATTAGAAGACCAATGCAGCCAGACCCGGGTTAACTGCCGACATTTCCACTGTTGGGATTTAGTACCCTACCCAATGAAGTACAGCTGTTATTTACTATGCTGGGGCAGCTTTATGAGTCCCAGATTAGAATCCCATTCACTAGCGTCCGAGCATGTGCATAGTGTTTTGACCCAAAGGGGGCGGTCTAAAGGGATAGAGGCAAGGTCTGGTAACTAGTGTAACATCACAGAAATCAGATAAGAAAAATATTTGAAATAGCCTCTTTTTTTTAGTTTTGGCTCGTCACCTCTTCTTACATAGACCTCACAGTCTCAATACCTGACGCATTGCTTTGCAAATAGCAATTTCCACCCGTCAGTTGAGCTAGTTTTTAAATCTCTGACAGCCAATGAGGTTAACTGTACCATTAACTCAGTGCTTACACGAATTAAAAAAATAAAATGTCTTACATACACACAGAAAAATTATATATATATATATATATATATATATATATATATATATATATATATATAAATATATATATATATAAATGTATACAAACAGATCAGACACAACATTAAAACCTCTGACAAGTGAAGTGAATAGCATTGATTATATCATTACAATGGCACCTGTCAAGAGGTGGGATATATTAGGCAGCAAGTGAACAGCCAGTTCTTGTAAGTTGATGCATTGGAAACAGTAAAACTAGGCAAGTGTAAGTATCTGAGCGACTTTGACAAGGGCCAAATTGAGATTACTAGACGACTGGGAACATCTTCAAAACTTCAGCGCTACAATGGGCTCAAAAATGCCAGAACTGGATCATGGAACAATAGAAGAAGGTGGCCAGGTCTGCTGAATCATTTTCTTTGACATCGTGTGGACGGCAGGGTACGTGTGCGCCGCTTATCAGGATCCACTACGGGAAGAAGGCAGAGACAGTGTGATGCTCTGGGCAGTGTTCTGCTGGGAAACATTGGGTCCTGGCATTCATGTGGATGTTATTTTGACATTATGATCTACCCAAACATTATTGCAGACCAAGTATACCCTTTTATGGCAACAGTATTGCCTGATGGCAGTGGCCTCTTTCATCAGAATAATGCAGCCTGTCACAATGTAACAATTAATCAGGAATGGTTTGAGGAACATGGCAAAGAATTCAAGGTGTTGATCTTTGCTCACAACAATATGACTGTGAAAAGTCGCTGCCTGGACTGTCGGTCTTTCGTTAATGGTCTAAAACGTAACTAGTGTGTATGCATTAATCATCCGAGCGATCGGACCTTCGGTCTAAGGTAAAGTCGTTGTAGATAACACATCGGTCAGAAAATTCTTCAATGTGTACCTAGCCTTAATGTCAACTCTCACAAGTTTGGCTCTCTCTACCTCCTAGCTCCTCATCCTCTTTGTAATATTTCCTTTGTTCTAGTTGTATGTTCTTATATAGCTGCTTTCTCTTTTGCCTCTTGAATTGATCTTTACTGATTCTAGTGTTTCTCTTGTCCCTTACGTACCTGTATTCTTTTCTGTTTCATTTCTGTTCATTGTGTGGTGCTGCGGATTCTGTGGTGTCATATAAATAAATTAAGATGATGATGATTTTGATGACTCACTTTGGACACTAACCAATATATTTTGCAACATATATATATATATATATATATATATATATATATATATATATATATATATATACAGTATATATTCATTAGTTTCCCAGACTGTAAGGTTTATTTTCTATTTAATAAAATTAAGGTTGCATATCAGGAGAAAGGACACTTTCAATGTTTTGTTAGTCCTTTAAGTAAAAGTAATCTAGGGAACAATTGAAACTTTGAAATACAATTTAGAGTAACAATGACTGTGACAATCATGTTGTGTTACATGTTTACTTATGCTCAGCGCTGAGGAGTTGAAAACCATCACACATATACATAGGTAACATTCTTGCTCATTTATGTTATCTTTTCAAATTCTATGTATTTGTCCGATTCCCGATTTCACAGATAGTTATATCATTGACGTTATATTGCCAGCTGTTAGATCTGCTTGTAGCTGCTATTTATATGTATTTTATCCCTGTAAATATACCCCCCTTTGTGAGACTCCACCTTCACTTTTGTTTTCTTTCTCCAGAGACCCATGTAGAACAGTGTGCTCTATCCCTGTATACATATACTTCCAGGTGCTCTCGTCTCACCATAGCTGTGATGTACCAATTCATATCTGTTCCTAAATTACACTGACTTTAGTCTAGTTTTTCTAGTTCTATCACTGCAACAGAAAGTGTGCATTTTATATATCCCTTAGGGAAAGATAGACATTTAGGGCCTGATTCATTAAGGAAAGTAAGTTTTCTCCTGGACAAAACCATGTTACAATGCAAGGGGTGCAAATTAGTTTATTATCTTGCCCATAAGATAAATACTGGCTATTTTTTCATGTAGCACACAAATTATTATTATTATTCTTAGCGTTTATTTATACGATGCCACAAAATTTCCGCAGCGCCATACAGAGACAGACATAGGACCATACAGGGTAGATACAGTACTGAACATTAAACAAATGCTACCAGGACTTCAAACACTCCAAACATAGCTTGTATAGTGACGTAGGGGCAGAAGAATAGGTAGAGAAATAGGATGTAAGTGGGCCCTGCTGATAAGAGTGTACGTCCTAGAGGGAGGGTAACAGACAGGAGCCACAAAGGGAGTCAGAAGAGGGGATCAAGCACAAGAGAGGGGGGAGAGAGAGGGTAAGGTAATCAAGTATGGATAGAAGATTAGGTGGATGGCTGGTAGGCTTTGAGGAAAAGATGAGTTTTGAGTGCCTGTGTGAAAGAGCCCAAATTAGGGGACAGTTGGATAGAGCGAGGGAGGTCGTTCCAATGAAGAGGGGCAGCCCGGGAGAAGTCTTGGATTCTGGAGTGGGATGATGTTATCAATACTTGCATAATACTTGATAGCTGTATTTGTACACTGAAACATAAAGCTGATCTAGGACATACCCTACCCCAACTATAAATCTGTCCCCACATGTTAAATTTACCTCCACCCTCCAATTAAAGTGATTAGCACCACCTATGTGCAGTGAAAAACACATCCTTAATATGCTCACTCTGTGAAGAGAAGACTCTGGGTCGTTAAGGAAAGTAAGGCAAAAAAAGAGAGTACATTTTCTCCTGGACAAACCATGTTACAATGCAAGGGGTTTATTATGTTGCCCATAAGTTAAATACTGGCTGTTTCTTCATGTAGCCACAAATACTTGATAGCTTGATTTTTACACTGAAATGCAAAGTTGATCTAGGACATGCCCTACCCCAACTATAAATCTGTCCCCACATTTTAAATTTACCTCCCCCTCCAATGCAACATGGTTTTGCCAAGGTGCAAAGTTACTCCTTTTTTTTGCTTTACTTTCCTAAGTGTTGGGAGCCTCCCGGAAATTCCGGTAGAGTGGGCAAATATACTGTTCAGAGCATATGTACCATTCACATCAGTCCCTGCCCCACTGGAGCTTAAAGTCTAAGTTCTCTAACACATGAGCACACATACACACTAGTGTCCATTTTATTCAGCAGCCAGTTAACCTCCTAGTACATGTTTGGAGTGTGAGAGGAAAGCGGAGCACCCAGAGGAAACACAAACAAACATGGGGAGAACATACAAACTTCACACAGATAGTACCTGGTCTGGAATCAAACTCACGTCCCCAGCACTGTGAGGAAGGATTGCATTCACTTCCACCATACCTGCTTGAACCACATGTGACGGTATTTTCTACATTTTCTATGTATGTATCCACAATTTGTTAACAACTATTATTACCTGTTGTTAAGTTTAGATCAATTATGCAAATCTTTTTGCAAGGGGGAAGCTTTTGTCGAAGAAAGTTGGCGATATGAAGAAGCCCCATCTCCATAGAAGACGCAGGTTTTCACCAAAGATTGGACTTTTCTATGTTTAATAAATAGGCCCCACAGTAATAAACAAATGAAGAACATGATAACATGATTACCCACAAGGCAGAAGATACAAGCAGCAACAGGGTAAAGGACAATGACAGGAGCAGAAGGCTCTAAAATCACAAAACTAGTCAACATCAACATCATCACCATTTATTTATATAGCGCCACTGATTCCGCAGCGCTGTACAGAGAACTCACTCAAATCAATCCCTGCCCCATTGGAGCTTACAGTCTAAATTCCCTAAAACACACACACACACACACACACACACACACACACACAGACAGACAGACAGACTAGGGTCAATTTTGTTAGCAGCCAATTAACCTACCAGTATGTTTTTGGAGTGTGGGAGGTAACCGGAGCACCTGGAGGAAACTCACGCAAACACGGGGAGAACATACAAACTCCACACAGATAAGGCCATGGTTGGGAATTGAACTCATGACCCCAGTGCTGTGAGGCAGAAGTGCTAACCACTTAGCCACCATGCTGCCCGCACAAACATGGACAAGCAGAGCTCTTTGCCCACACACATGCCCGAACAATACACCTCAAAACTTTCAGAACACCCAGAACATTGTAGAGCAGCCTAAATAACTATGTATGTTTTGTTCTACCCCTCTACTGCAGAATATTAGAATCAATTATTTTATTTAATTAAATGTACAATAATAATGACTTTCTGAAGGACACTCAAAAGCAAAAGAAAGATGTGTATGCAATATTTATGTTTTTATAAAATATATTTCTACACTGTTTTTTTGTGATTCTTATTTATTTATTTTATTTGTTTCCCCTTGTACTGCATTAAGTTTGTTTGTATGACAGTGTTATTATTAGATACGATAATAATAATGATAATATAAAGAGGCCCTATTAGTTTCCATGCAAGCTGATCACTGCTGACGGAGAGATAATAAATAGTAAAGGCAGTGCAGAGGGCATTGATTGCTGATGACATTGTGTATATTGTTAGTGTGATACTCATAGTAAATGCATTGTTGTCTTGATGCCTGGGCATCAGAGAGGATCACAGCACCAGAAAGTTCATCCTAACATGTCATTCCTCATGTCCAATTCCAGTCCTTCTCTCTGATAAGGATGACCCTGTGCATCTGAGTGTGTTTTACATCAAAGAGCGCTGAAGGATTCTGACAGTCTGGATGTCAGTGTTGTAAATAAATCATTAATCACGCTGCCTGTTTGTGGAATAAAGCTTTCCCAGAGGTTCTGACCCTTCTGAAAGTCACTAATATGAAACACATCCTCTTTAATCTGATGGGCGTGTGCATTGTGGCCACTCTAACTTCAGACCTGCTTTATGCAAAGGGACAGACAGATAAATGAGGTTAATGTTATATTCTGACTGACACAGGGATCATTTTTAATGATGATATGGAGTAAATTGGAAACCTCAGGATTTACTAACTATATACACCACGCTGCCATCTCTGTAATTGTTAGTGTCATAGTGATTTTTAATTTTAATTATGTATATCGGATGCATGTTATCCAGAAACATAGCAACAAAAAAAAGTTTAAATATGAAAACATTGTAAAAGGTAAGAAAAAAAAATCTCTTTTCCGTGATATCTCACTCGTTATCTGTATGCAATTAGCGCTACCGCAAATATCTATTCCAAAATGGAATCAGTCAGCACACCTAAGTATAGGTATGTGCATTTTTTTTTTTACCCTCATGTGCTGTCACTGCCAGTGGGTACAATGTACATCATCTATGAACTGCAGTCGATATGTAGTGCAAAACGCATCAGTCCTACACCAATGCTCCGACCTGGCCTGCCCAGCATACGTCAAATGCATGTCTGTTCTGCGCTCTCAGGAGACACCTTGCAAACTATAAGTGTGTCTAGGCGTGCATCGAGGTGGAAAACTCTGAACAGTAGTATCCCAGCAAAAGGACCACCGCGACGACGCAGGAAGGCCATGAACAGTTAGAAAGTGGTTAATATAGAGCATACAACAGACATTGTATAAACTACTTTACATAATATCCGTATAAATGGTGCATATTGAAGTCATCACTTAGAATTATTGATTTGTGACGTTGTTACTTCCATTTTTATTTAAATCACTGATATATAAGATAACATATCTTCTGCAGTAGATGTCAACAAGGTCTGGTTTTGTTCCATGTGCCTTATACATGTGCTCCTATATGGTTAGAAAACTCCTGAGTGGTTTCAAACATCTTTATAATTTATGCTAGCAGTACATTAACATAATATGGTTTAAATGTTAAGCCCCTTTTATCTAATTTTAATAAATCTAGTGTACATTATTCATAAATGACTTTGCTGCCATACTATCATCATCATCACCACAATTTATTTATATAGCGCCACTGATTCCGCAGCGCTGTACATAGAACTCATTCACATCAGTCCCTGCCACATTGGAGCTTACAGTCTAAATTCCCTAACATACACACACAGGACCTCATTTAGAGTCGGACGCAAAGTCCGTGTAAGGAGTGTAGAAGTGGGAGTGTGCTGCAGCTTGGTAGGGTATTACGAGTTACAAGCAAACCCCAGTTGCGTCCCACTCGTAACACCCTATCGAGCTGCGAGCAGTTCCTGCAGCTAGCTAACGCTTGCGCCACCTAATTCCTGCCGCACTGCTTTAGTCCTGTTTTGACATGTGTTGTGTCTGCGCCTCACTGCGACTAGGATGCATTTACATGGTCACGCCTTCACAATTCCGCGTTCCTCCAAGATGCAGGCGGATTTGGAGCTTTCTGCACATGCGTGGTAGTGTTTTTTGGTTAGATGCGCCTAAATCGGACTTCGCTAAATGAGGTCCACAGACAGACAGACAGACAGAGAGACTAGGGTCAATTTTGATAGCAACCAATTAACCTACTGTGGTTTATTAAACTGTCTCAGTTTGCTTGTGTCACAGAAAGGTGCTCACAGTGTGGATTTGAAATCGAGTTCCATAGGGAAAATAATCCAGACCTGACAAAAGATGTAAATTAGTTTGGAGATATGTATGAGTTATTATTTATGATTTAAAACAGAAAATGCAACATAGTATAAGTTTTAACAAAGACCGAGTTAAAATCTATTGAAAATTAATTTCTTTATTCACATAAATGTACCAAATGTATTAATTATAATATTCTATTAAGACCATCTGCAAGACTGCACCCTATGAGCAAGTTCTTAATATTCTGCACTGACAAGATCTAACGAGTAGGAGTAACGACCAGATGGTTTAGTTAGCTTTACTGGCAATTCAGACCTCAGAAACCATGATAACTCCCAAGAGAGTCCCTATGGATCCTACAAAAACAGATGTCTTTAAAGCTGCCTTACATGAAACTCACTTTGTACTTTCTTAAATAGACTATTATTAGGTACAAGCCTAAAAGTGAGTAATGTTTTTGTTTCGTAATCTAGATATTTAGATAGGACTTGTTAATACGTAAAAGAATAGTTACATTTTACTTTAATTTATTTGTTTTGGAGCTCAGCCACCATTTTTTATTTTAATTATATTACTGTATTAGCTGTGCTTTTTTGGGAGCAAAATGCTGGTGAAGAATGACTAGTGTGGAATCAGATAGAAAACATACTTCATTTAAAGGGATGTGGCTATGGGAAATAGCGGGCTTGTCTTTATTAATCTGTCATTTCTTACACCAATAGCCATTCACTACACAGCTGGATAACATATGCCTCTGGCACACATTAGGGTATGATTCCTCCTGTACAGATGTGCTGCCAGTTGTGTTTAACCGGGTTGTCTTTTTAACTTACAGATGTCCATTAAATACACAACATAACCAGCAAATAACCAGCTCCTCTTAACCTGCAGATAACCGGTACATCATAATTAACAAGTGACCAGCAGAAAGAACCCATTCTGATGGCAGGTATACAAATCATTCTGGGGACTAATATACACAGAGCCCCATACTAATGGTAAGTATACACAGACCACAGTGGGGCTAGTATAGAAAAAAGACAAATACTGGTGGCTAGTATACACAGGAGAGACCTATACTGGTGGCAAGCATAGAGAGCCTAACCCACACCAGTGGTAAGTATACAGAAACCTATATTAGTGTTACTATCGGGAGACCTATATTGATGACAAATGCACAGAGACCTGTACTTATTAGAAGTATGCAGAGACCTGTACTTGTGGAAATTTGTGGCAAATAAGTATAGATTCATAACTGTGGCCGGGGGCTAGTTACTAATTCTAATCTTACCAGAGCAGCTCTGAAGTGGACAGATGTCGTGTAGGAATTATGTGATGTTTGGTGGCCAGAACTATTTTTTGCATGTAGAGAAAATGCATGGATGCTGTTACAGACTTACCTCTCCACTCTCCAGCACTGACTCTCTATGCTCTCAGAGCCGCACTTCTGGTTATCAGTGGTCACATGACTGCAACTCAGGGCAGGGAATTCAAACTTGCACAGGTATTTAATCTTCAATCTGACACTCGGTTAGTGTCAGAGCAACGTGTATGCTTTCTGACTCCCTTCTCTTTGTGGATTCCTTGTGCTCCTCGGTTCCTTGCCTGTGTACCAGTGCTGCCAGTTTGACTATTCTTGTTCTCCTGTGTTCGTGTACTGACCCGGCTTGTTGACTATTCGCTGCTGACTCCTTGTGTACCAGACCCAGCTATTCTGACCTTCTATCCCGCTTATGATTTTGTCTCTGCCACTAGATCATGTACCGAACCTGGACCCCACTCACTCTGAGACTGTCTGCTGATTCTGTACCGTGCCTACCAATTGTATACCAGATCCAGCGGCTTCTCTGTCTACGAGATTTCCTTTCCGTTACCCACTTCTACTATTTGCCTAATCTCAACTAGTGCTACAACTGGATGCAGGCCAGTGGGCCGCGACCTGTAGGCTCTAGGCAGCTAAGTCCATCCCAAATTGTGGCGGTTCTTTGTGAATACCAGGGAGTTCATTAGACTCCGCACCTCTGGTCAGCCAGCGCCAATCTAGATTAGAAGAGATCCTATAACCAGCGTTACAGTTTGCTTTGACCATGGATCCTGCGGACAATACATCTCCTAGGGATCTACTAGAATACCTTGTAGGAAGTGTGGAATAACAAGAGGCTAATCAAGAACAGCTTCTGGAATTACTCCAGGGTCTATCTGCTCATATTAATACACTACAGATTACCCTAGCAACATCCGGAGCTTTGGAATCTACTCCAGCAGTTGCCGCAACAGCCTCCCAATTGCGTATTCCCAATCCCCCTAAGTTTGATGGGGATCTCAAGCTTTGCAGAGGGTTCTTAAATCAATGTTCAATACAATTTGAACTCCTACCAGGGAACTTCCCTTCCTGAAAGGCTAAGGTAGCCTATATAATATCGCTCCTTTCTGGTCAAGCCTTGGCCTGGGCTTCACCCTTGTGGGAAAGGAATGATCCTTTGTTGCACAACTATGCCACTTTCCTAAATATCTTTTTTTTTTTACAAACTCAGTAGAGTTTCAAACGCACTACTGGTATATGACGTCTACGCCAATGTACCCAGTCTGTGAGACAGTATGCTGTCCAATTTAGAACTATGGCGTCTGAGCTCCATTGGAACAATGAGGCCCTTGTTGCTACCTTCTGGCAGGGTCTTTCAGATCGTATAAAGGATGAGCTGGTTTCACGGGTACTCTATACTACCCTCGAAGAATTGATCTGCCTTGATGTCAAGATTGACCTGTGTGTCAAAGAACGTAATTCTGAGAACAGTCCCAGCGCAGCACGATTCGTCTGGCTCCTAACTTTTAGGCACCAGTACTCCCTCCTGAGGAGCTTTGGCCCTTAAACCAAATTCCTGTAAGCTCAAGGACACTCAACGTATCATGGGATTTTCCAACTACTAATGCCAGTTTATAAAAGGATACTTCTCCCTGGTAGCACCCGTCACAGCAATAACCCGTAAGACGGCCAATCCGAAGGTATGGTCTCCTGAGGCCATTTAGGCTTTCAAAAAACTTAAGTCTCTCTTTTGATTATCTCCCATTCTTCAACAACCTGATTGCCAACACTCTTTCTTCATTGAAGTGGACGCATCATCTGTTGGCACTGGAGCCGCGTTGTCCCAACGGGAATCTTCCGGGAAACTTCATCCTTGTGGGTTTTTCTCTCATCGCCCGTTACCTGCTGAGAAGAATTATGGAATTGGCGGCAAGAAAGTTCTTGCCATTCACTTAGCTCTTTCCGAGTGCAGACATCTCCTAGAAGGCGCCCAATTTCCAGTAACTATTTATACTGACCACAAGAATCTGCTTTATCTTCGTGCAGCACATTGTTTAAACCCACGCCAATCAAGATGGTACTTGTTCTTCTACCGTTTTAACATTAACATCACCTTCCGTTCTGGATCTAAAAATTTGAAGGCGGATGCTCTCTCTCGCTCTTTTGATCCAGCTGATTCGGAACCCCCTGAGGAGAATAAGCCTATCCTGTACCCTAAGTGTAATCTTGCTGCTACGTGTCTCACCAATAGAAGATGTCCTCCAGGGAAGATCTTCATTTCCCTTTAACTCCGTACCAAACTATTACGTTGGGCTCATAGGTCTCTCTTCTCCGGCCATGCCGGAGAAGAGAGACCTTCTCGGAATTATTAGTGGCCTTCGTTACTCAATGATGTTAAGGAATTTGTGTTAGCATGTCCTGATTGCGCACAACACCAGACTTCTCAGAAAAGACCATATGGTCATCTGATTCCTTTGCCAGTTCCTGATTATCTCTGGTCGCAAATGTCTATGGACTTTATCACTGATCTCCCTTCTTCCAGCTCTTGTACTGTTATCTGGGTCGTTACTGATCGTTTCTAGAGAGAAGCTCACTTTATTTCTCTCAAACATCTTCCTTCATCCTCCTCTCTGGCTGATATTTTCATCAAAGAAATTTTCCGCCTCCATGGCTGCCCTTTACACATTGTGTTTGATCGTGATTCCCAGTTTATATCCAGATTCAGGAGGGCTTTTTGTGGCAAGTTGGGAATTAAACTTTTTCATCTGATACCATCCTCAGTCCAATGGATAGAATAAGAGAACCAACCAAGAATTAGATACATTTTTGAGGATGTATGTATCTACCAACCAAGATAACTGGGTGGATCTACTTCTATGGCATGAATTCGCCCGCAATAATCACTATCATGAGGCTATTTCTAATTCGTCCTTTTTTGTGCTGTATGGGTGTCATCCCAGATTACTTACCATATAACAAATTTCCTCCTCTGAGGTTCCTGCGGTAGATGCTTCTTTTTGCAACTTTTCCTACATCTGGGATCAAGTCAAAGCTAACCTGGAGAGATCGGCCATTTGTTCTAAGGAGTCTTATGACAAGAAGAGAAGGGCAAGTCCTAGATTAGTTACTGGAGATAAAGTATAGTTGTCCACACAAAACATCCGGTTGAAAGTTCCTAGTAAGAAACTCATTCCAAAGTTCATTGGGCCTTTCGTGATCTCTGAAATCATTAACCCTGTGGCCTTCATATTGAAACCTCCTTCTTCTCTGCATATACCCAATGTCTTTCTCATCTCTCTTTAGAAACCTGTGGTCACTAATCGATTTTCTACCTCTTCCAAAACCCCTCCACCAGTGGATCAGGACCAATTGTTATATGAAGTTAAACAAATCTTGGATTCTTGTGTCTCCAGGGGTTCCCTACAGTTTCTTGTGGACTGAAAGTGTTATGGTCCCAAGGAACGTTCCTGGGTTAGAGCCTCTGATCTTCACGCTCCTCGTCTCCTTAGACAATTTCCCAACAAGCCTTTTTAGGGTGTCTGGAGTTCACCCTTATGGCAGGGGGTACTGTTACAGACTTACCTCTTTACGCTCCAGCGCAGGCTCTCTCTGCTTTCAGAGCCGCACTTCTGGGTATCGGTGGTCACATGACTGCAACTCAGGGCAGGGAATTCAAACTTGCTCAGGCATTTAATCTTCACTCAGACACTCGGTGTCAGAGCAACGTGTATGCTTCCTGACTCCATTCTCTTTGTGGATTCCTTGTGCTACTCGGTTCCTTGCCTGACTCCTGTGTATCAGTGCTGCCAGTTTGACTATTCTTGTTCTCCTGCGTTCGTGTACAGACATGGATTGTTGACTATTTGCTGCTGACTCCTTGTGTACCAGACCCAGCTATTATGACCTTGTACTCCGCCTTCTGATTTAGCCTCTGCCGCTAGATCATGTACCGAACCTGGACCCCACTCACTCTGAGACCATGTGCTGATTCTCTACTGTGCCTACCAATTGTCTACCAGATCCGGCTTGTCTAACTACCAGATATCTTATCCACTACTTACTTCTACTACTTGCATAATCTCCACTAGTGCTACATCTGGAGGCAGGCTGTCACTCACCGGACTGTGAGTGCTTCTTCCCGGACTATTAGGAACCGTGGACGTCCTCTATCCTGAGGGACTGCGCATGCGCAGCCCTTTCCAAACCTTCAGTGTATGTTCCTTTAACTTAATTGGCAGATCAGGCAACCTCCCTATATTAAGCACCTGTGGTCAACACCACGTTGCCTGATCTTGGAGTCTCATTCCCCATGAGTCTCTGAAGGTGTTCCTGTGTTTCCTGTTTATTCAGCCCTGCTGATTCTGTGGTTTCCAAACCACTTCTACCTCTGTGGTTTCCAAACCACTTCTGCTACTGTGGTTCCCATACCACTTCTACCATCTACTGTATCATCGTGACTGTGAGCTGATTCCTATCCGCTGCCTCCGTGCACTACAGTCTTCTAATCACTTCAACTCTACCAGGTATCATTGGGACTGTTAGCTGATGCCTATCCGCTGCCTCCGTGCATTACAGGCTTCAACCACATCCACTCACCTGTTCATGATTGTGACTGCCAGCTGATTCCTATCCGCTGCCTCCGTGCACTACAGGCTTCAACCTGCTACTCGTCTGTGTTTCATCATCGTGACTGTTTGGCTGATTCCTATCCGCTGCCTCCGTGCACTACAGTCTTCAACCTGCAACTCGTCTGTGTTTCATCGTGACTGTTTAGCTGATTCCTATCCACTGCCTCTGTGCGCTTCAGTCTTCAGTCCTTGTCAACGCTCCCGTGTTTCCTTGAGTCTGCCTCCACTATTGCTACCCGCTATTCTCCGTGATCAACAGTGCCTGTTCAACTCTGCTCTCCCGTGTCCCATCGTTACTGCACCTGCTGGTTGCTATTGGCTACCTCCGTGTTCCCGCAGAGACCCGCTGCTGCTACTCCTCAGCACTACTCATCCATCTACTGCTGATCCGCTCTCCACGCTTTCCTGTGTTCCCTGCTGGTCTACCTACCCGTGCGCTGCACCTACTAGACCACCGCTTCACCCATCCAGGGACTTCGCATCCTGCCGGCCTCCTGCCGTTCAGGTATCTCTGCACTCCCGTCTGACTGCCTCCTGAACCACGGTATGCATACTTCCCATTGACTGTGCTGTGTATTGCATACCTTGCTGGACTGTGTGGGTTCTCCTCTGGAGTGTACTATCCGCTGAGTCTATTGCCATCATTGACTGTGTTGGTTCTCCTCTGGAGTGTACTATCTGCTGACTCTACTGCCATCATTGACTGTGTTATCTCATGCCGGATTACTTCAAGAGACTTTCTATATTGGCAGTGTTGTTCAGTCATTTATACATTTATATTGTGCATATTACTGTGGATCAAAGTCAAGGTGCCCGTGTATATATTGTGTTGCAGTCTCTCCCCGTGCACCTCCTCACATATATATTCAGTAGTACAACTTGCTAGTGGCAGACCACTGACTCCTGTTTACAGTTTCACCTGTTCCAGTATCCTCTCACATAGCAGTGGTACAACTTGCTAACGCAGACCACTGACTCCCCGGATACCTCCACTTGGATTCCATTCCTTCACTCAGACAGCGGTACAACTTGCTATCCGCAGACCGCTGACTCTCATCACCTCCTCGTTTCTGTTGGACATTCCTCCTCACTATAGCAGTGGTACAACTTGCTACCGCAGACCACTGACTACCTTCACGTGTCCTTTGTCCATACAGTTCCTCGTGTATTACTACCTCCATATTGCCAGTGCTGCTAGTCATAGACTTTCCTGAGCATCTCATCATCTGCTATTTCCTGTTCCGTGATCACCCTGCTACCAGAGTACCATATTACCACCTATACTGCTCTGGTAAGCCTATCACCTGGTGATCCCTGGGTAAAGACTCCTAGTGCCCGTGACAGTAAGATCAGGCCATGACAGACCCAGATACGGAACCTACTGCTAAAGAGATGCTGCAGCATCTGGTCAGCCGTGTGGAGCAACAGGATGCTCGCCAACAGCTGTTACTTCAATGTTACCAATCGTTAACCTCCCAAGGAACATCTGGACAGACTGTTACAGCTAGTATTGAAGCTCCTGTGCTTTCCTCCGTTTCCCCAGTGCCATCCCAGGTGTCTACAGCTCCTACGCTTCACCTGCCTACTCCGTCAAAATATGACGGGGACCCCAAAACTTGTAGAGGTTTCCTTAACCAATGTTCAGTCCATTTTGAACTCCAACCTCAAAATTTTTCTACCCATCGTTCCAGAGTGGCCTATCTTATCTCATTGTTTTCTGGACAAGCCCTGGCTTGGGCCTCCCCTCTGTGGGAAAGAAACGATCCAATTCTACAAGATAGTGCCAAATTCATTTCCACGTTCCGAAGTGTGTTCGATGAACCAGGTCGTGTGACCTCCGCTGCTTCCAGCATTCTTCGTTTGCGACAAGGCTCCCATACAGTAGGACAGTATGTCATTCAATTTAGGATCTTAGCCTCTGAACTTCAGTGGAACACTGAAGCATTAGTTGCCGCCTTCTGGCAGGGGCTCTCCGATAAAATTAAAGATGCACTGACTACCCAAGAGCTTCCTTCGTCACTAGAAGATTTGATCTCTCTTTGCCATCGTGTAGACATGAGATTTCGTGAAAGAGAATCTGAGAAAACAACTTCTGCTAAAGCACCTCTTCGTTTAAACCCTCAATTTCGTCCAGTTTCACCTTCTGTGATTCCCATGGAGATAGGACGTTCCAAATTATCTTTAGAAGAGAGGAAACGAAGAGTAAAGAATAGACTCTGTATCTATTGTGCTGATTCCACACATATGCTCAGTTCTTGCCCTAAGAAATCGGGAAATGCCAGGCCCTAACTAGTTCTGGAGAGGTGAAGTTAGGGTCCCTGGAGTCCTCTCCATTGTCTATGAAATCTAAAGTCTGCGCTTTCGATGTTACGATTTCCTTTGCTACCAAATCCTTTGAGTCACAGGCATTGATTGATTCCGGAGCAGCAGGAAATTTCATTTCTAAATCACTAGTGAATCAATGGTCCCTACCAGTGATCACTTTAAAAACACCCATTACTGTGACGGCTATAGATGGATCACGTCTCATCAATGGTCTCATCACCCAGAGTACGTCTCCAGTAACCCTTCAGATTGGTGTACTACACCATGAAGAAATTTCGTTTTTAATTCTTCCTGTTACGACAAGTCCGATTGTCTTAGGCCTTCCATGGCTTCAATGTCACTCTCCCCAGATTGACTGGCGCACCCCTCAAGTTACGTCTTGGGGGCCTGAATGTCACCATCGTTGTCTCTCTCAAGTTATTCCTCTTAAAGTACAGCAATCTTCCATCTCATCGTCCTCCCCGGGACTCCCTCCTCAGTATGCTTCATTTGCCGATGTGTTTGATAAAGCTCAGTCTGAACGTCTTCCTCCTCATCGTTCTTGGGATTGTCCGATCGACCTTCTACCTGGCAAGACTCCTCCCAGGGGTCGGGTCTATCCTCTCTCGTTACCTGAAACTCAAGCCACATCTGAGTACATACAGGAGAATCTCCAGCGTGGGTTCATTCGACCTTCCACCTCTCCCGCTGGAGCTGGGTTCTTCTTCGTCAAAAAGAAGGATGGATCATT
Organism: Mixophyes fleayi; assembly: GCF_038048845.1. Lineage (NCBI taxonomy): Eukaryota > Metazoa > Chordata > Amphibia > Anura > Limnodynastidae > Mixophyes > Mixophyes fleayi. Next base: position 65,548,301 of record NC_134402.1, read on the forward strand.
ACGCCCTTGTATAGATTTTCGTGGACTCAATGCCATTACTATCAAGAATCGGTATCCCATTCCGCTGATCACTGAGCTATTTGATCGCATCAAGGGAGCTCGGATATTTACTAAGTTGGATCTTCGTGGTGCCTACAATTTAATTAGAATCCGTTCCGGTGACGAATGGAAGACCGCGTTTAACACCAGAGATGGGCATTACGAATATTTAGTAATGCCCTTCGGGCTGTGTAATGCCCCCGCGGTTTTCCAGGGTTTCATCAATGAGATCTTTCGGGACTTATTATATGTATGTGTCGTTGTCTACCTGGACGACATATTGATCTTCTCACAGGACCTGCCTTCTCATCACCAACATGTGGCAGAGGTCCTCTCCAGACTACGGAAAAACTCATTGTTCTGTAAATTGGAAAAATGTTCATTCGAGTTACCCCAGATTCCATTCTTGGGGTATATAGTTTCCGGAGTTGGCCTGAAGATGGATCCAGACAAAGTAAATGCTGTACTACATTGGCCTCAGCCAACTACTCTTCGTGCCATCCAGCGTTTTTTAGGTTTTGCCAATTACTATAGACGCTTCATTCAAGACTTCTCATCCATTGCATCTCCCATTGTGGCCTTAACTCGGAAAGGGGCTAATACTAAGCAATGGTCATCTGAGGCTCTCCAAGCCTTTCAAATCCTCAAAGAGTCCTTCTCGTCTGCTCCCATTCTGCGACAACCTGATGTGACACTCCCCTTCTTCCTAGAAGTAGATGCCTCTAATGTGGGCTTAGGAGCTATTCTCTCCCAACGCTCGGAGCAACAAAAATTACATCCTTGTGCCTTCTACTCTCGGGGTCTTCTGCCCGCAGAGAAAAACTATACTATCGGGGACAAGGAGTTGCTGGCCATCAAAGCTGCATTAGAGGAATGGAGATACTTGTTGGAAGGAGCTCGCCATCCTGTGACGATCTTCACGGATCATAAGAACTTGTCATATTTGCAATCTGCTCAATGCTTGAACCCTCGTCAAGCAAGATGGTCTCTTTTCTTTTCCCGTTTTGAATTAATTATAACCTTCAAACCAGCTGCTAAGAACAAGAAAGCTGACGCTCTATCTCGAGCTTTTGTGACGTCCTCTGATGTAGAAGAGGTTCCCAACCATGCTATTCTAGACCCCAAATGTATTTCTCTGGCTGCGTCATCCACCAAAATGCTACCATTTGGGAAGACCCCCGTGCCTCCTACTCTGAGGAGGAAAATCCTTTCGTGGTTCCATGCCTCTCGTTTTTCTGGACACGCCGGTGAACATAAGACCTTTGAGATTCTCTCTCGTAGTTACTGGTGGCCTTCAATGAGGAGAGACGTCAAAGAGTTTATTGCTTCCTGTGATTTATGTTCTCAGTTCAAATCCTCCCGCAGAACTCCAGCAGGGTTGCTGCGACCACTACCCATTCCGTCCAAGCCTTGGACCCATATTAGTATGGATTTCGTTACTGATTTGCCACCAAGTAAGAATCACAATACTATTTGGGTAGTGGTAGACAGATTTTCGAAGATGGCTCATTTCGTCCCTCTGTCCGGTTTACCTTCCTCGTCTACTCTGGCTGAACATTTCATTAAAGAAATCTTCCGCATCCATGGATGTCCGTCTGAGATTGTGTCAGATAGAGGAGTACAATTCGTTTCCAGATTCTGGCGGGCCCTTTGTAAAACCTTGGGCATACGATTAGCACTCTCATCGTCTTACCATCCGCAATCTAACGGACAAACGGAACGAGTCAATCAAGATCTTGAGACTTTTATTAGGATGTTCTCTTCAGCCAACCAAGACAACTGGGTAGAATTGCTCCCTTGGGCTGAATTCGCCCATAACAACATGTACCATGAGTCATCATCCAAAACTCCATTCTTTGTGGTCTACGGTCACCATCCGTCTTTTCCGGAATTTCCTGCCCTCCCGCCCACCCAAGTTCCTGCTGTGGAGACTGCTTGTCAGACCTTCAAAAATATCTGGTCTCAGGTCAAAACCTGTTTAAAGAAGACATCTAACAAATATAAGTCTTTCGCAGATAAGAAGAGGCGGGCTATTCCACCACTAAAAATTGGAGATCGTGTCTGGTTATCTACCAAAAATATTCGTTTGAAGGTTCCATCTATGAAATTCGCCCCTCGTTTTATTGGTCCATATAGGATCATTCAAGTTATCAATCCAGTATGTGTTAAACTTCTTCTTCCTAAGAATCTTCGGATTTCCAATGCCTTCCATGTGTCCTTACTCAAACCTCTTATTATCAATCGTTTCTCGACTCCTCCCTCAGCACCGCAGCCAGTTCAAGTTCATCAGGAGGAGGATTTCGAGATTACTGAGGTATTGGATGCAAAAATTTCGCGAGGAGTCCTCCGTTTCCTCGTTCATTGGAAGGGCTTTGGTCCTGAAGAGCGTTCATGGATCAAAGCTGAAGATCTTAATGCTCCTGCCCTTCTGAAGAAGTTTTATTCCAAAAATCCGGACAAGCCCGGTTCCAGGCGTTCTGTGCCCACCTTTAAAAGGGGGGGTACTGTCACTCACCGGACTGTGAGTGCTTCTTCCCGGACTATTAGGAACCGTGGACGTCCTCTATCCTGAGGGACTGCGCATGCGCAGCCCTTTCCAAACCTTCAGTGTATGTTCCTTTAACTTAATTGGCAGATCAGGCAACCTCCCTATATTAAGCACCTGTGGTCAACACCACGTTGCCTGATCTTGGAGTCTCATTCCCCATGAGTCTCTGAAGGTGTTCCTGTGTTTCCTGTTTATTCAGCCCTGCTGATTCTGTGGTTTCCAAACCACTTCTACCTCTGTGGTTTCCAAACCACTTCTGCTACTGTGGTTCCCATACCACTTCTACCATCTACTGTATCATCGTGACTGTGAGCTGATTCCTATCCGCTGCCTCCGTGCACTACAGTCTTCTAATCACTTCAACTATACCAGGTATCATTGGGACTGTTAGCTGATGCCTATCCGCTGCCTCCGTGCATTACAGGCTTCAACCACATCCACTCACCTGTTCATGATTGTGACTGCCAGCTGATTCCTATCCGCTGCCTCCGTGCACTACAGGCTTCAACCTGCTACTCGTCTGTGTTTCATCATCGTGACTGTTTGGCTGATTCCTATCCGCTGCCTCCGTGCACTACAGTCTTCAACCTGCAACTCGTCTGTGTTTCATCGTGACTGTTTAGCTGATTCCTATCCGCTGCCTCTGTGCGCTTCAGTCTTCAGTCCTTGTCAACGCTCCCGTGTTTCCTTGAGTCTGCCTCCACTATTGCTACCCGCTATTCTCCGTGATCAACAGTGCCTGTTCAACTCTGCTCTCCCGTGTCCCATCGTTACTGCACCTGCTGGTTGCTATTGGCTACCTCCGTGTTCCCGCAGAGACCCGCTGCTGCTACTCCTCAGCACTACTCATCCATCTACTGCTGATCCGCTCTCCACGCTTTCCTGTGTTCCCTGCTGGTCTACCTACCCGTGCGCTGCACCTACTAGACCACCGCTTCACCCATCCAGGGACTTCGCATCCTGCCGGCCTCCTGCCGTTCAGGTATCTCTGCACTCCCGTCTGACTGCCTCCTGAACCACGGTATGCATACTTCCCATTGACTGTGCTGTGTATTGCATACCTTGCTGGACTGTGTGGGTTCTCCTCTGGAGTGTACTATCCGCTGAGTCTATTGCCATCATTGACTGTGTTGGTTCTCCTCTGGAGTGTACTATCTGCTGACTCTACTGCCATCATTGACTGTGTTATCTCATGCCGGATTACTTCAAGAGACTTTCTATATTGGCAGTGTTGTTCAGTCATTTATACATTTATATTGTGCATATTACTGTGGATCAAAGTCAAGGTGCCCGTGTATATATTGTGTTGCAGTCTCTCCCCGTGCACCTCCTCACATATATATTCAGTAGTACAACTTGCTAGTGGCAGACCACTGACTCCTGTTTACAGTTTCACCTGTTCCAGTATCCTCTCACATAGCAGTGGTACAACTTGCTAACGCAGACCACTGACTCCCCGGATACCTCCACTTGGATTCCATTCCTTCACTCAGACAGCGGTACAACTTGCTATCCGCAGACCGCTGACTCTCATCACCTCCTCGTTTCTGTTGGACATTCCTCCTCACTATAGCAGTGGTACAACTTGCTACCGCAGACCACTGACTACCTTCACGTGTCCTTTGTCCATACAGTTCCTCGTGTATTACTACCTCCATATTGCCAGTGCTGCTAGTCATAGACTTTCCTGAGCATCTCATCATCTGCTATTTCCTGTTCCGTGATCACCCTGCTACCAGAGTACCATATTACCACCTATACTGCTCTGGTAAGCCTATCACCTGGTGATCCCTGGGTAAAGACTCCTAGTGCCCGTGACACAGGCCAGTGGACCACGACCTGCGTGCTCTCAGCAGCTAAGTCCTTTCCACCTTGCAGTATTCTTGGCGAGTACCGAGGAGCTCATTAGACTCTACACCTCTGGTTGGCCAGTGCCAATCTAGATTAGCACCAGATCCTATTACCAGCGTTACACATGTATGGGCATTTGCCATTTGGGTAACCGGATCAGCCATGTAAATCCTACTACATGGGAAATACACATGCTCCATTGCTTTATTTAGAAATAATTAACATGTATGGGTAATATAGTACCTGCACAGGCATGCATTTAAAGTAATAGCAGTGCAGCCACACTCGATATGCAGGGCTGCCAAGAGTAATTTTGGGCCCTCGGTATAGCAACTTCTTGGGGCCCCTTTCATAGTGACTGAGGGGGTGTGATCACACCAGATTAGTGGCTCTTCCCACTACACAGACAGGAATAGCATTTGATATTTAGCTATGGTGAGGATAACTTAAAGGCAAACTCCATTTTCGAGGCCTTTTTTATCCAGATGCTGGAAAGATGACATAGTGGCAGGGTCCCCCAAGGCTTAGTATGGCTGGCAAACCACACATGGAAGGAAATGGCTACATAGACTCCATGGAGTGTGATTCCTACGGGGCATTCCAACGACCGTCATTTCAACGTGGGAGACTCATAGGAGACGGCAATTTCATCCGTCCAGCTCCTTCACTGCATTTATCCTGTCGGTCACCATACGCACCAATTGGAGACTGTCAGATTGTTTTTACGGTGAGTGCCCCTTAGAACTGTTACATAATACTATTTTTTACTCTACTGTGGATACGGGGATGACCACGAGATTTACTGTGGACAATATATTTTGATTGCCATCGGCGAGTACCTTTACTCATGCTTGTCCCATCAAGGTATGTATTATAACCACAGAGTTGAGAGGAGGATCTGCCATAGTACTTTTAACACAGGACTAGTTACCTGTCTAACCACATTGTGGAGAGGAAGATTTACAATAGTCTTTGCACGAAAGATCGACGTAGTTGTTGCTAATTCCCAACAAGATTAAATAGTCTATGTGGATACTGTTTCTACCTATTGGATCAACAAGCGGATAATTGCTTACTTATACCTGATTAAAGTTCAAGTGAACTATAGTCATTTGACATAAAAGACTCAAACAATTTCAATAGCTTATGATGTTTTGATTTGTGATGTTTTCTATATACCGTTTAACGGACCCAGCTATTTCGCTGATTTGCAAATTTTTATGTATTTAATACAATTTGAGACCGGTCTCTCATTCTATGTCATAACTTGAATGTTTTATATTTTATTGTTATTGATATTATCCATCCTGTTTAGCTATAATAAATACACCTAGTCATATATATATCTTGCATATAATCATTAGCGCTGTAAGGATTGCTTTTGTTTGATTCTCTACTTTAAGGGCTGGCACGCACCCTTTTCCTTGAATCAGCTGCTTACACTACTGTATGCTTTTCTAGCTCAACGCAGGATTCTCTTTTAGTGTTTACGTTGTATTTTTTTTCTAGCAGTATCTAGAATATAAGAAATTCACAATGGTGACAGGTCCTCATTAAAATACAATAATATACATATACGATGGTCAGGTGATACTAGGATAAGTATAATATACAACATTTAAATGTATAGAGCCTCCTGTCAGCAAATTGTGCTTGAAAACTACATTTAAATGATGGCATCTATTGTTTTTTTGTTGTTTTTTTAATAACAACAATTCAGGTTTAATAATTTTAATGTTAAAGCTCCCAAATGAGTAACTGACACGTTAAACCGGTAAACAGTGATTATTGCAAGTTGTATTCCCATTAAACAGATGCACGTAAAACATCATTTTGGAGTAAGAGATGAATTGTCCGGCTCTGTTATCATTATTGGAATAATCTTTGTTTCCCTGGTTTATAGGGTCATAGACCTATCTCTCCTGCATGTCACATTATCATGCAGGATTAATGTTGTGCATTTGCTTTATTGTTTTTATGATAAAAAGCATTGTGCCGCTAGCAGGTTTTGAAACTAATATAATAAATTCAGCTGTTGCAGGCTAAGATGAGGTTCACAGTAATTAGTCAACTTCAATCAGTGCCTCCTGGGGCTCAAGTCTCTTTTTTTCACTTGTTTTTTTTCTTAAACAGTTTAATCAGAAGGAAAGTCTAAAAAACAGCTGACTTCTCTCAATTAGTGGAAAATAATGTATTGGAATATTTAGGGGTTATTTCTAGTCCCCAAACAGCTCTCACTGGTGTCATTTAAAATATGAAGTTTAATTTGGGTCACTAGAGAAAGATATTGGACATCCTTATTATCAGCTTCATACTTCATACTAGAGATGGTCACTGACCCCCGTGTTTTGGTTTTGGATTCGGTTTTGGATCTGGATTACCGTCGTGTTTTGGTTTTGGTTTTGGTTTTGCAAAACCTCCATTGCGTGTTTTGGTTTTGGTTTTGGTTTTGTTTGGTTTTGTTTTGCTATTTTTTGGGAAAATCCATGTTTTTGGGCCTAAATTAACCCAATTTAGTGCTCCAACTGTTTTAGAGACAAGTAATCTAATTGTTGAGGTAATAAATCATCCCAAAAAACAGTTTAATTCTTCGTTGGTAGGCCTATTCTACACACAAAACAGATTGTCTTCCTCTCCATCTATGCATATTGGCAATGCAGCCATCGTCTTTGAATGTATATTACACCCTACACTTATAGTTAAATATGTAAAGAAATGGAAAAAGCCAGTTTGGTTTCTGTCTCTCAAGGCCCCCCTCCACTTGTATAAAATACCAAAAAATTCAGCCATTATAGACTGTACAATATTAATTGACATGGAGAAAGCCAGTTTGGTTTCTGTCTCTCAAGGCCCCCCTCCACTTGTATAAAATACCCAAAAATTCAGCCATTATAGACTGTACAATATTAATTGACATGGAGAAAGCCAGTTTGGTTTCTGTCTCTCTAGGCCCCCCTCCACTTGTATAAAATACTAAAAAATTCAGCCATTATAGACTGTACAATATTAATTGACATGGAGAAAGCCAGTTTGGTTTCTGTCTCTCTAGGCCCCCCTCCACTTGTATAAAATACTAAAAAATTCAGCCATTATAGACTGTACAATATTAATTGACATGGAGAAAGCCAGTTTGGTTTCTGTCTCTCTAGGCCCCCCTCCACTTGTATAAAATACTAAAAAATTCAGCCATTATAGACTGTACAATATTAATTGACATGGAGAAAGCCAGTTTGGTTTCTGTCTCTCTAGGCCCCCCTCCACTTGTATAAAATACTAAAAAATTCAGCCATTATAGACTGTACAATATTATGAAAAATGGACAAAGCCAGTTTAGGGTCACTCTGTCTATGACACCCTACCCTTAAGGATAAATTGCCCTAACAGCAGCCTTTCAAGATGGTATGTGATATGGAAATGCCACAAGTCCCTTTCCTCTTTGGGGGTAGATTGCACCCTACACTTACATAGAAAGTTTTAAAAAGATGTTATCGGCATCATCTTCAGCTTCATCCTCACCCTCATCAGTGTTATCGTCATCATCACAGACTATCAATTCATCGCCGCTTGAATCCGCCATTAGAGAACAGTCAGTGCTTGCATGTCTTGGATGGTGAAGGCCTTCCTCGTGGAAGATGTAGTTCATTTTTATAAACATCATTTTCTCCACATTTTTGGGAAGTAACCTTCTACGGCGATCACTGACTAAGTTCCCTGCTGTGCTGAACACTCGTTCAGAGTACACACTGGAGGGTGGGCAGCTTAGGTATTGCAAAGCAAGTTTGTACATGGGTTTCCAAATAGCTTGCTTTTCTTCCCAGTAAGGAAAGGGACTGTCTGACATTTCCATATCAACTACCTCTTGAAAGTAATCCTCCACCATCCTTTGCATGTTTATACTCATATTGGATGGACTTATGGGCAAAGTGACACTTTTTTTTGAAAAATCCTTCAAACCAGCCCAGATGTTAAATTGTTCTCGTCTGCCCCCTGTGTCTTCCCTGCTTCTTTTTTGGAAATTTAATTTTTTACGAGCAACAGCTTGAGAAAGTGAAGGAGGACACGTCGTCAAGCCGAGGCCCAGTTCAGCGGCCAACTTGCTGAGCAATAGCTCCTTGCAAAAGTTCACATCTCGCTCATTTACAAGTAAAGACTCAATGTAGGTTTTAAACCTTGGATCAAGCACAGTGGCCAAAACGTACTGATCCGAGTTCAAGATCTTAATAACTCGAGGATCATTGTGAAGCGAATTAAGTACTTGATCGACAAGGCCAACATACTTTGCTGAATTGCTTGCTTTCAGCTCCTCCTTCATTTTCTCAAGCTGCTTTTCCAATAGTCTAATTAAAGGAATGACTTGGCTCAAACTAGCAGAGTCTGCACTGACCTCACATGTCACAACTTCAAATGGTTTCAGCACCTTGCACAGCACTGAAAGGATTCCCCACTGTGCAAGAGTGAAATACATCCCCCCTCCTTTCCCAATGTCATGACTTGTGCAATATGCTTGGATGGCTTTGCGCTGTTCCTCCATCCTCTGAAGCATGTACAGGGTGGAATTCCACCGAGTTACCACCTCTTGCTTAAGTTGGTGGCAGGGCAAGTTAAACTGCTCTTGGAGCTGCTGTAATCTCCTACATGCTGTGGCTGAATGCCTGAAATGGCCTGAAATTTTACGGGCCACCGAAAGCATCTCCTGCACCTCACGGTTGTTTCGTAGGAAGCTCTGCACCACCAAGTTGATGGTGTGAGCAAAACAGGGAATATGTTGGAAATCACCCAGCTGTAATGCTCGCACTATATTGTTGGCGTTATCTGAAATGACATACCCTGGGGAGAGTCCGAGTGGTATAAGCCATGCATCAATCACATCTCTCAGTTTGCGTAACAAATTGTCAGCCGTATGCCTGTTAGTGAAGCCGGTGATACAAAGAGTGGCCTGCCTGTGACAAATGTTACGTAGTGGTGTACATGCTGCTGCTGTTCCTGCTGGTGAAGGTGAATGACCAACCCAGTGGGCTGTCACAGTCATATAGTCTTTGGTTTGGCCACTTCCACTTGTCCACATATCTGTGGTTAAGTGAACAGTGGGCAGAATGGCATTTTTCAGCGCAATCTCTACATTTTTACACACTTTTTGGTATAGTTGTGGAATAGCTTTACGGGAGAAATGGTGTCGCGATGGAATTCTGTAACGCGGACACAAAACCTCAATTAACTGTGAAAAACCAGCTGCGTTTATGGTGGAGATTGGACGCAGATCTAACACTAACATTGCAGCCATGGCGTCTGTGATTCGCTTGGCGACTGGGTGACTGCTGTCATATTTGCTTCCCCTCGCAAAGGATTGTTTCACAGTTAATTGCTGAAATGTAGGACTGCTCATTTTATTCACCTGCCTCTGGGATGACGATTCACCCCCAGCAGCAGCAACAGCAGCAGCAGGACTAACGCTTTCTTCAGAGGAATCAATAATAGTGCCGGAGTCATCCAGCCTTAAGTGGGATGCCGGGCTAACTCCGAGCGCTACTGAGGATATTGATGAGGATGGTGTGGTGGGTGTATTTTGTGGCCGTCGGTATGTCGGTGAGCGGAGGGTCTTAGCTGATGAGGGAGTGCTTGTATTCTTTTGGGAAGAACTTTCAGCTTTTCCCAACACTTTGCCATGAACTCTCGTTAAATGGCGTAACATAGACGAGGTTCCAAGATGGTTAAGGTCCCTCCCTCGACTGACTGTGGCTTCACATACACTACAAATGGCTATACAATTGTTGTCTGGATTTGGGTAGAAATAATTCCACACATAAGAAGTGGATTTTTTTGTTTTATGCCCAGGCATGACAATGGCCTTTTTCTTGTCACGTGCCAGAACTGCTGCCACTGGTGCAGGACTTACACAAACAACCTCATCCTCATCAACATCCTCATTAGCGCCCTCGTCGCCTACACAAATCTCCCCCTCATCCTCTTCTAATTCCAAAGTGGCATCCTCAATTTGGGTATCACCGGCTACACTCGGGCTATTAAGGCACACATCAGCAGAATGCTCACGATTAGACATCCCACTGTTGGATGGACTCTCCACAGGGATTGTTGTCATTTGTGAATCAGAGCAAATATTCTCCTGTAATGCCTCACTGGTATCTTGCAGCTCAGCTTTGACGCGTAACAGTAGTTGTGCACCAATTGTAGGCTGGGTAACTTTTTGGGATCTGCCACTAATAGCCAAAGGTGAAGGCCTCATTCTCTCTTTGCCACTGCGTGTGTAGAATGGCATGCTTGCAATTTTTTTTTTATCGTCACTTAACTTTTGCTCAGTTACACTTCGTTTTCGCTTCAATACAGTAAATTTTTTTTTGGTTTTTGTTTTTTGCACTAATTTGAAAACACTCTGTTGTTTGACATCGCCTTGGCCAGATGACGTACTGGGAACACTAACATCAGGACTGGTGACAGAACCTGGTTGCTCATTTAGATCATATGTGGACTGCTTTGAATCCATTGCGTAGATACTGCTGACAGATATGACTTTTGACAGCCAGAAATATTAATGCACAATTAGGGAGGACACCCCAAAAACACTGAGGAGTGCTAAAATTTATTGAGTAGATACTGCTGACAGATATGACTTTTGACAGCCAGAAATATTAATGCACAATTAGAGAGGACACCCCAAAAACACTGAGGAGTGCTTAAAATTATTGAGTAGATACTGCTGACAGATATGACTTTTGACAGCCAGAAATATTAATGCACAATTAGAGAGGACACCCCAAAAACACTGAGGAGTGCTTAAAATTATTGAGTAGATACTGCTGACAGATATGACTTTTGACAGCCAGAAATATTAATGCACAATTAGAGAGGACACCCCAAAAACACTGAGGAGTGCTTAAAATTATTGAGTAGATACTGCTGACAGATATGACTTTTGACAGCCAGAAATATTAATGCACAATTAGAGAGGACACCCCAAAAACACTGAGGAGTGCTTAAAATTATTGAGTAGATACTGCTGACAGATATGACTTTTGACAGCCAGAAATATTAATGCACAATTAGAGAGGACACCCCAAAAACACTGAGGAGTGCTAACATTTATTGAGTAGATACTGCTGACAGATATGACTTTTGACAGCCAGAAATATTAATGCACAATTAGAGAGGACACCCCAAAAACACTGAGGAGTGCTAACATTTATTGAGTAGATACTGCTGACAGATATGACTTTTGACAGCCAGAAATATTAATGCACAATTAGGGAGGACACCCCAAAAACACAGAGGAGTGCTAAAATTTATTGAGTAGATACTGCTGACAGATATGACTTTTGACAGCCAGAAATATTAATGCACAATTAGGGAGGACACCCCAAAAACACTGAGGAGTGCTAAAATTTATTGAGTAGATACTGCTGACAGATATGACTTTTGACAGCCAGAAATATTAATGCACAATTAGAGAGGACACCCCAAAAACACTGAGGAGTGCTTAAAATTATTGAGTAGATACTGCTGACAGATATGACTTTTGACAGCCAGAAATATTAATGCACAATTAGAGAGGACACCCCAAAAACACTGAGGAGTGCTTAAAATTATTGAGTAGATACTGCTGACAGATATGACTTTTGACAGCCAGAAATATTAATGCACAATTAGAGAGGACACCCCAAAAACACTGAGGAGTGCTAACATTTATTGAGTAGATACTGCTGACAGATATGACTTTTGACAGCCAGAAATATTAATGCACAATTAGAGAGGACACCCCAAAAACACTGAGGAGTGCTAACATTTATTGAGTAGATACTGCTGACAGATATGACTTTTGACAGCCAGAAATATTAATGCACAATTAGGGAGGACACCCCAAAAACACAGAGGAGTGCTAAAATTTATTGAGTAGATACTGCTGACAGATATGACTTTTGACAGCCAGAAATATTAATGCACAATTAGAGAGGACACCCCAAAAACACTGAGGAGTGCTTAAAATTATTGAGTAGATACTGCTGACAGATATGACTTTTGACAGCCAGAAATATTAATGCACAATTAGAGAGGACACCCCAAAAACACTGAGGAGTGCTTAAAATTATTGAGTAGATACTGCTGACAGATATGACTTTTGACAGCCAGAAATATTAATGCACAATTAGAGAGGACACCCCAAAAACACTGAGGAGTGCTAACATTTATTGAGTAGATACTGCTGACAGATATGACTTTTGACAGCCAGAAATATTAATGCACAATTATGGGGGACAACCCAAAAGCGCTGGGGAGTGCCAAATATGAAGAAAAAATAATAAACCTCTATCCTCCTCTCTGCACTAGCGATTTTGGTTAGAGCAATTGCAAGAACAATATTGTATTCTTTCTCTGTCCCTGCTCTAATTAGCCTATGACTACACCCTGCTCTCTCCCTCTGTCAAATGGCGATGGATTGCTGTGGAGGCGTGTATTTATAAAGTTGAAGTATCGCGAGAACCGAGTCCCGAGATCCGACGACGTCACAATGACGTTCGGCCTCGATTTGGATTCGGAATTGGCGGGAGAGTACCGAGCTGCTCAGCTCGGTACTCGGATACCCAAAGTTCGGGTGGGTTCGGTTCTCGGAGAACCGGACCCGCCCATCTCTACTTCATACCCACAAGTATCCATGTATTCCCATAGAGGATCATGGACAGATGTAGTTAAGGTCACCAACACCTGTTCTTTTAAAGTACATTATTGCTGTGGTCTGTAGTCAATATTTATGATCTGTCACAAATTGTGTAATGAGCTGCCCCATGGGAAGCTGTTTGCACGATGAAAACAGGGTATATGGTAGTGGATAAATAGTTATAGATATTCCATATTTGTCTTCACTCACAGATATGCACTGCATGATGTGACGAACCTTGCTTGAGGCTGGGTATACACTACAAAATTTCTCCAGATGCGATATCCTTAACAATTTTACCACTGATTTAAAAAAATAAAAAAAAAGTCCCAATCATCATGTCGATTCATGTGTACACACTAAGCACATTTTACATGATTTACCTTCAGATCTGTGCTCTTAATCTGTCATAACCATCGGCTGAAAAGATCTCCACACACCATAGAGATCTATTGACACTGCCGGTCCTTAGTGCATACACAATGCAGAATGGGAACAACATTGTGTCATCATTTTACGAGATTTTTAGTCCGGTTTAAAAACCGAATCAAATGATACGATGAGCTTTGAAATTATAATCGTCCATTATTGCAGCGTACACACTAATGCGATATCGGTCCAAGTGGTCATTTATCGTTAGATTGGTCCTATAATCTTCTGAGAACACTGTAAGGTGTACCCAGCCTAAGACCCTGGTTCATATCCCAGTGGCATCTCCTTGTGACCTTGAGAGGTCATTCTCACTGTGTCCTGGGCTCCAAAAAGTTTATAAAGGCTCAATTTGGGTAGGTAAACTGTACCTGTGCGCAGTGCTAAACATTAATGATGCACTATTAAAACAAACTACTAATAATGTTGAAATAATACTACACAACTACACAAACCCCATAAGAATACAGACTTCACCTGTCCCAATTGAATGTTAATAGATTTATCTTTTTATCTTTCAATAAGTTATTGTGAGAGTTATTATAAACATTGTAAAAGAATACACAGTATACTTCAATGGAATATTCCTGACTCATGTCCCCTCTAAGCTGAGCAAAATTAATGATAATGTTCAACATTTAATTTGCTAGGAGAAATCCTGCAGAATGTGAATACAGCTGTACAGGTTGGAATCTTTATTAAAATTTAATACCAACTACATTCAACTCCACTCCGGGAGTTCGGTAGAACGACATGAAACTCGTGTGTCTCCTGGAAATTCCGGGAGAGTAGGCAAGTATGTAGTAGATAACCCTTTAAACTTTTTGCCTTTCCAAATCACACAGTTTCAGATACTTTCTTAAAATCTTTTTTGGACAATGCTTTCTTGGTTACACCTTTCTCTATGTATACCAGGTAGGGATGGGATGTTAAATGAAGCAAATGGCCAGTTCATACTGTGGCTCTCAGCGACTGGTGAACTAAGTTTGTCCAAAGTTCACTTTGGAGCCCTGTTTTGGAGCTAAGGAAAGCATGCATTTGTATTATCTGCAGATCAATGCATTAAAACAAACAAGGGCCTGACAAACCCCTCGTGTCCAGGTGTTGAAGGTGCTTTGGGGCTGATCGAGTCCAGTGGTACATATACTAAAACTTGAAAACAATAGCTTTTCCCCAGTTATTTTACATTCACACTTTAAATAACAGTACTTTTAGAACCTGCTCATACATGTATTCTAAATATATTTACATTTGATGTTTTTTTCATACTGTTTTCATAAGTTATCCATTCCATATTTAACTCACTTTATATCCAAGTCGAAAATATATTTGTGAAATGCTGAAACTCAATAAAAACAATGTTTGCATTGGTCTTACTGTTTGGATTTGAAAGCTTTTAAAAGCTGGGCGAGCGGGTGACCATAAACCACATGTGTTTGATTTCCCACGCTTCAGCTTTACCCGTCTGCTTGCCTGGGCAGTTTGTGATTGTGCTATAAATGTGTAAAACTAGAAGGGAAGAGGAATATCATAAATCTGCAGAGGGCATAGAAAGGTTCTTGTTTCCAGAAAAATAAGCTCTTTCCAAGACAAAGTAATAAGTTAAGGACACTAGTTGTTTACACAGACAGTGCTGCTTATAACGACTAGACTGTACTTGCTGAGCAGTTACTAATAGTGTGGCTTATTGAAGCTAAATATATAGGAACATGTCTAAATATATTGTATATTGTATCTACAGTGACCACAACAGTTATATATTTGTAATTAAGATATAATGAGCTTACGAAGCCAGCCATGTTTTTTGGGTGTTTCATTGTTTGGCAACAACTAGCCATCATTGACTGCTCCTACTGACATCACTTGGCCATGACATCCATTCACCGATGGTGAGTAGTAACCGCAAACCAATGTGGCGTCCTTAATCGTGAAGGGGTATCCACAACCAGGCTCCTTCACCTGCACCATAAACTGCTTACACTTGGGCATTATGAAGCTGCTGCAGTACCTCTTTGCTGGTTTCTCTGGCTGAAGCCTTCCTGACCTCTCACTGTGGGTCATGACTGCTGTGTAGCTAGCTGCGGGATCGATTTAATCTGTTGGTCATATGAACACAGCAGTGCAGAGTCAGGTGAGTCACAGGAACTGGCCTCGCTTAGTCTGAGCAGAGAGCTAGGGGCATATTTATAGAAAAACATCTTCTTGTTGTAGTGATAAGTATATTTTTTGGCACAATTTATGAATATCTATCACTGTAGTTGTGGAGTTGTACCCAGTTAAAGATAAATAAAAGCTTCTTTTTTTTTTTTCAACAAAATCTTTTATACAAAAAATTATAGCGTTATAAATAATATATAGCTTAAAACCCTATTCATGTCAATGTAAAAAATATCTAATCAATAAATTATTTTTATTTTAGTGATAACACCTGAGATGGTGTTAGCAGAACAGCAATTGCATCAGTGCTTGTATACTTGAGAAATAGGCTTCCTGTAAAACCTCAGGGGAGCCCTGTGCTGGCGAGCGCCAGTAATATTTAATTCCAATGGGGCTCCCCTTAGTATATAGGGAAAACCACTTTTGCTGGCGAAAAAAAGCATAGGAAGAAGTTAGTGATTACTGGTGGGTTAATGAAGTCCCAGGGGCTCACTGCTTCGATAATTTAGCAATGTGCAGCATTAGAGAGCCGATGTGTAGTTTTGTATGTCAATATTTCAGCTATTTTCCCTACCTTGACTATGATGGATGAAGACAGATTTTATTTTATATTTAATAAAGTTGTCTAACAAGGTCTTAAGTCATGTATGTATTTACTTATTTTTACTCTTTGATTAATGGACATAGGGACCCATGTCCATTATATTGAAACTAATGGGATGCTCGTGGTATTGGGACCCCTGTAGTAGAGCTGAGTCTCTGGAGAAGGGGGATGGGACGCTGTTTTTTGCGGCCTCTTCTCACCCGCCCAAGCTGTTTGCCATTTAGACTGGATGAGGATTTGGGGTGGATGGGGCATGCTTCCTGATTTTTTTTTCTTATTACCAGAGATTTTAACCTTCATTTCTAAGGGTCCATCCATTTCAATTGGATTTCTACATGTAGTGCACACACTGGAAATAAACTGAAATGCATAGGTATTTGAAATGAATGGGAAAAGCTTTGTGCATTCATAAAAGAGAAAAGATTTTTTGTGACTTCCACAGCGATTTAGAAAAATGTTCCTACATAGATTCCCTCTGTTCTTTATCTAACACTGAGTAAAATGGGATTGCACTGATTTTTCAATGATTTTTGGGGGAGGTTTGGAAAACTGGTGATTTATAGGTCGATTTGCCTTAATAGATCTGTTTAGCCAATGGACATGAAAATCTCCCTCCCCCAAAATCTATACTTATGATAAAATGGCCTGCAAAATTTCATGATCTAAACAGTATATTGTGTTATGGCTGCCTGAGACAATAAGTTGAATAAATTATACTCACACTGGTCTCCTTCATTGGTTTTAACATGTTCTAATTTTATTTAGAAACAAAGTCCAAGCTAAGTATCTCAATATAATCAATATGCCAATATACTCTCCTTGGCGTCTTATGCCTTATTTGGCAAATGTAACTTCATGATGTACAAATACAAAACCAATTAACATGGCAAAAATACAAGAGTCAAAATACATTAGTATATTACCCAGGATTGACAACTTGCTTAGATCTCCTCTGTATTACACAATGTTAATGGGAAGAAAACACCCCAGGCTTAAGATGTGGCCAGGATGGTAAAAGAAAGGTTTCTTTTTAAGTCTGGTAAATGTGGCAGATAAAAAGGATTCTCATAGCTGGAGGGGCTAGCAGGAGATAGGTCCCTATAAGGGTGGTCATTTAGTGTTGGGAGGCTTGTGTTAACAAGGTTACTGATGGACGTTTATGCAAGTCTTTTAAAGCCATATCACTTTCCATGTCCATTGTAGTTCTTTCTCTATTTTTATCCTTTTATGATACTGTTTCCGTTCCTTATTCTTTTATGATACTCCACTGATGAGCTCTTCTGATGTGTTACTTTCATTTTTTGGGTCTGGCACTGTTTTTTTTTCTAATTGTGTTCAAATTCTCAAATACACTATATAATCAACATAATTCTTAGGTTTTTTATTTTAGAGTTATCATGGATGTTTATTTAAATGGGGGGAGGATTTATTTAACGGTGGTAATTGTTTTATCGATAATGACAAATGAAAATTTAAAGCGGCAATGTCTGGACTCCGCAGGTTAACTATTAACTATTCAGCTAAGTCGCGCTGGCGTGAAATTGAAGTGCCGGAGACCTGTGTCTTCAGAATCACTGCCTGTCAACAGGCCGCTTGCATTGGGAATCTGGAACTTTTCTTTTCACGTTAGTCTCTTATTATTGTATTTGTTTTTCTGAGAATTTGTTTTTTGTTTGTAGGAGTAAAGGCTGTCGGAATTATCGTTAATATGTACCCAACCCGGATTTAAAAGGACTTTATTTATGAAGCGTTACATAAATTTTATATCAGATGATCACCCCAGGTATAATGTACAGTAGGGCATCAATACTTTTGAGGTTGAAGACACTTATATCTAATAGTATTTATAAAGTGGCAACATTTTCCTCAACACTATACGACAGGGGAGATTGTTGTTAATATGAGTTTACAATCTGGAAATAATTCACTGAGGAGTAGATTATCCAGAATGTAGACAGGACATATGCAGATCTTTCCCCATGGTTCATGGAAATTTCTGAGATATTAAATCTATACATGAATTATCTGCTAGTTACCAGCTGTTCACGAAGCAGCTAGCTTACACTGGATATAATAGTGATAACAACAGTGGAGACCCATTACAGCAGGGGTACACAGCCATTTTTTGGTCAGAGGTCCACATTGGGAGATAGTACTCATCTGAAAGGGCCACAGTAAAACTTAACTTGCTTAAACATATAAAAACGTAGAATGTGACTTGTCTTCTAGGGTAAAAATGTGGAAAAAAAGACTCCAGCATGTTCTCAGTTTATCGCCTAAATAAATCAAAAGAACAGCTCACCAAAATATATATCAGCAAGTATAGTGCTCCCTGCTTCCCTCTAATTAGTAATACAGAATAAAGAAACAGCAGCTCTCTTAATGGCAATACAACAAACTCTAGGGGGTATATTTACTAAACTGCAGGTTTGAAAAAGTGGAGATGTTGCCTATAGCAACCAATCAGATTCTAGCTGTCATGTTGTAGAATGTACTAAATAAATGCTAACTAAAATCTGATTGGTTGCTATAGGCAACATTTCCACTTTTTTCAAAACTGCAATTTAGTAAATATACCCCTCGGTCTCATTAAGATTTAGTCGTACGTCTGTTTATGTGGGATATATACGTATGTATTTCTATACTGCGTGTGCATACCAAAATGCATCTGTCCCTAGATTTCAGTGCATCTTATGTTTGCAGCCCCTTACACCTGGAGAGAAGGAAAGGGACAGCCAAGTGTTAATTGATTACAGTAAGGGCGGGTACACTTAAGTGTATCACATTCTCTAGAGATTCGACCTAGTGATATTCTGATACATTCCTAGATACGTTTTTAAGTAGAGGTAACTTTTGCAGGTATTGGGGGACTGGTGTAAAGATACATGATGAGGACGCCAGCAGCACTACCTAGCTGTTAGGCTGCTTTCTCATTGACCTTTCTAACTGATTCCTCATATCTCCCAACATTTCAGTCTCCAGCAGCGGGACAGGGTGTGTGGCCACAACACAATGGGGGTGTGGCCCTGCCCCCAGAGGGCTACCTAGCACAGTAAAGCACTAGGTTACCCATTACAAATCTCCCTCTCCCTCCAAACACTGCTGCACCTGGTACGCTGCACACCTTCACCGCTGTTCTGCTAATCAGAGTAGCTGTAAACGGAAGATATCTCTCAACTTTCCCACCTGTGGGACAAACATATCCGTGGCCAGACAGTGGAATAGAGCCCTAAAATCAGGACAGACCCCAAAAATCGGGACTGTCCTGCCAAAATAGGGACAGTTGGGAGGTATGGATTCATTCATGTGTGTTGCGGCTAATTTATGTCAAGTTGCGGCCTTCTATTCAGAAGAAGAGGCTTCTGTGTGTTCAGAATAGAAGGGTGGGGTCCTCAGCAGGGTGGAAAGTCATTGCCATGCCCCATCACCTGCTGGCAGGGCCGGACTGGGACTAAAAATCAACCCTGGCATTTAAAACACACAAGCCCACCTCTGTTGATTAGTAGGAAATAAACTGTGTGCCAGCGAGCAGTGGCGCCGCTGCCAAGGGCGAGGCCACATTGTGTTGAGGTGTGGTCAACATGGGGCGTTGATACATACATTATAAAAAAACATTACATTTATCACACCCTCCTCAACTACATCCCGCCACCCCACCCCAGGCACTTTATGACACCCCCATTCCACTGTACTTATTTATGCTTCTGATATTGCTGACATCCATCAGGGTGGGAACTTCCTGCAGAGTGAGCAGGGAAGCTCTTAGTCTCACGAGATTACCAAATCTCATGAGATTTAGAGCTCCTTGATTTACTCTGCAGGCTGTGTCCTGTCCGGGGACTGGGAGCAACTATCAGCTCCCTCCTGCTAACCAGAGATGGGTTAAGGCTCAAAATCATATTATGCCATGCAGTAGTGCCTCCCAATCATATTATGCCACACCATAGATTCCCCTAATCATATTATACCACACCGTAGTGTCCTTAAATCATATTACGCCACACCGTAGTGCCCTCAAATCATATTATACCACACCAAAGTGCCCCCTAATCATATTATGCCACACTGTAGTGCCCCAAATCATATTATGCCATAATAGTGCCCCCAAATGATATTATACCATGGCGTAGTGTCCCCAAATCATATTATGCCACACAGTAGTGCCCTCAAATAATATTATGCCATAATTGTGCCCAAATCATAATATGCCACACCGTAGTGCCCCCAAATCATATTATGTCATGAAGTAGTGCCCGCAAATCATACTATGTCACACAGTAGTGCCCCCAAATCCTATTATGTCATGAAGTAGTGCCCCATGTTCAAGAAAGTAATCAAAAACACATTGCACATGAGAAACTGTATTAACATACCTGATCATGGAGTCTCATAAGCAGCGCGCCGGGCGAGGAGGGAGCCGTAACTGTCAGGTCACACGGGCAGGCAGTCTTAAGAGATGAACACTCCTGGGGGAAGCCCATGACAGATGAAGATGAGTAACAGGAAGGGGAATGGGTTGGACCGCGGCACATGTAGTAAGGTGGCTGGTTCCTGGGGAGGAGCCAGCTACCAGGAAGTCAGTCAGTGTTGGAGTCGACCACTAATAGGCTAGGGCCCCATTAGCTTGGGCGCACAGATATAAATCAATGGCCAATCCGCCCCTCTTTTTGCCAGTACCTGCACCAGCCCATTTAGCCATCGACCCTTCTGGCATTTGCCAGAACTGCCAGAGGGCCAGTCTGGCCCTGGCTGCTGCTCTGTAGCAGCCATACCTGCAGTATCTGTAGTTCCACCACTGGTGAATACTATAAGTGAGATACTTCGGTGTAGAGTACAAATGGTGGTAAATAGGACACCAGATAGCACCAATCATTGGATGAGTGAAAAGAATAGTTTAGTAGAGTATTTAGGAATAAGGGAGGAAATATATGGCGAAGCAGTGCTGAAAATATAGTTCTGTTAAAAGGGAAAATTTAATTGTAAAAGATATATTTTATCATAGTAAGGATTACAGAGAAAAGACTACAACAGCTGCCTATGGAATTTAGTACAAGCTTTATTTTAAAAAATAAAAAATAGTAAAACGGCACACATGATAATAAGTTGAACAATCTGCAGAGTATTTAACCTATGAGCTAAAGAACACCTAGTGCAGCTGGATAATTTTTCCCACACATACAAATGTTTATATAATACTGATCTAAAGCCACAGGAAAGTGGTTCTCTAAGTACAAACACAGTCAGCATAACCAGCCATTGGTAGCATGGTTTTACCCTGGACACACCAGGGTCACTGCTGCCAGTTTGTTTATGCAATAGTGCTTTGAGGTGCATGTGAAATTCCCCTGATGCCCATAAATGTCAAACAGGCTCTTATATATACAGCATGGGTTGTTCTGCAATTTACTGAGAGGATAATAACTGGTAATCTAATTTGGGAAACACTCTCTCTAGTTTACTGACCCCGATTTTAACCAAATCCGATTTCAGCTTTGCTTCCTTGTTCTCATGATCTTTAATTCATTTAAAACATTATCTTTGTTAATATTAATTTCATACCTAGATAAAACATTGAGGGTTTTTTTCCACAGATAAAAGTGCATACGGAATGTACATGAAGAGTGCGGGTATGTGGATAGCCTAGATAAGGGTAGACAGTGGCACAATTCAACTGATACTCAATAACAATAATAGTTAAGCAAACCACTAGACTTATATTTTAGGATCCAAAAACAAAAATAACATCCAAATAAAACGCCATAGCTATATACAATAAATATCGTACTTGAATTAATGGTTTATGTTGCTCATTAAGCCTTCAACCTACAAACAGGGTACATGAGATGGGTTTATGCCCACTACAAGGGCATAACCACTGCTGTGGCAGCCAAGGAGGCTGCTACGGGACCTGGTGGTGGGGGCGGCTGGCAGCGAGTGTTCATCTGCTCCAGAGGCCACTGCTCTGTTCTACATAGCAGATGAAAGATGGGATGATATAAATAGGAAGGGTACGGGCAGTAATCCGATCCAGGCATCAGGTGCCATTCCTGGGACCAACCACAGACTCCAACAATTAGTCTCTTCATACTTCCTCCTCCTCATATGTCAAGTAGCTCCCGTATAATTAACAATGGTTATAAAAAGTTCCCTCTCAACTATGGGAGTAGCTTAGTGCATAAAGTGGAAAGATACCTTTCTGCTGCTAAAATAAAACTGCTTCAAGCTAAGGGCAGAACCTATGACATTTTCAGTTCAAAATGCCTCCAGAATTACAGATTACAGATGGCATTGTTACCCCTATGTGGGTAAAGGCCACAAGGAGAGTGAAACTGAGAATGGAAGGACAGGAGAGGTACCCAGCCTCCATCTCTACTCAGACTAAATGTTGCCATCTGCAGAATATAAGCACCTTACTAAGTCAACAGAAATAAACTACCCAAGATTCTTCTAGTTACGGTGAGTGAGGAATGAAAAGTCCACCTGTGGGGTGCTGGAGATGTAGCATATGAAAAGCTCGTCCATCAATCTGGGGCCACGTCCTTAAGATTGAGGCCAGCCCGTGGATAGTCCATAGTGGCCCACGGCATGACAGGGCTTGGTGTTCCCGTGGATCGGATTGTTAGAATGCGCCTAAAAGCAGGTGGTAAACTCCTTCTAATGCTAAGTACAGGAACAGAATTAATTACAATAGAGGGAAGAACTTTGAAGACAAAATTTAAGATGGTGTAAAAACACTAAGGCAACCTGGTAAAGATTCAAGCGGGCAGATTCATAGCAATAAAGTTCGCTATACAACAGTCTCTCAGACAAAATTGCATTTTCTAATTTCAAAGGTAGTATGAGAAATATGTTAGACAATACCAATCTTTTAAGAGTGCAAAGTAACACACACAGTTGCAGCCTAATAATCAGCCTGTTGGCATAGTGCAGGGGTTGGCAACCTTTTTCTATCAGAGTGCCGGCTAAAATCTAGTCAAGTCCAGATGTGCCAGTTGGGTGTAATATATATACAGGGCTGCCCCCAGAAACTCATAGTATGCCACAGTCCACCGAAATACATAGTATGCCAAAGTTGCCCCCAGAACTTCATAGTATGCCAGTTGCCCCCAGAAATTCATAGTATGCCACAGTTGCCCCCAGAAATTGATAGTATGCCACAGTTGCCCCCAGAAATTGATAGTATGCCACAGTTGCCCCCAGAAATACATAGTATGCCACAGTTCCCCCCAGAAATACATACTATGCCACAGTTGCCCCCATAAATACATAGTATGTTAAGTATATGTGCCCCTCAATTTGCTGCTCTTACTTACCTTTGGAGACTCGTCTTCCTCCAGAAACCCGGGAGCTGCTTCAATAAAACAGCCGGTGATGGACCGTCATTGGCTGCTTTACTGGAGCATCTTCAGCACCAGCCAAAAGTGGTCAGCGTGCCACCTCTGGCACGTGTGCCGGGGGTTGCCAACCCTTGGCATAGTGGTTAGCATTGCTGCCTCACTAATGCTGGGGCTATTGATTCTATTTCGATACTGGCACCACCTGTGTGGAGTTTTTTTGTGTTACCTCTAGGTGGTCAGGCATTCTCCCACAGTCCCAACAAATACTGGTTGTCCATTAAAGTAAGGAATTATGTAAACTAGCTTTTACTGATGCTGAATAAAGTGGAAAGATACCTTACCACTGCCAAACAAAAAATACTGAAGTTTAAAAAAAATAAAAATAAATAGACAAAAGACTAGGAAAAACAAAAACGCAATGGGTTGGTGCAGAGTGAGTATTACGCCAGTTTATGTAGCGCATCTTGTGTGAAATCATTCAGTCCTTGCCCAGAAATGGGCACATGTCTGCGCCCATGCAGGTTTGCACAGCTTACGTTGATTGATGCTTTCTTCACCCCTTTGGCATATGTTATGTTTTTGTGTTTAAGAAAAACGGTTTTGCTCTTTTTCATATACAAAACAGGGAGATGTTCCTGTTCTATTAGGGTATGCGGTCGACGGCTAGACATTCATTTGGTCGAAATTCAGAAAGTCAACAACACCAGGACAATAATTGAAATGTCTTCAGTATCATTAGGTCAACAATTTGAATGTTAACAGTATTATTAGGTTTCATAATTATACAGTATTATATGGTTGAGTTAGGGTTGGGATTAGAGATAGGGATTGGGTTACAGATATTATTGTCAACCTAATTATCATCATTATCTATTTATATAGCGCCACTAATTCCGCAGCATGGTCACTCACATAAGTCCCTGCCCTATTGGAGCTTACGATCTAAACCCCCTAACATACACACATACAGACAGAGAGAGACTAAGGGCAATTTAATAGCGGCCAATTAACCTACTAGTATGTTTTTGGAGTGTGGGAAGAAACTGGAGCACCCGGAGGAAACTCACGCAAACACAGGGAGAACATACAAACTCCACACAGATAAGGTCATGGTCGGGAATCAAACTCATGACCCAGTGCTGTGAGGCAGAAGTGCTAACCACTAAGCCACCGTTAATACTTAGCTTGTATGTTTGCTTAACTGTTGATATTTCATTGCCCTAAAAGAATATTATTGAATTTAGCATTAAAATATCTATGGCCTCCAATTGGTTAAAATCATATTGCATTACATCATTTTTCATTGTAATAAGAACTGCTTCAACTAGATGTCCACTGGTTTATAAAGGCAAATTATTTAATTTGAATGCTAATGATATAATGTTGAGACTGGTTGAGCGTAAATAGGCCTATTTATTAAATGTAAATGCTACTGATTTGGCATTGGAGCTGGATAGGGGGGAATAGGCCTATTTATTAAATATTAGTGATATTTAATGTCAAGCTTGCTGGAGAGAAGGCTTAATTCTTAAAAGTGAGTACTATTAATTTATTGTTGGGGCTGGTTGGAGGGAGGGAGGCCTAGCGTGTTCACTTCTTGCTCATCTTTTCAGGAGGTGAATAGTACCAGTCCCTTATTCCAAACAGGGCTCCAAGATTCCAGTATTCAGACAAGCAAATTAACTTAAGACACCATCAGCAGTAGGTAGATGATTTTGCCCTGAACTATCAGGTAAGTTCCCCCAATTATTACTGCTATTTGCAGTAGTACCTTGGAGAAAGCTGCCTGCTAAATTTCAATAGCGATATGAACTTATTTCCTCCCCATTCACCACACAACTAGTATCATTGGTCTGGTCATAGACTTGGTCCCAGATATGACAGGGAAAGAGCACACCCACATATAACCATTTACAGTTTGCAACTAATGAGTAGAAAGGATCATTTCTGAAAACACAAATTTGCGGGCCTGCAGTGCAAATAACGTTTTGTTTTGTCATGTGCCCTCTTCAAACGTATGCATTTGATTTTGCATGTCACACATGAAGTTTGTTTGTAAAAATGACAGCTTCTGCGGGAGTGCAGCATTTAGCCTTTTCTTTTATCCTGCAATAATAGTTATTAATCTTATATTTAACAGATGAAGAGGGGTGGATGCAGAGAATATGTTCTGGTGCCACCTCCATAGCTTTGTCACTCATCCTCTGGTCGTGCCACACTGGGCCACTTGGTTGGACTATCCCCTGGGCTAAAAGTTGCCAACCAACCCTATTTCAGCATCATATAAAATATTAAACATTTTCCCTCTCTGGCTCTAGTGCCTGACAATGCTTATACCATGTTTAATGCTTAAACCTTCTAAAGAATTATTTGCTGATAGCAGTAGTAGGAATATGTGCTTATAATATATGGAGAATAATCAGTGATTTTTTTTCATAGAGAAATGTGACTGAAGACACCCATCCAAAGCAATATACGTATAATTCATTCAGTTGGACGGCACTGTGCATAGGTAGATCAAGTCCACTGCCTTGCAGACAACCAATGTTGTGTACAACTTATAATAGATTAATTTAATGTACTATTGTAAACACCAATAAATTGATGGCTGCAACATACCTAATTACATATATAGCTCAATATATGAAGATGTTGCAGATCGTATTATCATTTGTCTTTTCTGTCTTGGAAGTTACACATCAGTATGGATCTAACACAGTAGGGAATGCCCTCTCCATGGAATAACAACCACATATGTAAGCATTACTATATTAGAAAAGCAGGTAAAATCAGCAATGTTCATGGATTACGTAATGTACTTGTAAATTGACTTTAATGTCATTGTATGGGTTGACTACTACAGTACATAATACACTAATAGTTTTATTATTATTATCTTTAATTTATAAGGCGCCACAAAGGGTCCGCAGCGCCGTACATGACACAACATGATGCCTGAAGAACAAAACAAGAATAAAAATATATAAATAGACACAGGTAACATGGCAATGCAAATCAAATTATTACTGTGACAATGAGTGAAAGTGATGGTAGAAATCAGTGAGAAGTAGGCCAAAGCTTAAGAAAACAGGGCTAGGGAAGCAGGCCAAGAGGTACAGAGGGTGTAGTAATAGTAGAAAGAGCACACAAGGAAAGAGGGCCCTGCTCCTGAGAGCTTACATCATAAAGGAAAGGGGGAGACACAAATAGGGTGGTACTAACTGGGGGAGAGAGCCGGGAAAAGGGAGTTAGGAGGAGGCTGATAGACTTGAATAAAGAAATGAGTCTTAAGGGCACCCTTGAAGCCTTTAAGAGTAGATGCTAACCTGATGGAACGTGGAAGATCGTTCCACAGCTGAGGAGCAGCCCCAGCAAAGTCCTGGAGATGTGAGTGAGAAGAGGTGATCAGTGAAGCAGTGAGGCAGCAGTCACAGGCAGAGCGGAGGGGGAAGCTAGGAGTGTAAGTAGAGATGAGATTTTCAGATGTAGGGACAGGAGGATTGATAACTGGAACACTGAAAGCACTGACCTAAAATACTTACGTTTTTGGAGGGGGCACCATGGGCACTATCACACCTAAGCTCCACTTGACCTAGAACTTGACCTGACCTTGTGCCATCTTCCCCCATGGGTCAGTACACACAGATGCGCACCGAAGGACAGGGGTGTCACAAAGAGCCTTGGACGGGGCTGCCTTGGGGTACCAGAAGTGACTGATTATATGGTGCCGGATAATGCAACTGCTCACCACCCAGAGAGGGCCCACGTCTCCAGCCCCAGGGATGTGCAGAGCCAGCTTATAGGCTGCGGGGGAACAGGGCAGCGTTACTGTGCAAGACTGTGTTAGTTCCTATTTGTTTGCATGATCACACATTCTGTGCACTGGTTTTGTCGAGGCTACATGCACAGCCACAGAGGGTGCAAGAAGCTGCTGCACCAGGACTCAAATTTCTTCTCAGCAGCTCTGTTTAAAAAAACTTTAAAAGGTTGTATTTTTTAATTTAGTAAATATATGTTGCAAGACATTTAATTATCACATTAAGATCAGCAAACTGTTAATCTGTTTTAAAACAGTCAGAAATAAGGTCCTGGTGTTAGTTATAAGAAATATTGCAATTTGCTTGGATAAGACAGAGCTCAGGATGTATCATTTGGAACACTAGTACTAACCATATGAAATCTGTGTCAGGCTGAGACTACTGTGATTAAGATGTTTTAACTACAATCAAAAGAAGAAGGATGGAAATAAACTGGAGGGACAAATACAAACATGTCACCTTTTCAAGTGTAAATATCAAAAAGTGTTGACAACACACAGTAATTCAGCTTGTACCAAAGCAGCACAGCAGAGTAAACAGAATGTTATCAGGTCTCTTATCTAGCTTGACTTACTAGAACAACTATTCATTACATTTGCATAGTTTGTCTGAGTTATTCACCAGTATACTCTAAACATCATGACTCAAAATAAACTTTGGTGCGCCTTGACTGAGTTTAGACTCTAATAAGGCAAGGTAGGTAGAGACCTGATAATATTCTATAACATAACATCTACAAAGTAATGACATTTCATGTTTTATTTCCAAATATATGTCTAGTGAGTTTTGTTTATTCTTTGATAATAATTAGGATAAGCCCCTAGATATTATTTATTATTAATATTATTTAATTATTATTAAAGCCCCTAGATATTATTTATTATTAATTGGGGACAAATGTAGTAATAGACAATATTGGGTAATACAAAGAGGTAAGAGGGCCCTGCTCACAAGTTTACAATCAATGGATCAAATAGAGTTGAATACATGAGGTTTAGTCTACATATTGCATTTTGGTCCAGACAGACTGCAAAGGTAAAAAGTGATTAGTATGCTATGTGATCCAGTCACACAGCAATGTTGGTCAGAGGACCAGAGTATTGTTGTCTTGTGTGAATTGTGTAAAGGGTGGTAATAGGTTAACTTAGTGAGGTTAAGAGGGTGGTTGAGGAATATTATAAGCTTGCATGTACATGTGGGTTTTCAGTGTACGCTTGAGGTTTGTAGACCAGAGGAAAGTCTTATTGTGTGATGGAGGTTATTCCATAGAGTGGGTGAAGCTTGAAAAATTCCTGTAAACGAGAATGGGAGCAGGTAATGAGAGTGCATGAGAGATGCAGATCTTGTGCAGAACGGAGGTGTCGAGTTGAGAGATATTTTGAGAAAAGTGAGGAAATGTACAGGATGTTTCAAAAAGATGGACCCAATTTCAAATCACAATATCTCTGCTACCACAAACCACCTATGAATGAACCTCTTACCACTTAAAAAGGGCGGGGCACAAAGTTTCAAATAACTACTGTTTGATGCCTTGATGCACCAAGAGCAAGATGGTGCCCCCGCAACAAAAGGCATTTTGCATTCTGCAGTACAGGAAGACTGAATCTATAAGTGCAGTGCAGCATGCAATTCAATGGCATGAGGAAACAGGCTGTTTATGTGAGGGGAAAAGCACAGGATGACCATGCACTTCAGAGGAAAACATGAGAAGAATTCAAGAGAGATTTTGCATAGCCCACGCAAGTCCACTTGTCATGCTAGCCGAGAACTTGCGATGCGATTTCTCATACGACTGTCTGGCATTTGTTAAAGCAATGTTTAATCATCTCGAAATGCTGCAGAACTGGCTCTTTCCACAAATTAATGAAGATTCCAATGACTTCACTGTTCAGGAAGATGGACCTGCAGGTTCAACGTTTTCTAAATGATACACTGCCTCAACGATGGATAGGTCGCACGGGACCCCAAGACTTGGCGTTACACTCTTGTACCCCAAGAACCCCAGACATTATACCGTGCAACTTTTTCTTGTGGTGATACATAAAAAAACATGTTTTAATGCCACCATTAGTGACTAATCTGAATGACCTCAAAAACAAAATTAAGGCAGCGGTGATTTCAGTGGAAGAAGACACTCTGAGAAGCCTTTGGGACGAATTCAACTAGCGTCTCAATGTTGTCCGTACAGCAGGTGTGAAATATATTGCTTTGATATTGGGTCCATCTTTTTGAAATACCCTATATGTTGGTGGTACATTTTTGTTGATGGTCCTGTAGGTTAGTAGAAGTATTGTATATTGGATTCGGTAAAAAAAACCTTACTTTAAATCTGTCATCTCCACCATGTCCAACATTTCCAGCCATCTCTTTGTCACTATTGACTCGTTACTCTGTCCCCCCCCCCACACTCCTTTTCACTCACCGCTGAAGACTTTGCCACCTACTTTAAAGACAAAATAGACTCCATGAGATCTCCTCCCGCCAAATCCTCCTTTCCCTACCCACTCTATTTGTATCTCACTCTACCACACTCTGTTCCCTCCCTTGGGTAACTGACTTTCTCCTCTCATTCGCTGCTCTCTCTACCTGCCCATTTGACCCAGTTCCCTCTCAGTTCTTTCACTCACGCCCTCTGAATGTCTGCTGCAGAGCCGTAACTTAGAATTCTAGCGCCCGGGGCGAGAAAGAAAAATGCCGCCCCCCTAGCCCTCAATTTTAACCAAATGAACCTAAAATATTCTGAAATTGCGCCCCCCTTCAGCGTTGCGCCCTGGGGGGTCGCCCCTGTCGCACAGCCCTAGTTACGGCCCTGGTCTGCTGTCACCTTGCCGACCTCCACAAAATCTCCCTACAGGTATTTTTCTCTCCACCTTCAAACATGCTCTTATCACCTTGATCCTCAAGGAACCATCTCATGAAGCATCTTTCCTTTCCTATTACAAAACCATCTCTCTTCTTCCATTCACTTCCAAATTTCTTGAACAGCTTGTTTTCAACTGACTGATTAAATTCTTCTCCTCCCACTCCCGCTATGGGACCTGCCAACTGGGCCGGTCCCATAGTGGGCTACCTGCACTTTGTTCCCTTTAAAATGTTCCAAATAGGCTGCTGACGTGAGTCTCGTGCCCCGGGCTAAAATTTGCCAGTCAGCTCCTGTCCACTCCTTTCTTGACCCTCTGCAGTCTGGCTCCCACCCTCTGAGCTCTACAGCAACTGCCCTCACTAAAGTGGCTAGGTCCAAGGGCCACTTTTCTCTCCTCATACCTCCTTGACAATCTCTGCTTTCTTGGCATTATGGACACCGACCTCTATTAGTTTGTCTCCATCTCTTTGGTCACTCATTCAGCGCTTCTTCAGTGTCTCCACCTCTCACTCTTGTTCATATATACGCTGATGTCACTCAGAACTTCCTCTTCTCACCTCTTTTTTAGTCCATGGGGTAAATGTATCAAGCTCCGAAATTGAATATCCCACGATTTTCTCAAGGGTGTTTCATCTCGCAGATGTATTAAAGTGAGATTTTATGTAAAATCGCCAGAGATATGTTTCTCTCAAAATTGCCATTTCCAAAATCGATAGAGATCAAAGTCCTAACTGTTTGCCCCTCTAGCTATACAAGTCTCAAATGTATGAAGCTGCGATTAAACAAACTCTCCCGAGTTAGCTTTAAAAACTGCTAGATACAACACGCTGCAGCGTGATTAGTAAACACATCACTGTTACACTGTCTGTCTATAGAGCTACAGGTCAGACGGCTGTCAAAAGTTTAAAAATAGATAAATGTTCAAAAAAAAAGCGTGGGGTCCCCCCGTCCGACCACTATTAACACTAGCGCTGCCAGCCTAGTGCTGGTTGCATGAAAATCAGGGAAAAATTCTACGTGGGCTCCCGCCGATTTTCATACAACCAGCACTAGGCTGGCAGCGCTAGTGTTAACCAGGGTGGGTGGCACTATAGCAAAGGGACACGCGGCAGGGGTCCCCCTGCCATAATGACAACCATCCCCAGGTTGTTCAGCACTGGGCTGGATTCCCTAGGGAGTGGGGTCCACTGAAAAAAACAAGTCCAAATGTCCATGCTTGAAAATATCCCAAATAATTATAGATCCAAATGTTCATGCTTGAAAATATCCCAAATAATTATAGATCCAAATGTTCATGCTTGAAAATATCCCAAATAATTATAGATCCAAATGTTCATGTTTGTAAATATCTTCTGGTCATCAAGACCCCCTAGTTGCTTGCAGTCTTCTTATCTTCAGGCAACAAGGGCCCCCATATTTGTAAATCCAAATCCGGAACATACTTGAATAAAATAAGAAACCCAATTTACAAAATAAGCAACCTCTGCTTGAACAGTGAACAAACAGACCGATGCTAATGAATAGAATCCAGCCGCGAAGTCTATTTATCAGTGTTGTAACTAGACATTTTAGTGCCCTGGGCGAGACATCGAAGTGGGAGTGACATTTGTCAAGTGGGCGTGGCCAACCTAATGTGGGGGTGTGGCTAGCACTTT
The DNA here is from genome assembly GCF_038048845.1 of Mixophyes fleayi. NCBI lineage: Eukaryota > Metazoa > Chordata > Amphibia > Anura > Limnodynastidae > Mixophyes > Mixophyes fleayi. The sequence continues at coordinate 65,580,267 of NC_134402.1, forward strand.
ACTGGAAGAATTCTGTTACACACATTTGCAAATGCATGATATATATCTATATACATATAGCTATCTCTCTCTCTCATTCTCTCATTATATATATATATATATATATATATATATATATATCTACTATATAAATGCCTAGTGGCGTGTGTGTGAAAAAAAAAAAACAAGCTGCAGTGCCACCTGCTGGGCAGAGTTATACACTGACCTATATATTTCTTGAAGGAGAAGTGACAGTTGGGAGTGGTTGGTGGTTGCCGGGGATGACAGTGGGGAGTTTTTAACACCTTAAGTAGCTTGATGAAGGATGTGGCGATGAAGATGAAGGATGAGGTGATGGAGAAAAATGATGAGGTGGTGACATGTGGACAAAACCACGTTAAAAAAGGGCGCTTGCATCGGGAAGTAACGCTCTTCCCCTGAGGAGGCCTGGGCTAGGCTCAAATGCATGACAAGAACCTTTTTAACACCTTAAGTAGCTTGATTTAACTAGAATGCATGAGTATCATGCACGGGTTAACTTGTGTATGTATATATATATATATATATATATATATATATATATATATATATATATATATATATTACAGTGTTGGGATTCAACTACAATAACAGTCGGTTAATTTAACAGCCGCTAAGCTGGCAGGGTATTCCCCATAGACTATAAATAGACCTTGTGGCTGGATTCTATTCATTAGTGTCGGTCTGTTTGATTCAAGATTAGATCTTAAAGCTAAGATTAATCAAGGTACTATTAACAAGTTTTCCTTGCATTAATTTGCTATGAGGCAGCCCAAATATTGCTACAAAGGGTAAAAAGATAAGTTGTTACCCAGCCAAAGGTTTATACAAGGGGAGGACCACCTGATAGTGATTGATAACTTGCATATATCATGGAGTCATGCAACTTAGATACGTTTGTATTAAATTCAGGTTATAAATTAGGCCTTATTTGCAATCTGTAATTTTTCACTAGTTGCGGATTATCCTTCCCTTTATTTGCATTATTAGAAAGCACATTGGCTTTTAATGTCAATTACTGTTGAAATAGATAGATTCACTGGCCACAAACATGAATCTGAATGTAGTTCCAGCTAGGTAACTTCCACGGTCATATCACACAGATGTTAAGGCTCAGCTGTTTATAGATGATTTGGGTTTACAGGGACAAAAATAGACAAAACTGCATGAAAGCAAAATATATAAACCCAAAGAGTATGTGTGGTCTCTAAACAGGACCTCGGCTTCTGTTGCCAAACAAACAATTTGCTGATAAGAAGAAGGAAATAAAAGGCAAAATCCTTGTACTCATCTGAAATAAATCAAACTTTGAATGAGATGATGTAGATTATATTGAAGATTAAATTTATAGCATTAGAGCAAATGATTAAGAAACAGGCTGCATGAAGTGTTGTACAAAAGCATAGAGAGGAATATTTTATATATATATTTCATATATACACGCATAAAGACCAGAAATGTGTGAGATCACACAACACTACTATATCTGTACTATATCCCACACTCTCCCGGAATGTCAGGGAGACTCCCGAATTTCTGGGTAGGTCTCCCGTATTCCAGAGAGAGCAGACCATTCTCCCGCATCCTACCCACTTTCTAGTGAAGTGGACAAGATGGGAGCTTCCATGACACGATTTGTGGTGAATTACATCATTTTGGAGGTGTAAAATGTTAACAAGTATGCTATATCCCTATCAAAATCACTACTGGCTTCCATGTGGCCTGTTGCCTTGCTGGTTTCAGCTAAAAACGTAGATAGATTAATGATCAGAGTTTTTAATTTCACAGCAAGTACATTCTCTTTTACAAATTATGAGATCTATCTCTGACCTTGTCACTTCAATAACTAGACATAAAAAGTAACTTAGATAATGTTTTGCTTTTTAATGTAAGCTGATACAGTTAAAATAACAAGTAAAAATATTGGTTCTATCTGTGATGGATTTGGTATCAGAGAAGAGTCAGATGCCAGAGAGGATGGTATCAGTAACAAAACAAGGTGAATGTAAGCCGAAGTATTCAGTTATTCAAATGGAGACTTGATTCAGAGTGGAACACAAGCGGGAGCATAAATTGAGATTCAAAAAGCCGCACACAAGTATGTACGCCATATTCAGAGTTGAGGATGCATCAAGGTCTGAACGAGTACCAGATGCATCCACTTAACAGACGCATCCCCTCAGACACTTATGCTCAACTTCAAAACATGTTCAAAAACCTTTTTATTTTATGTTACAAACGCATCTGCTATGAAGAATCATTTAAACTTGAATGACCTCGCTAATGCAACAGGAATAACTTCCTGACATGTACATAAAAACTGTTTTTTTCATCTTTGCTACATCATGTTCTGCAAATCCTAATTTATGTCCGAGCGACTATTATAGTCTCAATAAGCGTCTGCAAATCATCTAATTACAAGTGGTTTGCTAGTTCGGGTGTTCGTCATTATCTGCTACTTACACCTGCCCCTTACCACCCCCCAAATAAAAACATCTCTTCAGTGGTATCTGTAACTATGTTCCTTATGCAATTGCTTGAACACATCCTTACTGTACACTGTCTAACTTAAACCACCCCTTTCTTCACCCCGTCACGCCTCTTCAGGCGTAAAGAATCCTAAGTGCCAAAAAGTCTCAGGCCTGAATAGCCGTAGTTGCATACATTCTCATTTTAGAGCATGCACAGTGCAAAAAAAGATACGCTACACAAACAGATGTACGTCTCACTCGGAATCATGCCCATAGTCAATGAAAAGCCAGTTCCATATACAGATAACAATAGTAAATATAGCAAGGTGAGATGACAGCTTCATCCCACAGTAATCAAGCAAGGGAAACAGGAAATTGCTGGGTTTAAAAAGCCCAGTGCTTTCACATATTACAGGTTCCAATCAGCTGGGTGAAGTGGTCATTCACGAAGATGTCTCCTGTCAGAGAAGGCATGTTTTATGGGCCATAATTAGTGTCTCATAGTTTCTTTTTACTGATGACATATGTTTGGAACATTAGGCACAAAGATGTAAAATCACTTTGGACCCAGAGATCTAGGAATGGACAGTTGCTATAGCAGATAATTCTAGAGAGGTTTTTTTAATAAATTGTCTGTAGAAGTTTTCAAATCCTACACATCGCAAGGATCCATACTTACACCATATTGGATCCATACTTAGACCATAGACCATATTAAGACCTTCTTGGCAGATGTTCTATCCAAGAAACTGAATTTGCGTTGTATCAAGTTCACACTTATCTAGTTTAACAACTGCTGCCGACACAGATGCTCTCAAACAAATTATATTTGCTTCTGGCATTCTTGGAGATTGTCCGAAACTATCATAATGTCATCAAGGCAGACCACCACAAAGTGGTCCATAAAATCTCTTAGGACATAATTATTAAAGTGCTGGAATGTTGCAGATTTGTCACACAAAGTATTGATCATCTCTAGTCACATCAGGGGGGGAACTAGGCTTTAGGGGGGCAAATGGGGCATATGTCTCCCGGGCCGGACAGCTAACGATCAATTGGGCCCGTCCATATATAATGTGTGAGGTAGGCTACTAATTTAATGGTGGAGTGCAGGTGGGGGCTTATTATTTAATGTGTGCTATTTTATTTGTGGGGTAATGGTGGGGCAATTTAATTTATTGGTGGGGTTAATTAATTTAATTTAATAATGGGCCCTATCAACTTAAAATGGGGTGATTTGACCTTTAATTTAATGCTGAGGTGGTGAGCTATTAATTGAATGTGGGGCTGTTTGGGGAAACTGAGGTCTATGCATTAAATGTGAATATCAATAATTTAATAGCCGTGATGGTTGCCAGAAATAGGTATATTTTTTAAACGTAAATACTATTAATTTATTGCTGGGTGGGAGGTAGGCTATTAATGTAACAGTGGACTGTGGACTGGAGCTAATTATTTAATGGTGGGTGCTTTTAATTTATTTGTGGAGTGATGGTGGAACTATTTAATTTAATAGTGGGGCCTATTAATCTAAGATGAGGTAATGGGACCTTTAACTTGATGCAGTGGTGGTTTGGGGCTATTAATTGAATAGGGGGCTGAGTTTGGGGAAGAGGGCTATTCGTTAAATGTGAATATGAATTATGTAATGCCAGGGATGGTTGTAGGAAATAGTTATATTTCTTAAATGTAAATGCCATTTAATTTTTGCTGGGGCTGTTAGAATGGAGGGAAATAGGTCTATTTATTAAATGTGTGTGCTATTAATTTAATGTCTGGGCTGGTTAGAGGGAAAGAGATCTAATTATCAAATGTGAATACTATTATTTTAATGGTGAGGCTGAAGGAAGGCCTATTTATAGAACGTGTATACTATTGATTTAACGCTGGGGCTGGCTGGAGTTTTCTAAATTTCATGTACCCAGTTTTTTCCCAAACAGGGCCTCCAACATTCCAGGATCCAGACAAGCAGCAACTGAGTTAAATATACCAGTAGCCACAGGTAGTGACAAGAACAGGTAGGAGAGAGAAGGACAGTCTGCCAAGTGTCCTGAATCTGGTGGTGCAGTCCCGAATTTGGGTGACTGTGACAGGATTTGGTCTGACTGCAAGGACAGTTAGGAGGTATGTCCTGCTTCACACTGTACTGCTTGTGAAGGCAGATCTGTGTGCACCTAACCGTAGTGCACACAGTATTGCTTGTGTATTTGTCTAAAACTAAAACCATGTTACATCATAAGTGCAACCCTGTCTTAAGTGCCCAGGCCCCCCAGAGCCTTAATCCAGCACTGGGATAGGGTGTGAGATTGACACCTAGTGCTCTGCTCAAGCCCTTTTGCTGGCAAAAACATCAGCTTTTTATAGCAAAAGGACTTTTTGCACTTTGACAATTCAGCCCGTGTTCTGTACTGAAATAGAACAATATTATATAATCTATTGCTATAATATGATAAATATATACCCCATTATAATCAACCAAGTATGTAAGAAAAAGGTACTGTAGGGGGAAGGAACATATAAAATAAAATGCAATATAAAGTAAGGCTTGTTTTTTGTTGCACTATTCATTTTCATTATTTAAGATTCATCACATTTATAATAAAGGGGTTAAGCAACAATAAAATGGCCTCTTTTTTTAGATTAATAAATATATATTGTACCGCAAACCACCCTTTAAGGATGGGCCGCTATATATGGGCGAGTGCTGTGTGCCTGCCGTCCAGGATAAAGTCTGCCAGACAGTCCCTGAGTCACATCCTCTACACCCATGGTAGTTACACACCTCTGATATCTAAAAGCTGTCCCAATGTAGGAGGAGCAGTCCTGATTCTAATGGCCTATCCCGACATTTAGGACTTATGTTCTGACTGCCGGAAAGTTAGAAAGTATGTCCCACTCACCACACAGCAGAACAGCGTTGAACAGGCAATGCAGGGGGTGTATTTAGAGGAACTGGGGGAAGATTGGGAGCTCAAAACGTGATGCACCATGTCCAATTTTTGGAGGGGGCATGGATGTGTGCCTATTTTCAAACATAGAATGTTGGCAGTCCTCATCCTGCAATTGTATAGTTAATAGCTAAAGTGCCAAAGGCTATACATCCCTGATATGAACTAAAAATTAGCTCAGTTTACATTCAGCAGTCACTGAGTGAAAAGTATTTTTTGCATGTTTCTTCATTTCTGCACCCAAAGTTACAAATCTGTTTTCAGTTAAGATACACCATCTGGTCTGCTTTGCTTTTCCAAGAAAAGACCAATGATTTTGTATTACTGTATATATTAACTGTGACTGTTTACTCGATAGAATTTCTATGTTACATATGGGATTTAGTTTAAAAAAAAAACAAAACTCAAAACAAAACAAAAAAACCCACAATGTGCATCAACCATGGAGTCTCAACAAGTTACAGCTTACTGGCCTTTGGAGATTGTGACCTGTGTGGCTGTAGAGGGCGCCATCGGGACTGTAGGTGTTATTTTATATATATACATATATATATATATATATATATATATATATATATATTACTCTTTATTTACTTTTGTTTTCACACTGCTTACAATAAAAAAAGCTAAAGTGCAGATCAACTCCCCCACAGCCATTACATTATTGACTATGTTTTGCAGGAAAGTACGGAGCGTATAATAATAAAAAAGGAAAAAAAGAAAGTGAAGGGGGGTGTGATGAATTTGGAGGTATTGGTAAAAAAAAAATATTTTTTTTAGGTAGATGACCCTATCCTGTAGTTGCACAAACAATAGTGGAGGCTATCCTATAGATTGTAAGCTGGCGAGCAGGGTTCTCTTACCTCTCTGTCTGTATGTATTACCCAGTATTGTCTTATTAATGTTTGTTCCCAATTGTAAAGCGCTACGGAATTTGCTGGCGCTATATAAAGGTTGATGATGATGATGATGATTCTCCCACTATATGTTGGAATCGAGTTATCCCTGCATCATTCCCTTCAGAGATCATACCTTCACTTTGGCCTGGTGGGAAAGGGGGATGTGCCAAAATAGCAGCAAACAACAAGTGGTGAACTGATAGACTGAGAATTCTGTTGAGACTGTCCCAAACGGACAGTGAAAAGTTCACAGGATTTGGGTGACTTTCTCACTTAAACAGGATTTGGTCTGACTACAAGGACAGTTAGGAGGTATGTCCCGCTTCATACTGTACTGCTTGTGAAGGCAGAGCTGCGAGCACCTATCAGTAGTGCACACAGTATTGCCTGTGTATTTGTCTAAAATGATAACCATGTTACATCATAGGGGCCCCCCTATCTAAAGTACCCCAGGCCCCCCCAGAGCCTTACCAGCTCTAGGGTAGGGTGGCAGAATGACACCCAGTGCTCTGCCAATGCCCCTTTGCTGGCAAAAACATGTTTTTTTTAAAGCTAAAGGGCTTTTTGCACTTTGAGACTGTACTAAATTGACAGTATTACGTTCAGAGGTGGGATAGATAAGACTGGGTTCGGCCTGTGCTACTCTTTTGAGCCAGGGAATAAATTCCAATGAGCTCTTATCAACCAGCTCATTCTCCAGATCAACCCAGCGCTTGACATTTGTCTTAGTGTGCCATGCTAGTAATTGACTAAGACCAATGGTGTTGTAGTTTCCAAGAATAAGAGTAGTCCTAGGCCTACCACTGCCGATGCTCTGGATAAGAGCTCTCTCGTTTAGCAAAGTTTTTGTAGATTTCCAGATAAATTTGTTCCATGTTGACTGGAGTATGTCAATTGTCCTAGCTGGCTACAGGCAGGTACAGAAAGTAGAGGACTCTGGGGAGAACATTCATTTTTATCATGTTAATTCTAACTATCCAAGATATTTAACGTTTCTTCCAGTGGTAGAGATCTCACTCAATGTTATTAAATAGTGGTGGGTGGCTTTATATGGCTGTTCATAAGATTTAGTTACGTTAACACCACAAGATATTTAAGACTCAAGTTTCCACTGGAAGTCGAAGTTCAACTTAAGGAGCTTCTTCAGATGATCTGGTAGATAAAAGAGTAACACCTCTGACTTGTTATTTATCGTATTTATCTTTTTATACTGATATTTAACCAATCTCTGACAATTCCTTGAATACGATTAATCGGTGAAGAGGTCAATTTTGTAATGGAATTTGCTAGTGGTTATACCTGAGATGTCTGGATTGGATCAGATTGTATGAGTCAGGGGTTTAGTGAGCAAGGCGAATATTAACAGTCTGGTCCTGGTCCAGGTCAAGCAGTAATGAAGGTATTATCATTTTGTATATTAGCAGAACAGTTTGTGCATTGTGAGACAATACTTTTTAATGCTTTTTGTTAGGGACATATACGAAAAATAGTGGAAAGCAAAAAAGGTGGCATTGGTTATAACAACCAATAAGATTGTAAGTACTATTTTTCTAGTGCAGTTTAGAAAATAAAAGCATGCATCTGATTGTTGTTTGCCATCTGCAAAGCCACTTTTTTTCTTACACTAGTTTTCATAAATACCCCTATTGTGTTAGGGATCTAGAAAAGGCAACTAAGACTGTCTAATAGTGCTGTTTTTGGAGTAGAGTTGTGCCATATAGAAGAATTGTTAGAAATAATGTAGCTCTGCTCAAAAACAGAGCAGAGCTGACATCCAGTAGCTCAGAGGTAACTGAGGATATTGGAGCAGGAGAGCAAGCTGTGCAACATGACACATGATAGCAATTCATTTCATTATCATGTATTCAGCCCTCATTCCAACTGACTAATACACACACACACACACACACACACAACTCACAAAAACAACCATACTTGTTTTTATTGCATTGTGAGGACCCATGTCTGGTACATGACACATAAGGGGTATATGGGTATTTGTAGGAGCTCTTTGTCACCAGAGTTAGCACTTGAGAGTTTCAGCTGGACTTTGATCAAATTATTAACTCAAACTGCATGGTGGGGAAGTTTCATGTATTTCAACCATCTGTTGACATCTATACACCTCCTTAAATGAACACCTACCCATGGGGGTTACAGTCATGGTCAACCACTGTGTTTGGTTTCAACAAATTCTATTTCTCTTTACAGCTGTTGTAGGGTTCTTTATGTTTAATTTCACAGCTAACCATTTCTGATTTTTCAGTGTTGTTGATTCAGCCAAGATGCATGCGACACAATCATGTTTTGCCAGCCGCCATGTTTGGATAAACTTGATCATGTGCTTCTTCTCCACAGCTTGGATCCACTTGGATCTCATCTCTGTCCCAGGAGTTTCTCAGCACTTCTATACAACCCGAAAGGAAGCAGAGTGGTCCATTACGAAGCTGTGAATGACAGAGAAGGCAAATTGCTTTTGCATAACAAAACTGTGTGTTACACTGACATGTGGAAGCCTTAGCTGGGCACTGGTCCCATGTTGCCGGGTCCCTACACAGTCTACCATTTGATGGGGAAGTGTCGACAGAATGCTTGACCACTTTTCTCACTGTTACAGGGGATTAATCATCATCCAACCTGTCACTCTGTAGCTGGACTAGTTCTAAAAAGAAACATATGCAAATGACCGAGGTAAAAGTCAAAACCATACATCAGATACAAGATTTCCAACTTACCGTCTGGATCAATGTCCACTTCTTCCAAATTTTTGTCTTTGAAATCAGCCAGTCTACCACTCTCAAGAGCCATTAAAAGTTTGCTGATCATGGCAAGTTGAAGGGCACCTATTGGGAGGCGGTAATACTGCAGTGCATCCTGATGTCCGGACAATTATGTCTGTCAATTGATCCAATTATATTGTTTAGGTTAAGGACCTTTGAAAGAGTGCTTTCTGAGCTTCATGGAAGACAGTGTTTGGGGATTTTTAGTCCCACACTCATGGGCAAAAAGGTATGTGGAATCAGAGCCTCTGAAATGTGGCAAGGCAGCTGTTCTGGCAAACATACAGACATTTTGGGAAGCCACTCCATATTCTTCCAAGTTCCATTACGCCTTGCTTTTCTGTTGACAGTAGGATTGGAACTTTTCTGCCTCATTCTCCCTGGATTTAAATCCATGTGAAGTGCTGACAGAGCGTCTACTCAAGCTTGAAAAGCACTAGGGCAACATCTTTGTGGAGATCCGAATTGCCTCTTGAAGAGAAGGTAGTCAACAGCATGGTGGAAACTTCCCCTTCACTCCTTCGATTAACTAAGATCACCTGTGCTAGGGTGATTATCGCAAGCAATGCCCAGTTGTTAAGTATAGGCTCAGTGGATAAATTGCTTTGGCACACTTGCTGTTTCTCATCAAGATACAAGTGCAACTTTATCACATCTTCATTGAAAGCTAAGAGCGGAGACATGTTCCACTTTGACTCCTTAAGAGTTTTTAAGGTAGCCGATGAGATGAACTCATTCCATCTTGCCTCATAGATCTTCCTGAAGAAGGTTACATCTGCAATAACAGTAGTGCAGCCCTCCATTATCGCTTGGCACTCCACAATGCTCAAAATCGTTTGCATGCCCGACCCTCAGTTCCAGCAAGGGTGTATTTAATGTACCTGTCTCCTCGTCAACAACATCATTTAATTATATAGTGACAGCAAATTTCGTAGTGCTTTACAGTTGGTCATAGCCAGTTACCAGCTTCACCTTGTCTACTACATGCAGAAATTTTAATGGAATCTTCTCCAAAGAGGTGGCTCTTCTGGCATGTAACAGTATCCTGCCCATTTCTCTAAGATTCTAATGGATGTACTTGTGCCTCCAAACATCTGAACTGATCCGGTTGAAGAGATGCTGTCCCATCTGCAAAGCTGCAATCTCCTTCACGTCTAGCACGTACATGGTTGAATGCTGCTGGTCCAGTGAATGCTGCTGGTCTAGTGACACACTGTCCCCTCCACCTCAAAAAGGCACACACTTTTGGTCTGACAACAGTGTCTCGCAGGAACTTTTCAGATTTTGTTGCCGAGTATATTAGCAAGGACATCGGCATTGACCAACGTTGTCCCCGCTACGTCCAAGGTCACCACAGTGTTGGTGTGAAAACAGGTCAATGTCCCCACAAGTACAGAATACAGGTACACACACACGGCCAGGGTAAATAAATAGGTTGCACATTCTTTTTACCAGTGGTTCAAACCATAAAATGGCTTTGGAAACATCTCTATAAAGCAATGACAGTGAGTTAATACTCTGGCCCAATTTAATAGTAATATATCAACAAAAATGGACTGAACTAAATTACAATATAAGTGTTAAATATTACTCATCTAGCATTGTTATGTAAAGAAAGCTGAAACAGAAAACTCCAAGGAGATTCACTACACAGAAACCTTAGCAGAACTTACATCACTGGTTTATGCAGGTGCAGAAATGAGATCAACTTTTGGAGAGCACTTTAAACGGGGAACAGATTAAATATACAGGCCAGAGGACGAAAGATTGCGAAAGAAACAGGGAACTAAATTAAAGGGTTTAAGAATACTCAGAACTAAAATCCAGAATCTTAACAGTTCCTATAGCATTCACATGAGTACTAAAAAGAACCTTGGGAGCAACCAATTCTGGAGCACATCTGTATTGGGACATTACACTGAAACATTACCTACATTAAAAACACACTATTTCTGGGCATGGCTCTTCCTGCTGAGTAAATTAAGGGTACTCTGATTTCTTAAACACTTGGTTGAAAAGTAATTTCTTGGTATGCCCATAATGTAGCATTATGATTATGCATTTTATGTGCATTGTTCATATATGAAAATGTCTAAATTTGCATTAGTTGTAAAATAATAGGCAGAAATTATATTCTGCTATTTATCTCATTTATGTAAAAAAACATACATATAAAGTGATGAGAGCACATTAATAAACTCTTTAGAATTATGTGCATTTATGCATTTATTTAAGCGGTAACAACCAATTACATGCCACACTTTTTGGAAAAAGAACACCCCTTTCCAACCATCTTCAAAGCTCTGTTAGTTGACCCTTGTCAAGATCAGGGATCTGAGAGAAAACCCTGAGATCAATAAGACAGAGTGGGTGTTAAACATCTTTGTGTCATCCTGTATTAATGACATACACAAAGATATTGGTTGACCCTCTGCTGTTGTTCATGACACAAGTTTATTGTAAGTCAATAGAGATTTGCAATGACATGAGGTTACTACTGTTTGGATTGCATACTGTATACTTTCAGTGTCCTCTCTTGTGTGCTGTAGGATGCTATGGCTGTAAGTTGCGGTGTCAGTTTCCCCCTCTGTGCCTGCCGCACTTACCCATCTGTTCCCAAGCTGCCTGAGTGACTGTGTTTGGTCATCTACTGTCAGGTCTTCCATGAGAGCAGGGACAGGTCCCTTCCTGTTGAGACGCCATTGAGGATGACCACACAGGTACTCCAGAGGCAAGAAACAACCTCCAGTTTGTTGGACTCCCACAAAAAGCTGAAGGCTCTTGTCCTCAGTCTTTTCTTGATAACTGGCTTATTCAGGAATTCGGTAGAGAGACTTTCTCCCCCCACTTTGCTGTGGAACAAGCTCACCAGTTGCCCCCCCCCCCCCAAATCTGGTGATTTTTCACGTACTTTTATAGATAAGTTGCTGCCCTTCAAAGATCATGTTATTCCCCCTAGTCCGATGCCTTGGGGTCATCCTTGATTGCTCCCTCTCATTCAAGCCTTACATTCTGTCCCTCTCAAAATCCTGCTACTTCCACCTTCGGAAAATATCTAACATGCGACCCTTTCTCACCACGGATGCTACGAAAACCCTTGTTCACTCGCTTGTTATCTCTCGCCTTGACTACTGTAACCTTCTCTCTGGCCTACCCGATTCTCGCCTTGACCCTCTTAAGTCTATCCTCAATGCTGCTGCCCGCCTCAATTTTCTCTCCCGCCGCGCTGTCTCTGCAGTCTCCCTCCAACAGTCACTACATTGGCTCCCCATGCCCTACAGAATTACATTTAAACTCCTCACCCTCACCTTTAAAGCTCTTAATCAATCCTCCCCTCCCTACATCTCCAATCTCATCTCTACCTACACTCTTAGCCGCCCCCTCCGCTCTGCCTCTGACCGCCGCCTCACTGATCACCTCTTCTCATTCCCGTCTCCAGGACTTTGCCCGGGCTTCTCCCCAACTGTGGAACGATCTACCACGTTCCATCAGGTTAGCATCTTCTCTCAAAGGCTTCAAGCGTGCCCTTAAGACTCATTTCTTTATTCAAGTCTATCAGTCCTCCTCCTAACTTCCTTGTCCTGGCTCTGCCCCCCCAGTTAGTACCGCACTATTTGGGTCTCCCCCTTCCCGTTAGGATGTAAGCACTCATGAGCAGGGCCCTCTTTCCTTGTGTGCTCCTTCTACTATTCCATCACCCTCTGTACCTCTTGGCCTGCTTCGCTAGCCCTATTTTCCCTGTTTTCTTAAGCTTCGGCCTTCTTCTCGCTGATTTCTACCATCCCTTTCACTATCTGTCGCAGAAATAACCTGATATGTTTTTCTCTTTAATGTCCACTAACTGTATAGCATTGGCTACCCAGTGGTAGCAGCCAGGAGAGTTATTATATAAAGGGAGAGGCCCTCATAGAGAACACAATGAAACACCTTAGGGGGTAAACAAAATGATTTAAAGGAATGGTCAATAACGTGGCAACACAAAACCCCTGACTTCTGGCCATACCTCCTGCACCCCCTGTTGTCCACTACTGCCCATAAAACTTATTTTTTTTAAACCAAGCATGTTCCGGTTTGGATTACAAATATAGGGGCCCTTCTGGCCAGAAAAACAGAAGATATTTACAAGCAGGGACATTTGGAATACAAATTATTTGGTATGTGGTTTACAAGCATTTTCAAATTAAAAGCTGCTGACAACAGATGAAGAATTCAGAAGTATATGGGGGGGTCTATTTTTAATAAATTTATGTGGTATGAATGAGGGTGTTTAGTGTATTTATTGGGGTTTTATTATTTTTAATAAAATGCTGTGGTTTTAAACAGGGAGTTGTGGTTTTGTAAACATTTTGTTTTGTGGTACTACAGGTCTTAGCCAGCCATGGGTGTCAGGGTATATTGGCACTTGTGGTTCTCCAAGTGCCAGCATGCCCTGGCTGCCATGGGTATGCTGGTGCTTGTAGTTATACAAGCATTAGCATGCCCATACTGTTTATGGCGCACAGACTGGCTTGGACTTGTAGTTCCACAAAACAAAATGGCGTCTGCTTGTTTTTTTAACGTTATTTTCACTGATATTACCCTACACCCACCGCACAGGGATGTAGGAAGAGCCCTAGTGCTTTCAGCACTGGGCTGGGTGTTCCTATAGGAGGGTGAACAGCTTGGGGCTGGTATGTCATTATGGCAGGGGGACCCCTGCCGCGTGTTCCTCACTATAGTGCCACCCACCCTGGCTGGTTTGCCTAGTGCTGGCTGAGTGAAAATCGGGGGGACCCCGTGCCAATTTTCCCCCGATTTTCATGCAACCAGCAATAGGCTGGCAGCGTAGGGTTAATAGTGGTTGGGCGGGGCACCTACATTTTTCTTCTTACATTTATCTATTTTTACACTTTTGACAGCTGCCGAACCTCTGGCTGTATAGACAGTGTAACAGTGATGTGTTTACTAATCATGCAGCTAGGAGGCAGCGTGTTGCATTTAGCGATTTTAAAAGCAAACTCGGGAGAGGTCGCTCAATCGCAGCTTCATACATTTGAGACTTCTATAGCTAGAGTGGCAAACAGTCGGGACTTTGATCTCTATCGATTTTGGAAATGGCGATTTTGACAGAAACGCATCTTTGGCGATTTTACATAAAATCTCAGGTTCACACATCAGCGAGTTTCAACGCTCATGAGAAAAATCGCTGGATTTTAAAAAAAAAAATCGGACCTTGAAACATTTGTCCCCTTGACTTCTTGACAACTCCAAGAGCCAGGGTGCTGTTATTAATAAGCTGCGAATAACCCACAATACACTTTACAGTTACTGTAACTAGGATGGACTCTGGATTGCATGGCAGTCACTATGAATAAAAATACACCTGCTTTCTTTTGTATGGTTTTTGTGTTTTTATTTATATCGTGCATGGCAGACTACAGGATCATTGAGATGGTGGAGCTGATATAGGTTCTATCCATTCCTATAAATCCCCATATTAATACTCCACTTTATCCTCCCACCACCTCCTTTTTTATTCTGTACACACCTACCTAGCAGAATGAAAATTTGTAAATAAAACAAAAAAAACAAACACATTGTACTGTATTGTGTATTATGCTGTTGAACTAATAAAGGTTACCCCCGTACCAGGGGCTGGCTGCGAATGTTAGCCTGGGGTGCAAGACTCGGTTAGTAAGCCTAAGTATAAATACTGTTATTTTTCCCTAAGGATGCAAGCAGCAGTCTTCTGTCTATATTGACATAATTTACTGCTCACAAATTTGATTCATACCATTTTTATATTCACTCTCTTGTCTGTATTTATCGATACCCTTTATATGCAGTTTCTGTTTTGTTGCCGTTCATGATCAGTAAAATAACATAATTTTACTTCTCAAATGTCATGATTCCATCAGTATAGTCCAGATTTGGGCGACTGTCCTGCTCAGCCAGGAAGAGTTAGTTGGGAGGTATCTACATCCTTCACTGTCCTTAATTGCTATGCGAAGTAGTTAGTGGTGCGTGCACTATGTAAGGGAAGAATAGAGGGAGATGGAGGTAGTTGGAAGGAGGAGTTACCCATGCTCTCCCACATACTGACCACACCCCCTCCAGACTCATGGTGTTGCTCACAAAAGGCACTTCGCAATTTTCAGCTCAAGGCCCATGTGGCCCTAAGTCTGGCCTTGTGCGTGGCGATGTCACAGTGAATCAGGTACTTAAATAAAAGGGGAACTAAGCATCACATCATCAGGAGAGCAAGAATTGGTCATTGGGCAAGTGTACATAATTTCTGTAATTTAAAGGATGCACTTTATAAATATTTGCACACATTATATAACCATACACATATAATATGTATATAATTTCTTTAATTTACAAATATCTGTACAGCACTTGTGGCACTATTGTGGAGATGTGCCCCACTGTCGTTCCCTGGAAGAGGGCGAAGATGTGCCCCATTGAAGTGCCCGTGAAGAGGGCAAAAACAGAAGAGAAGAAAATCTACTCACCATTCCTGCGTTCCAGTGCCGGTGAGTATTTCTCCTTCTCCGCAGTGCCCGGCCACAGTGGGCAAGTGAGCCAATCAGGGCTCACTTTCCCCTGCTGGCCAATCGGCGGCCGGATGAGTGAGCCAATCCTGGCTCACCTCCGGCCATTTGAATTTTTGGCGCTGCGGCGAGAAAATAAGCACTCGTGGTGGCGCCGACTTATGTCAGCGCGCAAGCAGTTAGAAGAGGGCGTTGTGGGACGACCAGTGTAAAGAAGAACGAAAACGCCGGTGGAACTGGCAGGGTACCCTTGTAAGGGCAAGGAGCTACCCTGCCACAAGAAGACAGCACCAGAGACGCTGGCGAGGAGCCTTGTAGGGGCTGAGAGTGCCCCCGCCCAGAAGACTGCAGAGAGCTCCGCGCCGAAGAGAAAAAGAGGCGCGGTTGGCTGGAGGGTCTGGAAGACCCAGAGAAGACGTCGGGGACAAATTGAGTATCCTGCATGGAGCAGGTAAGTATACTCTGTGCAGTTAGGCCCTGGCACAGATAGGTATAGGTAGGGAATTATAAGGGCACAAGGCCCTAGTGAGTCGGGCTCAGAGCCCATAGTCAGAAGGGCACAAGGCCGTGTAGTTAGAGGGGCACAAGGCCCCAGTAGAGAGACAGGGCACCAGGCCTTTGGGGTTAGAGTGGGCATGAGAGCCTTGAGTTAGAATAAGGCGTAAGTCCCAGAGAGTAATGTGCACAAGGCTGTAGACCTGTGGTAACAGTTTAGCAGAAGGCTCCTGTTGTTGCTCTACATAACTGGCTGGTTAGGTAGAGGTAAGTGCCTTCCCATTGTCAGCCTTCCATAATCAGTAGCGACTTATTATTGCGCCTGTGTGGCGAAATACAAAATTGTGTATTGTGTTTGGTTCTACTGTGTATGTTTGCTTTCAGGTGCAAGACGTCAGACCCTCATTAAAGGTAGGTCTCATTTCCGGACTGTAATCCTGTGATACTCTGTGGACAAGGGGTTAGCTAGAGCACACACGCAGTGAGGGTTAGGACACACGGTAGTCTTCCTGTCCCGTAGGTCCCTGGAGTTACAAGGAATTCCTGAGGCAGTGATTGGGCACCTCACTGGCAGTGCAGCACAGCCCTTTTGAGTTCCCGTGGTTCCAATTGGGTATCCCAGTCTGAGTTCCGGCAGGTTCCCTGGCGGTTCCAGAGTGGGGCGGTGTTCGCGACCGTCTCAAGTTCCGGCAGTGGCCACTGGCGGTTCTGAGCAGAAGCCACTACCCTGGTGGCGCGTTGATCCAGTTGGTGTTCCCCGCAGGTAGAGGGAGGAGGTCTAAGGAGTGCACTACAGCACATAGCGAAGTTGCGTTACCCGACCATTTGTTGTAGGTTCAGGGCGCCTGTTAGCTAGTACTAGTTGTGTGGGTGGTACATTTAGCCTAACCTGTAGAGTAGCGGGAGGACGTGTTGTGTTCTGTCTTCCACAGGTGACAGAAAGAAGCAGGAGAGCAGGGACCGGAAGCTGGAGTGCCCTGGGTGAGTATCGCTCTCAATTCCTACTACTGGTCAGGCATTCACCGAGGGGTGAGTGGAGTATTTGGGGCGGGACTGTTCCTGGTCCCAAGTATTCGTAGTCCGGCGCCCTTGGTAGGAGCAAAACGAGGTGTTGGCAGACGTGGTTTAGTGAAGGTCTCTTCTCCGTGCCATAGCCTCCGACAGTCCCTTTCTGGTAGGCATGGGTTGTAATTTCTGTTTCTCCCCCATAGAGAACGGGAGTGATCTGACGGACGTTCAGTTGCTGGTCTGCCAGAAAGGGAAAGAGACAGTGTAGAGGTGAAGAGCGGCAGGGGTGAAACCGAAGTGGACGGAAGGTGGTCCTCTATCGGAAGGTAAGGTATCTGTGTGCGTCTGTCCTGTTCCCGTGCAGGCGTTACACTATATAAACAAATATACATAAATTCTAAATCAAGGCTGAATCCCGGAATGTATGCAGAGAGATTATATAACCAATATTCGGGTAAAATGTAATGTCTACCGATTATATTTGCTCACGCTCAGGCTGGGTACACACTACAGTGTTTTCAGCCGATTATCAGACCAAGCACGCTGTAAACCAGCATTCGACTCGACATTGCATTAGTGTGTACACTGCAAAGATGAGCGATTATCGTTCCAAAACACATTGTATAATTTCATTTGATTTTCAAACCAGTTTAAAAATGTTGTTCAATAATGGGATATTGTCATTTCAATCCTCCAGTGTGTCTGCACTCACAACCGACAGTATCCATAGATCTCTATGCAGTGTGCAGACACGCTCTTTTCAGCTGATGGTTATGACAGACGAAGACCACAGATCTGACGGTAAATCTTGCCAAATATATTTAGTGTGTACAAATGAATCAGCATGTGGAGCAGGACTTTTTTTTAGCTTCACTTTACTACAAAACTGAAGAATTCCAGTAGCAATTTACAACCCCTTCCTTCCATGTAATAAGCTGTTCCCATATGAGCCCCAGAGAAGCAGCTTTTTACTTTTAAGGATCAATATGGCTTAAGTCCGAAACCACAGCAAAACCCAATACTGTAAGTGCCTTGTTTATGTGCTTATCTTGTGGAATCCTTTTCCTTGTGATAAATAAATGGCTTAATACAGGGTTTCCCAAACCCAGTCCCCAGGGCTCCCCAACAGTACAGGTTTTCCATATCTCCTTGCTGGAGCACAGGTGTATTCATTACTAACACATTGTAACAGATCCACAGGTGGTCCTAATTATGTCACATGTGATCCAGAAAACCTGCACTGTTGGGGAGCCCTGAGGACTGGGTTTGGGAAACCCTGGCTTAATGCCTACAAGATGCCTTAAGCTAAAACAACTCAGAGACACAACACACAATTAATTGAACTTACATGATCCTCTTCAATCATGTATAACTTGTGTCTAAAGTAAAATAAAAACAAAAACGATGGTCTTAATCTGTAATTGAGAGAATGTCAGATATAATCTGATTGGTTGCTACAGCTCATTCATAAAGATTGTACCATGGTATTCAATATATTTTACAACAAAATCACCAAGTTTTTCCTGTCTTTTAACACGATTTAGTTTTGCATTATATTTTTTTTTAAAAAACATGGATTTATTGCTTCCTTGCAATTAATGCCCACAAAGCAAGCCTGGTTCAAAATAAATTTTGTAACCCAGACACAAGTAAAAAAAACAAACAAAAAAACTGAATAGGGATAGCAGTAATTCTTCATTTTGTTCAAAACTTCCCTTAAAAACATATCATAAAGTAGCAGCACCAGGCCAAAGATGTTTCGAAACAGTGCGGACAGAGAACGGATGCTACTTTTTCCATCTACGTTCTGTGTTGTACTTTCTATATCCGTAGACCCTTCATTTATCAGGAGGGTCAAGAAGTCCTATATCTAATTAGTGCGATGAACATGGCACAAATTGAGTTACATCCATAATACATATAGTAAGAGTCAAATAGCAAAACTAATGCAATATACAGACAAATATTCATTTTGTTGTAACTGTAGTTAAGTGTTAAATTTGATTTCAAAATAATACATAGTATTATGTAGATTTTAGCACCCATGTGTTCCTAATTATGTATGTATTGTATCCAGATTGCCATTGCGATAGTGTTGTACTTCCCATGTATGCCTATGTGTCAGCCACTTGTGTTTACGTGAATGAAGAATGACTCATTGGCATGCTGATCATAAGTTGAATACCTTTGTCTGAAATAGCTGTTTCTCTGAAGCCTGCAGTTGTCTCTCACACTGCTTCTGCCAGTAAATGGCCCATGATGCATTTACCATCTGTCCACTAGGTGGCATACATTCACTCTAATAGTGTGAAGAAAATAACCACCTCTAGCTGTAGAAATAAATTTAAAAAAAAATAATAAAAAAATAAAAGAAAATAATTGCTCAATAGTGACTTTTCTATAAAAACATGTTTTAATAAACACATGCGCTACCATTAACTACTTAGGAACAAATAGCTCACTGCTTTCATCCTATACAATTCTTATTAAAAAAATCATCCTAATGTAAACCACTAAGATAACCTTATGGTTGACGCTGGTTACAGACTGCTTATTTAAATTCAGTATCCTTATTAGGGCTAAAGAGAATGACATTATATAGCATTCTGCAACTCTATTATTAACTTTAATATTGACATTGAGACACCTAATTGTCTTAATTAAAGAACAATCTCTTTGTTTAGCGAACTGCTGTCCAAATATTAACATGAAGAGGTTTTTTTTTAAAAATAGAAATTATATATATATATATATATATATATATATATATATATATATATATATATAATTTCTATCTATCAACAGTTAACTGGATGGTGACTATGTCACAAAATATCTCCCAACTCGGCAACTCCGTTCTGCACAAGATCTGCTCTCTCATCCACACTCATTACATTCTCCCATTCCCGATTACAGGACTTTTTCCGGGCTGCACCCACTCTATGGAATTCTCTCCCTCGCACAATAAGACTCTCCTCTAGTCTACAAGCTTTCAAGCGTTCTCTGGAAACCCACCTCTTCAGACAAGCTTATAATATTCCTCAACCACCCTTTTAACCTCACTACATTACCCTATTACCACCTGTTATACAACTACCCCTTGACCAACATTGTTGTGTGACAGGATCATTTAGCTTATGAGTCACTTTTGCAGTCTGGCTGGGCCGACTGCAAATGTAGACTTAACCTCATGTGTCAAACTCCCATTGTCCAATAGATTGTAAGCTTGCGAGCAGGGCCTTCTCACCTCTTTGTCTGTTTTACCCAGTTTGTTTATTACTTTACTATGTTTGTCCCCAATTGTAAAGCGCTACGGAATATGTTGGCGCTATATAAATAAATGATGATGATGATGGATGTCCTTCACATATACTTTCTTTTTGCACCTTACAGCTGTTACCTCAACATCTCAACCTCCATCCCTCATACGCTTTCCTCTTGTCCCAGTTCCTTCCTTGAGTCTGTTCTGTTTGCCCTCCCTTTAGGTTGTCAGCTCTTACGAGCAGTGTCCTCTTCCCTCCTGTCTTACTACCTATTATTTCTGCTCCAGCTACACTGCCCACCTCCACGTTGGGCTTTCTGCCCTTGACTCCATTCCTGCATATAGCTGTTGGCTGCGCAAATTTTTACGCACAGCTTAGCTTAGAATAATAATGCATCTGGAATGTCCTTCCAGCACCCATCAGGGGGCATACCAACAACTCTACTTATTTCCCCATGGTGGACATTTATAGTGCATATGTGGCACTTCGAATGTGGGTAGGCACTTGCGCCAATGTGCATACTGTTGCTTGTAGCTCTGCAATCACCAGCAAGCAACAAGTGCAGTGCCTGCTAGCATGTGTAATGCAACAAGAAGTTGCACTATATTATACAATTTTTAACCTGGTACCCAACATACAGGGGTAAGGAGGAGGCATAGTGCTAGAAAGCATTGAGACTGTACACTTTAAGTGAGTGGATGCAATAATTTATGTTTTATGTAACCAACACTGCTCTGTACTATTTGCAACTGTAATGCCCGTTTGCTCTGTGAAGGAGGAGATCTGCATTAGTACTACCCTACAGTAATGTTAATTTAAACCAGCAATGTCTGGACCCTGCTGGTTAAGTGTTTAAAGACTTAGCCTGTGGCGTCCAGCCATTGCCACTTTAAAATTACCATTAACGTAGGGCCCACTGACGTGAAATTTAAGTGCCGGACAGCTGGGTCTTCGGAATTACTGGCTGTCACCATGCCACTGCGGAAATGTGGATCTTTGGTTTTCAGGCAAGTCTGTTTATATTGTATTCGTTTTTTGGTCAAATCGGAATTTTTGTGTAGGTTTCAAGCGTGTCAAGGTTCTCGTCACTTTTCAGATGATTACCACTGAATTAAAAGGGTTAGAGGTACCTCTTAGCATGGGGCAGGCTGGGCTGTAGGGCATCTGTCCCCCGGGCTGGTCCCATAGTGGGCTACTTTGATGGGTCATTGGGCCACCTGAGAGCCTGTTATATCGATTTAAATTTTATTACCAGTGCTGATATATGCCTGTTGTTGGCGTGTCATCCGTTTCTTATGCTAGTGACCTTTAAGAAACAAATATTAAAAAATAAATAAATAAAATAGGCTGGCAAGTCAAGTCTTGCTCCCCGGACTAAAATTTGCCAGCACTTTCCTGCCTCTTAGTGGTTTATAACAAGTGAGACATGTTTAAAGTGTATTTAGTATTAGTTAGGCCTGTTCATTCGATATTGTAAAAATGTGTGTATCTAAATTGCTATGTATTCATTGGGTTTGCTGCACCCAAAGTTACCCTTAAACCACTGTTTGATTTAGAGATTAAATATATATTTATATATAAAACTTACAAAACCTTTAGGAGTCCACGCCTCACTAACAAACGTGCCGGCATGGCTTCTAAAGACCAACCTGGTGTACTGACATTTCATTTCTGCGTCTGTGGTCTGAAGTAGAAGGGTGGAGGGTTCCATAGTCTCCCTCTGATGTTGCTCATTCCAAGAACATTACCCCACGAAGATCCTACTGAACCCTGACTAAGGTGGAGGTACTGTGCAACACAGGAAACAAGGTAAAAGTTTATATACAGACAGGACACACCTGAGCGTTAAAAGGGCGTTACACAAGTTAAGGCCTTTATAGGCTGGGACAGATCATTTGGTATGTACTGTGGTTATATGTTATGGTGGTTAGATTCTAGCCTACAGTAGTAGGGAAAATCTGCTGCCGCTTTTCTTCTACTGCTCAGAGCTTAACTTTCTGAAGAGACATTGACCATTCACATTACTACACCAAACACTGAATCATACAAGTTCCTAGTTCACTATAAAATAATTCATATTAATTTGGGACTATATGTTAGTCAAATACAAACCTATACCTATCCATATTTTCTTTATACATGGTTTCATGTAACAGCTACAGTGTATTTGATATGTGCGGTTTCTATTTTAGGTTATATTTCTAATAAATTTAATTCCTTTATATAATATTTTGGCTCTGCGTTCAGACAGACGATTTACAGATGATATGTTATAATTGCCACAGTTATTCATTATAGATAAGGATATTCTCATTATACATGCAGCTCTAAATCATCATCATCTTTTGTTTATATAGCGCCACTAATTCCGCAGCGCTGAACAGAGAACCCTTTTACATCAGTCCCTGCCCCACTGGAGCTTACAGTCTAAATTCCCTAATATACATTCACACACAGACAGACAGGGAGAGACTAGTGTCAATTTTGATAGCAGCCAATTAACCTACCTGTATGTTTTTGGAGTGTGGGAGGAAACCGGAGCACCTGGAGTAAAACATACAAACTCCACACAGATAAAGGCCGGTCGGGAATTGAACTCATGACCTCAGTGCTGGGAGGCAGAGGTGCTAACCACTAGGCCACTGTAAATGCATGTTAATTGTTTAATGAATTAATGCAGATTTAGCCACAAGAACTTATAAAATTGCATTTTACTATCGCTGAACACAAAATAAAGCCTCTAATCAGGCCAGATAAATACACTATGATGCATATTCAATTCTCGGCGGAAACGCCGAAAATCTCGCGGTCCGCCGTTATTACGGTAATCGTGCGCAGAAAAACCGTTAATACGGTAATTTTCTCACTGGATTTCAGCTCGCAGCTCCCTCAGCCACAAGCTGAAATCCAGCTAACTATTACTATTACCGTATTCACGGTAATAGTTTTTCCGCGGCGCGGAAAAAAAACAATTGAATATGCCCCTAAGAGACTAATACTATTAAATACACAATTTATCCATTTATGGTTTAAATAAACTAACTTGCAATTGTGTCATGTTGCAACACAACACCTACTAAATAGACAGCTGTTACAAATTATCTTTGATATAGATTGCTATCACCAACAAAGGAGGAGACTATCCATAGAGGATTAGGTGATTAAATTGTTCACCACAATTATTATATGCTTGGAGAATTGCAGATAATGGTAATATACGATCAGTTCAATAAATATAAAATATTAAGAGAAACACAGGTGTTGAGAAATTCTCACTATACATTCAAAGTATAATTAATAACAACCTGGGGGAGAAACCAATTAGCTGCACATTTTTACTGTCACTACAGTAAAATTTCCGCTCATTTTTCCTTCGCACCCCAAATCAGCAGTGATTTCTATAAAAATCTAAAAGCCACAAAGTTCTGAGGAACATCGCGGCTTATTGGATACCCCCCCCCCCCCTGGTTTGTTACATATTAATCGGTGCAACCATCCATATTTCATTTAAGACCTTTACCAATTTGGAAAACCATTGCTCATAGCAATCAGAGTCAGATAGACATCTACAATAGACATTGACTTCAATATCCAATCATTGTGATATCTTGGTCCAGTCCCAATAGATTCTTTATCTTTCAGGAATTTCCTGGCTAATGCCATGATATTTACCCATTGATCACTCACTTACTTTAAATCTAGAATATTTTGCCTTTAACAAACTTTTTTATGGGTATGAAAATAAATGTTATATTTTAATTTGAAAGCTGTCCAGGGCGGTTACATATATATATTGCTCTGTCATCTGAGGAAATTAAACCTGTATTTCCTGATATGACCAACTAAAGGATTTCCCCTCGTAGATCATTAGTTTTTTTTCTCCTGGTAAAGTACAATATATAAGGAATGCCAGTGGGGCCACGGGGATCAAGAAACACCTAAAGCCCAAGAATGCCAGAACCACTTACAAAACCAAGGTCAATGTGCAATCACAGAAACCTGACTCTTCTTCTCACACACCCCCAGATTCAGAGATCGACAAGGCAGCCACATCGACCTGCAACTCTCCCATAGCTGCAACATCCGCATCATTTCCTCTGAGCCTTTCATTACTTAAGGTCCATTCTAAATATGTCTCTTCCATCAATTCCACCTCTGTATTGAAATTATAACTTTGCTGCCTGGCTCTCTCACATCATAACCTCTGACCTACCCTCCCTCAAACTGGGTGATCTCTACATTTCTACTGCCCCTACCAAACTGGTCTTTTTTCCCCCCTTGGCCTCCTCCAGGAACTTAGGGGCCCTCACCCACTGTAACATTTACTTCATTGATCCAGTTTACTTCTACCTTTGTTCTATTTAAATTTTCCAACTCCCCATCCCCGCTGTCTAGCAACCAACCTCATCTTTAGCCTCTTCCCATCTCCTACACTACAGTCATTGCAGCAATCCAAATGCCCACGACATTAATGCTTAGACACCCTACCCTCATTTTCCTCTCACATTTAACCCACTCTTCTCTCCCATTCCCAATGTATTTCTCAAATCTGTTTCCTTCTAATAATTACACTTTCAGCTCCTCTCTAGAAACAACTACCCCTGCCACTTCCTCCATCACTGTAAACCTCAGTCGTAGCACCCCAAGTAAACCTGTTATTTGAACTGTGGGAGGAAATCTTGCTCTAAATTAAAACGCTAATTTCCTGTTTTAAATGTACTTTTTCATCTTACAACTCTGACCCCTCTCATTAAAAAAAAATAAAAAAAATACTTTATCTTATTTCCTCCCAGTTTACAATCACCCCAATCTCTTTGCCACCTTCAACTCTCTCACTTAAAGCCTCAGCTTTGTCATTGTCACCCCTGAAACCTCCTCCTGCCAAGCAAAACAAACTTTATGCTCACCTTCCCCCTCTACCCAATCCACCATCTGCCCCCCCCCCCCCCCCCACTCCTCCACCATCTCAGGGATCGGGGTCTGTGTTCTTCTGTGACCCTTCTTTCCCCTTGACTTCATTGTTATCAACATTTATTGATATAGCGCCAGCAATTGGCTCCATCTCCTTCGTTTTATCCACTCCCTCTTTCCCAATGTCTGCCTACACCTATCCCACTTCAACTTGTTCCTCCCCATGTCATCTTCCCCTCATCCTCTAAACATGCTGTCATCTCACCCATCTTGAAAACAAAATCCCTTCCCAACTCTACCTCTCTCTCCAATTACTAATCCCTCTCCTTCGAAATGCCTCCAAACTACCGAAATTACTTGTATGTAAACGTCACATAAGCTTGATCTTCTCTCACTGACCCTCCCCAATCCGTTATTTTCCTCCTGCACACCCTTCACTCCAATGGCCATCATAGCACTGTTCTCCTCCGGTTCACGTCTTACCCTTCAAACGTCTCCTTTTCTGTTTCAAACTCCAGCCACACTTCTCTCTCTCTACAAACTGGGGTACAACATGCAACCCTCTGCTCTTGTTACTGTACATCCCATAGCTAGCTAAACTCCTTCAGTCTCCAATACAACAGGTACACCGATGACATTCAATTTTTCTCCTCATGAAATCACCCAACACTACCCAAAACAAAACTTTATCTTGAACTTCATACCAGTGTCTGATCACGAGGAATGACAAAACATAAATGATAGAATAGAATAGAATTACCACTAATAGTCCAAAACACAAATTTCACTGAAAAAATAATATACACTTGTGCTTCCTTTTCTGTACAATAAGGTGATCATAAATTCGGATCTATTCTTCCCGAATAATTTTCCAAGTTGATAAATCTACAGGACTTTAATAGGACTCGCATATACAAAGAAATGATAAAAAAAAAATGTAGTGTAATGTGTCACAATTATAACACTCAAAAAGAATCCACCACCATGAGATAGGGGTCTTCCACTTTTCACCATGAATGCCAGATGTATATCGAAGAATACACCAGTGCTTCTCTCGCTTTCAATCCACTTAGTGTATACGCTTACGGGTGAATGCAGACAAAAAGCCTTTTCAGACTCAGGCATTTGCCTCTGCTCTTTTGTTAAATTGTAAGTCAGGATCTTCAATCCATACACTCGAACATAAAAGCAAAAAGATAGCACCGGAGGCGGATCTTGTGCTTTAAATTTTATTAAAACACACTCATCTTTAAAACATTAGCTATAAGCATCACGTGTATAAACCCGTACCCGACGTTAATGCCAGTCACAGTAAATAGAAGACCAAGAAAAGAAGACTGTATCCTACTGCAGGTCAGATCCCCCTCAATGCCGTAAAATCTGCCAGGACCGCAGGGAAACAAAATCGGCCAAAGTGTTTCAACCTACTCGAGGGTCCTTCTCAAGGCTGTCACTTATCTCCAGATCGCATCTTTATATAGTCCTTGCTCCCCAAACCATTTACAAATCAACCCGCCCCTCTGTTCCCATGTACTCTTCCGGTATCTCAATCCCAAGTCTTTGCCCCACAATGAGGCTTAGTAAAAAACAACTTTATTAACACAAACACATCCTCTCACGGATCTCTCAGAGTGCCAGATTCCACGTAGACCCTCTGGGTTTATACCCATTCACCTTCTCTCGTGAACCAGCTCATTTATATGGATGATGGTCGCAGTTCGCATAAATAGCAATATATGGCAAAAAATAAAATAAAAATTATCTTAAAAATGTCAAGCACAGCATATCTCCCCAATGTAGAAAATATTCATCACCCTGACATTCTGGACATTCACACATACTAATATACAAAAAAATAAACACACTTAGGGGTGAATTCAATTGGCCGCTTTACTTGAAAAAGATTAGGACCAAATCTAATCCGTTCTCCGGCTGCTTCTGAGGTGTGGACCCAAGCGTTTCCAGTACCACCACTTTGCCTGCTACCCAGCAGCCCTGGTCCATGTGATAGGCCAGGGGAGATCCATTCACAGCAACCCGGATCCATAGTAAGAGGTCCGGAGTAACCAGCCCAGGTACACCAGCAACGAGACACGCTAGCAGCGTCAGTGACCCAGAAGAAACCATGTTATGGATGCCGGTATTGGAGTCCAGTGGTGGCAGCATTATAAGCCCCTCCTACTAGGGCAAGAGGGCGCATTTGGGATAACAAAAGGGAACGGTGGCAAACTTAGCCCAGCCGGTTCCCAGCAACAACAGACAGGGTGGCATAGGCGGTCCACCCTGTCACAACACCCAAAGGCAAGAGCTCCATTGCTCAAATTTGTCATTGCTGAAATACAAATACTAGTCCTTGCAGGCTTTTTTTCTGAATTTGCAGGCAAATTCTACTGCGCTATATAGGTAACACACAAAGAGGAGTGCTCCATTGCTAAGAGTCATTGCTGAAATAGAAATTATAGGGCTTGCTGGCTTGGTCTAAATCTGCAGTTACATTTTACTGTACCATAGCTCGCTCAGCAACAGGAGAGGTGGCAGGGTATAGTGCTGAAACATAAATTGTAATAGAGAGGTCAGTGTTCTTCAAAGTCTCCAGTGACATTGTATTGTGCCATAGCTCATATACAGGAGGGGTGACATTGTTGTTGTCACTTCAGTCTCAGTCATGATGATACTAATCCCTCTACCTCGTGCTAAACCCTATGTTCAAGTGCATAGTGGTTTTAAGTCAGGGAAACAAAAATGAAAATAAAAAGCTTATAAAACTTTTTAAAGAACAAAAAAACCTCTCTAAAAAAGTTGAAAGTTTACTGTAGAAAAATATAAAATTGCCAAGATACCATTCTACCCAAAATATTACCAGGCATACCAGCATCAGGTAGCTCCCTTATCTTAGCTAGATTTCAGCACCTGCAATCTACACTGTCATCATATTCACCCTCATCATTGTGTACATCTTCCTCAAACACTACTTCATCCCTCCTGGAATCCAACATCACAGAAGTCTGTGTACTTTGATGTAAATTGCCGATAATGGCCATCCTCATGGAATTTGTAGTTCATTTTATGGCAGAGCTGTCACGATTTTTGGGCAATTTTTTTACAGCAGAGCAAATGTCAAAATGTTGTGCCGACTCATCTGCATCACCAATGGGTGTCTTGGGAAAGCTACGTTTTTCCCGAGAAGCAGTTGCCAGAGAAACTGAAGGAGACTTCATTACAAGATGTTGATAGCTCTTGGATCCTGGTGAAGTGAATTAAGTCCTAGATATACAATTACAATATAGTTAGCTGATTTGCTTAATTTAATTTCATCTTTCAATTTCTTCTCAAAAAGTATAATTAAGGCAATCACTTGACTCAAGCGAACAGTGTCTGCACTCTCTTCACAGGTGACTAATTCGCTGGACGAAAGTACATTCCCCCTAAAATTCTAGTCTTCTTGTAGCTACTGCAAAATCCCAAAAATGACCCTACATTTTTCGGGACACAGACAGCATCTCCTGCATATCATTATCATTTTTTAAAAAGTTCTGTAACACCAATTGTGATTGTGTGAGCAAAACAGGAAATGTGATGGAATTCACAGTGCTGTAATGCTCTAACAATATTCATCATCACCATTTATTTATATAGCGCCACTGATTCCGCAGCGCTGTACAGAGAACTCATTCACATCAATATTGGTGGCATCAGAAATCACATTCTCAGGAGAGTCCAAGCAGGATTTGCCATGTTGTAATGACATCCCTTAGCGTTTGTAACAGATTGACAGCTGTATGCCTTAGTGAAGCTGATGATACATAGTGTAGCCTACTTCTGAAAAATGTGACGTACTTGGGTACATGCTGCTGCTGTTCCTGCTGGTGAAGGCGAATCACCAACCCAGTGGGCTGTCACAGTCATATAATATTTAGTTTGTCCAGTTCCGCTTGTCCCATCTGTGCTTAAGTGCACAGTGGGTAGAATGGCATTTTGTAGCCAAATAATTAAATTTTTAGGAACTTTTTGGTAGAGGTGAGGAATAGCTTTTCTAGTAAAATGGTGCCATGATGGAATTTGGTACTAGGGACAGAAGACCTCAGGTAACTGTCTAAAACCAGCTGCATTAATAGTGGATATTGGACGCAGATCTAATACTAGCATAGTCCCCATGGCGTCTGTGATCCGCTTTGCGACTGAGTTACAGCTTTCTTACTTTCTTCCTCTAGCAAAGGATTAACAGTCAATTGTTGTAAACTACTAGTAGTATTCTTCTGCGTTGAAGATCGACCCCCAGCAGCAGCAGCAGCAGCAGCGGGACTAACGCTCAATAATTCAAGTAGGATGCAGGACTAACTCCCATCAATTGTGAGTATTTTGATGATGAAGGTGTTGGAGGTGTAGATTGCAGGTGCTGGGCTCTAGCTGAGAGAAGGGAGGAAGAGGATGCTGGACTGCTTGTTGTTATTTTTTTAACATAAGTTTCTGATTTTCGCAACAGCTTTTCATGAACTTTCTTCAAATACCGTAACATGGATGAGGATCCTAGATGGTTAAGGTCCCTACCTCTACTGAGTGTGGCTTTACAAACGCTAGAAATGGCTAGACAACTGTTGTCAGGATTTGTGTAAAAATAATTGCACACATAAGAGGTGGCTTTTTGGTCTTATGCCCAGGCATGACAATGGCCTTTTTCTTATTACTGGCAAGAACTGCTGCAATCTTTGTTTGAAAGTGTATGAAAATAATAATGTGATCTGTGAGGTGGTCAAAATTGACTGCAACTGACTTTAAATTAGTGTTAGCGAGGTTAATAATAATGTAGGATCAGAAAAAGAGCAAAATTATGCAATTTTAGCAATTTGTCTAAAAAAAAATACAGATCCAAAACCACTTCATGGGGGTCAGTGAGCATCTCTAGTATTAAATGCCTCTGGTATTAATGCTTTCAAATTATAAATCCATCTCATCTCTGCCTTCGCCAGACTACAGGCTATATCTCTAGGATGCTTCAAGGGTCTGTATCCCCCCAAAATTGCTCTATCTATTCTGATTTACATGAATGACCCACCTTAAAATGGTGGAATAAGGAATGTGTCTCTAACCCTTTCTTATGTTTTAGACATGTTCCCTTAATCTAATCTTTAAAGAGTGTTTTTCCCCACATATATTTTACCACACGTACATTGTATCACATAGATAACATTTCCTATCACTGCGTCCCTTCTTAACAAATACCAATTATTTTGATAAATCTTTGCTACTTGTCTATAATCTCTCGTAAATTGAGAAATGAATGCTCATTCAAAGCTTTGGGATTGTTTTCTCCTTAAAAGTAAAAAGTGCTTCCCTATCCAGCTGTTTAATTGCCTCCTCAGCCTTATCCACATTTTCACTACTGTATTATTTTTCTTAAAAAGTTTTCATCTCCCTAATCTGAGCGCTAAACACTTCTTCCTCAGAGCAATTACTTCTCACCCTATTCATCTGCCTCAAAGGAATATTTCCCAACCATGTGTGATAGTGATTGTTATCCCATTGGATATAGCTGATGGCATCAGTGGTTTTCCTATGTCATGGTCTGTATGGCCACATACTTGACATATACTGTTATCTCCAAGAAAATGACACTCAATTTGCTTGAATCAAAGGTCAATTCACTATTGGAATTGTAGCAATTTAAGTGCTGACAAAAAACTTTCAAAGATCTTCTTCCGTTCCTTTTCAAACAAAACACACATCAATATATCGGTACCAGGTTCGCCCCAAAGCCATGCCCTCTCCACACACACACAACTCCTCCCACTGATCCATGAATATATTGGTATAGCTAGGGGCTAATCTGGTGCCTATCGCCGTACCGATACACTGGGCGCAAAAATGACCCTGGAATCTGAAATAAAAGAAATGTGAGAGAATTAAGTCTATCCCCTCTTTGAGGAAATTCTCAAGGCCCTCCGAGTATGTCAAGCTCTCTAATGCTTTAGATACTGCCTCTATCCCTAACCAAAGTTCAATAATGGTGTAAAGGAACTTCACGTCCGTCGTCACCAATGTAAATTCGGATCACACATCAACTGAGACAACTTCTCCAAAAGACACTTCATGTCCTGTAAATATGATCTTGTCAATTGAGCTAAAGGTTGTAGGTAAAAATATATAACCTCCGACAAATTAACCATGGCCGATACAGAACCTGAAACTATCGGTCTCCTGGGGGGTTTACATCCGTCTTTATGGACCATGGGTAAGGTGTATAACGCTGGGGTTCTTGGATACGGAACAATGACAAAGTCTAAAAAATTGTCATCTAAAACACTCATTGACATACTTAGTGAATTAGTTCTCAAATCGCTAATGATGGATTAGATTACTTAGGATCATTCTTTAATTTTCAATATGTGCCACATAGTAATAAGTGCAACATAGTAATCTACATCCATAACCACAACTCTTCTTCCTTTATCCGCAGGCTTGATCACTATCTGGCTATTTTTTTTAAGGCTATCCAAAGCTTGTCTTTCCTTAAATGTCAAATTATGGACTCATCTCCTACCATGGTCTTTATCACCCTTAATCTTTTTGATCTCTTCTTCCACTATTTTATTAATCAATAAAATGGCCCTTAACATGTGTCAGAAAGAAATACGACTTACTTTTAAATTTCTGATTACTCTCCGATTCTGGTAGTCCTTTATATACTACTTTGTCATCCTTCATATGAAATAATTTCTTACACGTTAACAAAAGAGCAGAGGCATATACCTTAGTCTGAAAGCTTTTGTCTGCATTCCCCGTAAGCATATACCCTAAGGGGATTGAAAGCGAGAGAAGCACTGTTGCAATCTTCGATATACATCTGGCATTCACGGTAAAAAGTGGAAGACCCCTATCTCATGGTGGTGGAATCTTTTTGAGTGTTATAATCGTGACATATTACACTACGTTCGTTATCATTTCTTTGTATAAGTGAGTGCTATTAAGGTCATGTAGACTTGTCAACTTGGAGAATTATTCTGGAAGAATGGATCCGAATTTAGGATCACCCTCTTGTTCAGAAAAGGAAGCGCAAATGTATGTAATCATGAGGAATGCATACATATTCAGGATTACCAAAAATGCGGAAAATATCCAGGTATGCCGCAACAAGCACCAGAAATGCTTATTTAAAGAAAAATAAAAAAAGTTGCTCTTCACCGAAAAGCTACCAAAACAAACAAAAATGTCACTGATCAATAGGTAATTCAAATAATTACTGGATATTTACACAAATACCAGGGGTTGTGCTGACCACAGGGAGTGTATCATTTTCATTAAAAAACCTAGAACATAATTAAATTGTAGAACATTAATGGTTAGATCATGGGCCTGATCAACAAGGTGCATCCGATACATTATTCTATTGTCGAATTCCACCATAGTTTGATGCGAATACTTTATTTCTGTGAAACATTCTTACTAGAGATGGGCAGGCTCGGTTCACCCGAGAACCGAACCCACCCGAACTTTGCCTATCCGAGTACCGAGCCGAGCAGGCTCTGTACTCTCCCGCCTGGATTCCAAATCGGGGCCGAACGTCATCGTTAAGTCGTCGGATCTCAGAGCTCGGTTCTCGCGATATTTGAAAATTATAAATACCTGCCTCCACAGCAATCCATCGCCATTTGACAGAGGGAGAGAGCAGGGTGTAGACACAGGCTGATTAGAGCAGGGACAGAGAATACAATTCTGATAACAATTGATAGAGAAGAGAGGAGGATAGAGGAATCTTTTTTTTCAATATTTGGCACTACAAGTGCTTTTGGGGTGTCCCCCATTCTTTTGCATTAATTTTTCTGGCTGTCAAGTCATTTGTCAGCAGTATCTAAAACAATTTGTAGCACTATAAGTGCTTTGGGCTCATAATGGATTCAAAGCAGTCCACATATGAGCAGAATCAGCAACCAGGTTCTGTCACCAGTCCCGATAGTATGGTTCCCAGTACGTCATCTGGGAAAGGCGATGTCAAACTACACCGTCTTTTGAAATTAGTCAAAAAAACACACACCCAAAAATTTTTTACCGTGTTGAAGCGAAAAAGAAGTGTAACTGAGCAAAAGTTAAGTGCCGATAAAAAAAAATTGCCAACATGCCATTCTCCACACGCAGTGGCAAAGAGAGAATGAGGCCTTCACCTTTGTCTATTAGTGCCAGATCAAAAAATGTTACCGAGCCTACAAGTGGTGCACAACTACTGTTACGCGTCAAAGCCGAGCTGCAAGATAACAGTAAGGCATTAGAGGATAATGTTTGCTCTGAATCACAAATGACACCAATCCCTGTGGAGAGTCCATCCAACAGTGGGATGTCTAATCGTGAGCATTCTGTTAGTGTACCCATAGAGGGACCCTTTCAGCAGTTCTGCTGATGTGTGCCTGAACAGCCCGAGTGTAGCCGGTGATACACAAATTGAGGATGCCACTTTGGAATTAGAAGAGGATGAGGGGGAGATTTGTGTAGGCGACGAGGGCGCTAATGAGGATGTTGATGAGGATGAGGTTGTTTGTGTCAGTCCTGCACCAGTGGCAGCAGTTCTGGCACGTGACAAGAAAAAGGCCATTGTCATGCCAGGCCATAAAACAAAAATATCCACTTCTTAGGTGTGGAATTATTTCTATCCCAATGCAGACAACAACTGTATAGCCATTTGTAGTGTATGTCAAGCCACAGTCAGTCGAGGGAGGGACCTTAACCATCTTGGAACCTCGTCTATGTTACGCCATTTGACGAGAGTTCATGGCAAAGTGTTGGGAAAAGCTAAAAGCTCTTCCAAAAAAATTACAAGCACTTAATCATCAGCTAAGACCCTCCGCTCACAGACATACCGACGGCTACAAAATACACCCACCACACCATCCTCATCAATATCCTCAGTAGCGCTCGGCGTTAGCCCTGCATCCCACTTTTTAAGGCTGGATGACTCCTGCACTATTATTGATTCCTCTGAAGAAAGCGTTAGTCCCACTGCTGCTGCTGCTGCTGGGGGTGAATTGTCAGCCCAGAGGAAGGCCAAGAAAAAGAGCAGTCCTACATTTCAACAATTAACTGTGAAACAATCATTTGCTAGGGAAAGCAAATATGACAGCAGTCACCCAGCGAATCACAGACGCCATGGCTGCCATGTTAGTGTTAGATCTGCATCCAATATCCACAATAAACGCAGCTGGTTTTTCAGTTATTTGAGGTTT
Organism: Mixophyes fleayi; assembly: GCF_038048845.1. Classification (NCBI taxonomy): domain Eukaryota; kingdom Metazoa; phylum Chordata; class Amphibia; order Anura; family Limnodynastidae; genus Mixophyes; species Mixophyes fleayi. Next base: position 65,614,802 of record NC_134402.1, read on the forward strand.
TGTGTCCGCGTTACAGAATTCCATCGCGACACCATTTTTCACGTAAAGCTATTCCACAACTATACCAAAAAGCGTGTACAAATGTAGAGATTGCACTGAAAAATGCCATTCTGCCCACTGTCCACTCAACCACAGATATGTGGACAAGTGGAAGTGGTCAAACCAAAGACTATATGACTGACAGCACACTGGGTTGGTCATTCACCTTCACCAGCAGGAACAGCAGCAGCATGTACACCACTATGTAACATTTGTCACAGGCAGGTCACACTTTGTATCACCGGCTTCACGAACAGGCATACAGCTGACAATTTGTTACGCAAACTAAGAGATGTGATTGATACATGGCTTATACCACTTGGCCTCTCCCCAGGATATGTCATTTCTGATAACGCCAACAATATAGTGCTAGCATTACAGCTGGGTGATTTCCAGCACATACCCTGTTTTGCTCACATCATCAACTTGGTGGTGCAGAGCTTCCTAATAACCGTGAGGTGCAGGAGATGCTTTCGGTGGCCCGTAAGATTTCAGGCCATTTCAGGCATTCTGCCACAGCATGTAGTAGATTGCAGCAGCTCCAAGAGCAGTTTAACTTGCCCTGCCACCAACTTAAGCAAGAGGTGGTAACTAGGTGGAATTCCACCCTGTACATGCTGCAGAGGATGGAGGAACAGCGCAAAGCCATCCAAGCATATTGCACAAGCCATGACATTGGGAAAGGAGGGGCATGTATTTCACTCCTACACAGTGGGGAATCCTTTCAGTGCTGTGCAAGGTGCTGAAACCATTTGAAGTTGTGACGTGTGAAGTGAGTGCGGATTCTGCTAGTTTGAGCCAAGTCATTCCTTTAATTAGACTATTGGAATAGCAGCTTGAGAAACTGAAGGAGATGAAAGCAAGCAATTCCGCAAAGTATGTTGGCCTTGTCGATCAAGTACTTAATTAGCTTCACAATGATCCTCGAGTTATTAAGATCTTGAACTCGGGTCAGTACGTTTTGGCCACAGTGCTTGATCCAAGGTTTAAGACCTACATTGAGTCTTTGCTTCAAAATGAACGAGATATGAACTTTTGCAAGGAGCTATTGCTCAGCAAGTTGGCCGCTGAACTGAGCCTCGGCTTGACGAAGTGTCCTCCTTCACTTTCTCAAGCAGCTGCTGCTCGTCAAAAATTGAATTTTCAAAAAAGAAGCAGGGAAGACGCAGAGGGCAGACCAGAACAGTTTAACATCTGGGCTGGTTTGAAAGATTTTTCTAAAAAATGTGTGACCTTGCCCATAACTCCATCCAATATGAGAATTAACATGCAAAGGATGGTGGAGGATTATTTTCAAGAGGTAATTGATATGGAAATGTCAGACAGTCCCTTTCCTTACTGGGAAGAAAAGCAGGCCATTTGGAAACCCATGTACAAACTTGCTTTGCAATACTTAAGCTGCCCACCCTCCAGTGTGTACTCTGAACGAGTGTTCAGCACAGCAGGGAACTTAGTCAGTGACCGCCATAGGTTACTTCCCAAAAATGTGGAGAAAATGATGTTTTTAAAAATGACTACATGTACCACGAGGAAGGCCTTCACCATCAAAGACATCCAAGCACTGACTGGTCTCTAATGGCGGATTGAAGCTGCGATGAATTGATAGTCTGTGATGATGACGTACACACTGATGAGGGTGAGGATGAAGCTCCAGATGATACCGATAACATCTTTTTAAAACTTTCTATGTAAGTGTAGGGTGCAATCTACCCCCAAAGAGGAAAGGGACTTGGGGCATTTCCATATCACGTACCGTCTTGAAAGGCTGCTGTTTGGGCAATTTCTCCTTAAGGGTAGGGTGTCATACACAGAGTGACCCCAAACTGTCTTTGTCCATTTCTCTTAATATTGTACAGTCTATAACGGCTGAATTTTTGGGTATTTTATACAAGTGGAGGGGGGCCTAGAGAGACAGAAACCAAACTGGCTTTCACCATTTCTTTACATATTTAAGTATAAGTGTAGGGTGTAATATACATCCAAAGAAGATGGCTGCATTGCCAATATTCATAGATGGAGAGGAAGACAATCTGGTTTGTGTCTCGAATTAATGAAAGCCTACCAGGAATTAAACTGTTTTTTGGATAATTTATTAGATTAACAATTACATTTCTTATCCAAGAAACAGGTGGAGCACTAAATTTGGTTATTTTAGGCCCAAAAACATTGATTTTTAAACAAAATAGCAAAACAAAACCAAAACACGGGGGTCAGTGAGCATCTCTAATTCTTACCCTGTAATGACTCTCTAAGTTAAGGTAATCCGCTAAGCAGTAGAATGACCATGCCTTGCCCACAAAGTGAAAAATTTAACTATCCTAGCATTAACCGCTTAGTCTACTGTTACCACTATTACGAAGAGCATGGTCACTTACCATGTGCAAGCTGATATTACTGTAAATCTTAAAGATATATCAGATTGTTATTGATGATCAAAGAAGAGAAAAAGGGGGGGGGGGAAAAGTTTCTCTCTGGTAAAACTTCTACATTTCTTCCATAGATGTTCTGAGAAAAAACAAAATCCCATCTCTTCATCATCTGCTTGGTGCCATGACGTTAATGAGGAATATTCATCTATATTCCCTTCTAAATAATACAACTGCTAGGCAAGTCACGACTTATCCATTACCTGACATCACAATACCCACAACTATTTTACAAAGGCCTGGTAAGTGTAAATGTATTCGCTTCTTGATTAATTTCTCAAACTACTGCAGGCTCTAGCAACACCTAACACAAAAGTTCTTTCCAAACAAACTAGGCTTCTCTGGCCAATCAGCTTAATGGACAAATGAAACCAGAAAGCTTTTAACTTCTCTCTCCTTCAACTAGCAATGTGATCATGTTAAGAAAGAGGTGATCAGTTTACACGCACATAGGGGCAATGCAGGATGTTTTGGCAACGAAAACAAAGATACTATACTTAACCCATCTACTAAAGCAGTGGATCCCAAACTTTCTCAGTTCGAGATAATTTTTTCAAGGCACCCCTAAGTCAAAATAATTGTAAAGTTGCCCCTGTCTTCCTTACCACCGGCCCTAGCCGCGGGACCCCAGTGAGACTGCCGCGGCACCCAGTTTGGGAACCACTGTACTAAGGTCTTCACAGATACACTTTTTGCAGTAACAGGATATATTTTTTGTTACATAGGAATGGTGCATGACTTCAATCCCTTATTCGTTGTACACTATATTATGATAGGATTAAGATGATTCTTACAGGCATATAAAAACAGGGAAACCTGCCTTCTTATGGCGCTCATATTCAGAATTTACATTTAAGACCTAGTTCTCCAGCTGATTTTCTGAAGTAGATAAAAATACTGTATTCAATGCCAGCCCTGGACCCTGAAGCTTGATGCACCCAAGGCAGCTTCTTCCTCTACCTACACATTGTCCCAATTCTGCACACAATGAGTGTGACCTACTCCATCTACAGTGTAAAGCTGGGTATACACTACACTGTTTTTGTCCAATAATCGGCTGAAACAGCCGACATACGACTGCTCGTTCAAAAGTCGGGTCAGTGTGTACAGTTACACGATGGTCGATAGTCTGCCCTGATGGACGATTGTCGCCTCATTTGGTTGGTCTTTCCCCTTTAATATTTTCGTTCCAATCTCGTTTCTGCTGTGTAGTGTGTATAAACTTCCGACCGATCCACAACAGTGAGTACGAAATTACAGTCTCTGCTCACGACAACATGGCTGTAAAAAGTCGCTAAATGGAGGTTCGCTCTTCCCTTTCTCGTCCTAAACAAGGCTAGTGTGTATGCAGTCCATGGACAGAGCGATCGGACCATCGGTCGCATGTAAAATCGCTCGGCATAAAAAGTTGGTCAAAATTTCTGTAGTGTGTACCCAGCTTTAGAAATTTTGCGTTGAACTGAACTAAAATACACACTGTTTGATAGAAGTTATCTAGATTTGATTGTACTGGATCATTTGTCACCAACATATACAGTATTTTAAGAATTAAATGATAATCACATTTGATTGTGACTAGTTGCAGCAGATCAATTGTGAAGCTAAACAATTCAGATACCTTCTTTTTGACCCAGATGATACCCCCACATGCTATGATTGTGTAGTTTAACACAATTGCCAGACAGATCTTTATAATGTGGGCACATACGGCTTTCTTACAAAGGAATATTTTTTTGTATAGCTGACATATGACCGAGACAATTAACTATTAATAAATGTGAGTTGTTAACTCCATTAACACTTTCACTGCCAACAGTATAGATTCTATATTGGGGTCGCAGCTTAACTAAAGAGTAAACAGACATGGCAAAACCACGTCACCTGCTTCTAAATCTTTGGACATCAGTGAACCTAGACGCACGTAGATTACATGCATGTAGCAATTATGTATCTTGCTGGACAAATACCTAGACAGATGAGAAAAGCAAGCTCAATGGCGCCACAATGGCACTACCATAGACCCAGGTAAGGAAGTACTGCAATGGATGAAAAAAAAAAAACCCATACAAACTGGCCAAACAATAGGGTACAGAGAGTTCTTACAAGTAGACATTACATGGACTATAGTTGTTAATGGATTACTGCAAGGTCCTGCTTTGTGGCTCTTCCTCTTCCACTCCAACATTAATGGATTCTGACAAAATTAAGACATATAAACTACAATGTGGAAGATCTACATTAATTGCAAACAACTGTAAATGCTCTCAATCTGGGCGCAAATTAACAAATGACAATATGACATTTTCATATGAAGATAAAAAGCAGTGAACAATCTCACCTTGACTTTACATTTCAGAGGTATCATGTTATTTTATTTTTCTATTCATCAGAAAAAACAAAACCACCCTCAATGACTTAAGTGCTGATAGGAGTCGAAAAGCTTAAATAGCAAATAACATGCTCCTTAAATCCTGCACATGACAAGAATTATCCTAAGGTTCCGTTTTTCCGTGGACTAAGAACAAAAGCTACACAAATCAGTGACATACCTTTTCATAGTCATCTTTTTTTTATTTTTAGTATAATACTCAATATCATATTATACATTATCTAAAGCTAAAATTGTAGGGAAAAAACCCTTTAGTGTTGTGAAAATTGGAATTGCAAAAGATACAATTTACAAGTATAACTATGTAGTAGGTAGATATGGAAAGGAAAGGATCATTTAAACAGCATGGGAGAATGGTGTGAAGAGTTAATAGATAGGGCAGTGTAAAGCTGTATTTGGTGGGTGGTCTATGCTCAGGGGGGCGCTCTCCTGCTACTTGGAGATCATTGCTGCAGATGGGGAAGGGAAGGAGGGGGGAGTACAGAGAAGGCTAGCGATCTGTACTAGCCCAGGCTTCATTACTCACTTCAGTGCCCTTCTTTAGTTCCCTTTCAACTGCCCACTTTATATCGGCTTCATTACACCAATGCTCTATTTGTGATGTAAATGCCCAAATTCAGGGAAGTTTTTCTTTTGGCCTTGTCTGCGGAAGAATACGTAGAGGTATTCAAAACGTATTAACACAAATCAATGGCACTAATAAAAGCAAAATCTCCTTAGCAACATAATCTTGATTGCAAAGGAAGAACTGAGAGTATTTAGGATAACAGTAGCCAGCATGGCATAAGCATTTGCCTGGAAGAATTTACTACATTGTTAAGAGGAGATATTTGGAAGGGGGAAAAGAAGAAGAAGAAGAAAAAAAAAAGTATAATGAGCACACAATGAACAGTTACTTTTCTTTCCACAAAAGTGAACAATAGCCGACATGAAATCTCTCGTGTGCTGCTTTGCAAAGAGCTGTGCTACAAAGTAGCTTAGTGAAACTACAATGCTGCCTCCACATTAGACTGCCCTGGACTTTAGTTTATTAAAGGAGAAAGAAGCAAGAGAATCCACACATTCTAGTCAATTAGTACTACATCAGTGTAAGCAAATTGCATTAAATTGAAAACTGGGAATAGCATGAATGATTACAGACGATGCTTTGTACCTATTCTGACAGTAATCTTGTTTTTCTGAAAAATAAGAATTTAGATTTAAACCTAGATGTACTAACACCATATATACGTGTTCTACAGACAATCATGCATGATCATGCAGATTCTATGTCACTAATAAGAACTACATGAAAAGTGATTTTCTTCTTCCAGATTAAAATAGAAATTGGAAAAATAATGTCAGAAAACCCCTAAAGTGGGCGCTCTTTTAGTAATACATAATGACTATATATTCTAATAAAAACGTTCTTACGTTAAACAGATTATCTGTACATGTCTTACAGTTACTTACTTATGCTAAAATGAAACAAGGAAATCCTGCACATGTGCAAACATGATTGCTATCATTTTGTTGATCTACATGTCACCATTAGCCCACAGAGCCCCATGCTGCAGCCGGATGGACCATCTTCTGCAAGGCTGTCGATTCAGTCAGTTGATGCTAGGGTTTAATTAGACTTTAATATTTATTTTTTATTGGACAGCTATAAAAACAAAAACATGCGACTCCCTCCACCCCCGGCACCATATGTACTTATTTTGTAAAGATCTGATTCAGAACAGATCATCAAGCATAAAAAGACCTTTTCTAGTGCCTTGACACAAGTAAAGGATTGTCACAACTAACAGACATGTAAAAGATGATTGCAAAGTATTTTGAAATGGTGTTTAGAATCCTGGATTTTACTAGTACAGAAGCTGAAAACAAATTCCAAGGACATGCAAAAGAAAAACATTTACCGCGTATCAAATAAAGTCTCTTTCTAGTACTTTTGTTCCTCTGCAATATGTTCTCTATATTTATGCTGTGGATTCCTAATGTGGATGACCGTTCTCTTCTGTATATCCTCCCTAGAAGTGAACAATGAGCTCTAGATGTGACCAAACCAATGATCTGTAAAGACCCAGAAATGAATGCCCAAAACTATGAGGTGATCCAACATGGAAACGTGTAAGGTTTGGAGAAATATATAGAATGCTTTCTAACAGGAGTTCTCATGTGCATGGTACAAAATGGCCTTCCCCTCCGATTATACATGTCTTGTAAAATTCAAATATATAATAGTGTCTATTTACATAAAGTAGCTTAAAAGTTTTCAAACATCTCAGTACTTCATTAGTTTACTTATACTCTGGTTACTGTGGTAGCACTTCCAGGCCATCGGAGAACACCCAGATTGTGCCACAAAATCCTATATTATAATCTTGCACTTTTGGGTGCCCTAACAACTGAAACCTGTATATAAAACAGACTCCCGTTTCATCCTCCATGCTTGATAAGATATAGTAGGGGAAAAAAAAAAAAAAATGCTATAACCACTGTTTCTAGTGCAGGAATCTGCTAAATCCACAATACTAACCCAAGCAAGTTAAATTGGTGCGGACTTCTGTGACAATCATGCAAAAGGCGTCCCAGCCATTTTCTCTTATATAATCTAGTTTATAAATATTTTCCATATTCTGCAGGTTGAATTACCTTTTTTAGTCATTATAAATGTTCTCAATTGAGATACTCCCAATTTCAAGCAGTCATTATTAAAAATTCAGCCTATATAGAAGTCAAGGAAGTTAACCCCTTAAATCATTTTATATAGATGTAAACGGAATAAATGCATCCAGTCTCCAACTAATGTAGTCCTTACATAATTTTACCCACATAAAACCAGCCCTCAGCGAGCCGTTTGTTCCAGCAGTATAAAAGTTGGGGACGGTGTTCCAGATACTGTTTTAATGTTCACACAACAGGACTTTAAAGACAAATTCCGTTTAACTATAATGTTTGATTACAACATTCATTTTGATCATTTGTTTTTAATAATACTTTAACAAATGATCTTTATTCATTTTGTGTCTGTAATTTACGATTAAAGAGTAAAACAAACTGAACTTTGTCATCATTTATATATCTCCCATTTTAATAGTGTACAAATAAGATGACAACATGGAACTAAAGCCAAGCATCTTACAGCAACAACATATGGACATCCCATTGTACAAATGATTTTTCCAAGTTAAAACTGAACAGTGCACAGTCCTTGCCGGAATGGATTATGCACCCAAAACAACAAACACAGATTAATTGGAGCTACAATGTTACCTATGTAACATGTTAATAAATTCCTGGTCTTCTATAAAATTAAACTCCTTTCACTTTTTTGTTAGTACAGGTCATACATAAAATAACCTTTTTGCTACCAGTGGCAAACGTGGGGGCATGTGGCTCTTTTGTCATCATATTCAAGTAAATATATTTTTATTTTATGAACATTCAAAAGAATATGTATGGCTACAACCCTATGCTATTTTTTACAAAATTCATTCAACCTCTGAAATATTCACCTTATCATATTCGGAGACTTCTGTTTACAGAGATACCAGCATGTGTATTTTATTGGAAGGTGTGGGCAGGGCCGGATTAAGGGAATGGAGGCGCCTGGGCTAAGGGGGCCTCCATTCCCCCGTGAGGGCCCCCCCCCCCCTTGATCCGAGCTGCCCGCGCCCCCCACCCGGCACTTACCTCCTTCTCCGGAACGCTGTACGCTCTTTACTGAGGAGATCTCGTGAGAGTGAGACTCATGAGATCTCCTCAGTAAGGAGACTACAGCGCGCCTGAGAAGGACCGCAGTGAAAGTGCTCAGCAGCACTGATCGTGCCGGGGGTGCCCCTGACCGATCAATACTGCTGCTGAGCACTTTCAAGGGCCCCCTGGATGCCATAGGCCCCTGGGCTGTAGCCCAGTTAGCCCTATGGTTAATCCGGCCCTGGGTGTGGGGCAGCATGTCCAGCTGTATGGGGCAGCATGTAAACATGGTTAAAGCGGGCATCAACAGATTCAAGTCACTGGCCACTGCTAAGTGTGGGACTGGCAATGATGGAAATATGTATTACTGATAGTGAAAGGGTAAATAGTGAAATTTATATATATTTTTTTAAATTATATAAAAAAAAACAAAAAAAAAAAACCACCCAAAAACAAAAAAGCATAACCAATTATGAAAATGTTAAGGGAACAAAAAAAAATACAAATAAAACAGAAAAAACAAAATGTCCAATGTACAAATATGCCTCTATGGTTGATTAAGAATAGCCATATATGATACAATAAAATGAATTATAAAGTGTTTTTATAGTGGTAATAAACATTCAATTCTTTATAGTTTTAAAACAGAGCATCTGTATTTAAAACGTTACACATTATAGACCACAGTTTTAATAACTAGCGATGTTAAGACATTTAGGTAAAAGAAAAAAAAAAGGGGGGGGAGTGAGGGAGTGAGACTATTTCAGATTTAAAAATACTAAATTATTAAAATGACTAAAATTGTGTATCGAGTTTACTGTGTAACAATGAGCAGGTGACTACTGCCAAGCAATGTAAACCAACGGATAGAGGTAAACGATATCATATTCAGTATGTTTGTAAGTCATGTGTCAGAGATGTAGACAACTAGAGGGTAACACAGCGAGAACAAGAAAAGGGTGGAGATTCAATATTCCAACTTTGTGCAGGTAAACAAATCAGTAATGGGGGAAGTTATCCAAATTCAGAATGAGGACAAGAGTGTAATGCTAGCACAACTATATGGTCCTGAGCTCCAACAAAATGCAGCATGCACATTTTCCAAAGTATTTTCTAGATCCATAAAGAACGTATCAGCTACAACATTTTCAGGACATCCTATTCAGAGCCAGCTGACAGGATGATCACCTTGAGCAGACATGAATTCCTAATGGTGCAGTGACATCATGGTTCCCAAAGTGGGGCAGGTTAAAAGGGGAAAAAAAAAAAAAGGGTTGGGGGACAAAAAGCCCACTCCCTTCCAAGACACAAACAGCTCAGTGAATGAAGCATCAGGACAAATCAAAATAGAACAGACATTCTAAAACAAGCAATATCTAAACTGAATGAAACTCCTGTTATCAGAGAAGACCACATCTATGTGAACTTGAACTTTCGGTGGTGAAACTGCATGTGTGGAGCTATGTTTCTGATGGGAACTACAAATTAAAGCATAAAAATGAAATACATTCCTTATAATACAGAAGAAACCACAAGATTCAGTAGAACCATTGCTATGTCACCGCTGGGAAAGCACCAAGCAAGGCACCATTGTAAATACAGGATACTGGAAGAAGTCCAAATAAACATTTAAAAAAAAAAAAAATAATGTTTTTTTTCTATTTACAAACCACTAGAAGAAAAAAAAAATATTGGGGGGGGAGGAAAGTGACTGTTAATCCGGTCGAAAAATCGGTGTCTTTGGTAAAAATTCTATCAAGATGACCTGTTAAAAGAAGACGAAAACATTAATCAACTTTTTGTCCCATCAATCATATCAGCAGTACAAAAATGTGACATTTATTACCTAGTTAAACTTTCATAGAGCCAAAGAACCATGCCAAACCAAGAGAAGAGGCAGCAAAAAAGGTCAAATCAAACAAACACAAAAGTAAACTCTTTTCAGCTCAGAGTCCATTAGATGATGCTACACAGTGGGTGTTTCAGAGCAATAAACAACAACACCCACAAGCTATGAAAAGACGGATACAAACATATGGTTGAAAGGTCACTAAATCTGTTAGAGTAAGCATCAGCTAATTATTAACTGACATCTAAGTGATATAGTTCAGCACGTTTGGATCACCAAACAAAAGGGCAATTCCTTTGATAGCACCTTTACAATGAAAAGTATGCTTTACTGCTAATCATGGCCTTTTAGGAACTAATTAATGACCAAGTCTCAAGGGTCTATTATGCATTCCTCCTTATGAATATTGATTATCTTTAGAGGTTAATTATAACATGGAACGCTACAGTAACTCCTTTACTATAGAGCAGAACTCAGCAGTGTGGGGGTCAGTCCGTAATATGCAGGTTTACCCCCAATGTAAAAAGTTCAGCGGGTCAAAGATGGAAATGTTATTTTACCCCATAAATAAAGCTAAAGTATTGCTTTGTAACTGGTGTACACAGTGCAAATTATATACATTCCTACACACTGCCAATGCAGGATATAAGAACAAACCTGACACTGATATTAGTTTGAGTATTTTTAACTCAAACTATAGAAAAAAAGCAAAATAAATAGATTTGTATCTATACATCACAGTCATATAAGTAAAAAGACAATGTGTGTTTGAATGGAATATGAAAAGATGGATATTTTGTATATATAAAATTAAATTAGGGAAAAAAAGAAAAACAAAACACTACAACATATCTGGTCCTGTAAGTAATAGGTTTTTTTAAATGTTAGTAAGTGTCACATGGGCATTTTTCACTCCACGTTTAAAACGCTGCATCTAACTGGGCCCAATTGAAATCATTCATTTGCATGAGTCAGTGAAGGGGACTTCACACAAGCGCTTTAAATGCTCATGTGATTTTTTGTTTTGTTTTCAACAAGCTCAATAAAAAAATGATTCCCAACTAAAATACATTATGATTTAGCAGCCCCTATTTACACTTTGGAACATTTAGTGAAGATCTTTTAAATCTTGACGTTTATAAGGACTGCTTAAAACCAATTAGAAATGAGCACCCATGTGACATCCCTAACTTTAATTTATAACTAAAATTTATAAGTTGCCATTTCATTATCTACATTAGTGCTTCAATTAGTAGAAAGAAAGAAATTTACATACAAACATTAGCGTACATATAAAAGATACCAGTCCATAAAGACAAAAGATTTACAGGATTTAATTTCAAAATCTAAATTAAAAAGGAGATTTTGGTTTCTAATGAATTCTACACTAAAAGTGAACTTAGATGTCACTATTTAATACAATACTAATCAAGATTCCAACTTGCTGTGCACCCAAAGATGTGCCTATTTTTCATACACAATCAAAAATTTCACACCCCATCAATGCACGCCTGGGCTATTTTATTTCAGCAATTAATTTATTTATTTTTTTCGCAACACAATCAAGACGTGTCTTCAAGCTCTCCATAACTTTGTAAATCAGCTCTACACAAGAGTCTATACATCTGTGAACCGTAGAAAATCCTTCCACTCGGGTGATTAAGCTCTTGACACCTTTACTGATTAATAATCAGGAAAAGAATAAGATCAGAGGCAAAATAAATGATCATTTAATAGAGAGACTCACAAAACAGCCCTTTAACTTACATATTCCATCATGTTATTGGTTTCACATTTCCTTTTGCTCAGTCTCCAGTGCAAGCACAGCTGGAAGAGAGGGATGGTAAAAGAAGAAAAATGAGCTCTATTTTACTGCCGCACACACATTAGCCTATTTATCCACCTTTCATATTTTTTGCCTAACAAAAGCATCTGTTTCCATACTGTGCAATTCAAACTTCAACACTATGAAGCTGCTCCCCCGTGGTACTCACCTTGTGGTATAACCTATTGTTTTCCCATTCCAATAACTTCTCAATCGATCTTCGTGTCTGTAAGACAAATGGGGGAGAATTTTACCCCTGAGTAACTTCAGAAAGAAAAAACACAAACAAAAAAGAAAAAAACTCTGCAGCTGTTTTTCGTATGAGAGGGTTCAAACTATAGGACACTGACCGAGTCCAGGGTGGTCTGTAATATTATCAAAGGGTTGCTGTTAAATAGTAACCGAAACAGCAATAAATGTCCCCACAGGGAAAGATATGGGATTCACTCAAAACAACTTAATATACCTTAATAGTCCATAGATGTGCCTCTAATTGTTTACAGATTGACAATTGGGAGTAACTACAGCTACTACCACAATCAGACATGTGAATTACTCACAATTACCCTACATGTATAATGCTACACTGAATCTAAAGAAAACTATTTATTTTACCATTAGCAGGCCTGGACAAACTCCAGGACCCACGTAGCTAATGTGTCCAAAAATGTAGTCTGGGCACCTAACTTCTAAGGGCCATTTCAATTGATGTGAATGCATCTTCCCTGGCTCCTAAACAGATCCTGTTGGCACCTAGATTTGTCCGAATAGCTCCTGAAATCTACAACCTGTTAGCCACATCTGACTACTAGCATATCCCATAGTTTTGATGCAGTACTTTAAAGCAGCAATTCCATGAAAATGTTTTTTTGGGTTATTTTTTTCTTCTCTAAAGCAATACACTGGCGGGCTAGAAGAAAATTTTTGGTACTATTATTCCTCAGTTTGTTTCTTCAGCCTGCTATTAATGATTTAGAATTCTGCACAATGTCAGAATACCATAGCAATCAGTCACATGATATAACAAGCAGAGCAGCTTTGGAAAGCCTCTCTGAGCAGTCTACTCTGCATGCTGTAAAATCCTCAACCTTCTCCCACTTCTGCCTTCACAAGACTTGCTGTGAGCCTGTGTGTGTAACTAGTAGCAATAATTTACACAGGACATAAGGATTAAAAAAAAAGGTAATCAACTTGCTATTTAAAAGAAAAGAAACTATGTGGGATTGCAGCTTTAAATCATAGAGCAAACAGCAAGATGAGGGAACATGAAAACCATGTTTGATCAGAAATTACTCAAACAAATGAACTGCATTTCAAAATGGAGAGATATCAAAAATTAAGTAAAATTACACAAGCAATAGAGGCCATATGATTGTGATTCAATTGAACACAAGGCAGCGCTAGGCAATCTGAAATCACAGGTCTCCTGTTGGACAAGCTACACTTGCATCACACTGTTGGATATTAAATAGATAAAATTTTATATAGAAAATTTAGGTATAATTATATCGCTCCTACAAGAGCAGCCCAGACCATATATATATATATATATATATATATATATATATATATATATATATATATATATATATATATATATATATATATATATATTAGGATCCCACTAAGTCCAAAACAATAAAAATATCCAGCATAAATATATACGTATAATAAAGGCGCTCGTGAACATCTAAAGACAAGTCCGAGTGGATATTTTATTAAATCTATACAATGCAAGGATCAAAGAAAGCTTCATGTAAGCATATTACTTAAGGGGAAAGTTTTGGTGCACCTCACGTGGTTGACAAGTGTGTCATTCACCATTGTGAAATGGAGATCCATTAATCTTTCCATTTAGGGAATTCTGTGATCTTCCTGTGTGGTGGTGGATAACTATGTATTGACTTATTACACTATATTTTATTTTTCTTGTGTTTTATATGGAGTACTACTACACGTCACAAAATCATTATATAAGGTTATCATTGATCCATCATTGTGTGTGTTCATGAGCGCCTCAATGTATATATTTGTGCTAGATAGATGGATAGAGCTGCAGCACCTGTTCAGTGTAGCTAAGCCCTTCCCTCAAGCACAACCAATTATCCAGCTAGATATAAATACTTTGTAAGAGTCTCAAGAGCTAAACATACACCAGCATTTAAATATCAGAAATTTGAATATAGGTTTCATTTAACTTTTCAACCAATGCATATGCAACTTGTTTTCCTCTGAGGGGGAATGATTTGTCAATAGTTATTTATTAGGATCCCTGGATTATTACAATGTGAAGAGATGTATGTAAGGAAAAATTAAAGCACATTTAGTTCTTTCCAACAGTTGACATGCAGTTTTCTCCGAAAACAATGTGGTGGCTGTGTGTCTGCACTCTTTTATGCTTGAGATTACACTTGGACAACTAAACCAGAAAATGTATTTTTCTCTAGCGCACAAAAAGTAGGGAGAATACAGTTGTTTTAAAAAGCCCCCACGACATTTTGAAAACCCTCTAGCACAACTAAAGGCTAGTAATAGAGCACAAGCATCTCAAATTGGAAAGCATAGCAAGCTCATCACTTCCTGATCAAACCTGCAGGGTAATAACATGTACGAATCCATCAGTATGTATAGAAGATTTCTGCTACCTAGAAGGTCAAGAGTCTGTCATTCAGACTGACTCCCTTATACATTTTGCAGATCGAAACAAGCAGTAAACGAAATATAACAACAGAATTTTAGAATTCATATATGGCATTTCTAATTTAACATAAAAATAATTAGGACGCATTAACAAAACACAGATATACTGAATGACAATACATTTTCAGAGGAGGAATTATATTAAACCACTTAAATCCTTGCTGCATGAAATAAAGCTTGCAAGGGCAGCGTTCAGAGGCATCACAAGAGATGTAAATGTGCTGTGTCATCACAGGAGTCTAAGACCAGGGAGAATAAATCATAGTGCCAGGTGTAAATAGTGGGAGACAGCTGCAGGTGCAACGTGGCAGCTCAGTGCCCTGACAGCTGCAGTCTGGGATAAGAAAAGACGCCCAGTACTGCACCACACTGACAGCATCTCCACCAACAAACATCTCTCACGTTATACCACATTAATACTCCCAATTCAGGGGGCTTCCAAACCATCGGCAACTTCATCTTCTGATGCCGCTACCAGACGTTAATATGCAATAGTCAAATTATTACCATTAGCATGTAACAAAAGCATAATAAGCATGATTACCAATTAGAGCTCACATGAAAAGAATAACCAACAGGATTCCTGGGCTCTTGGGAGATAGAGTGGGAACCTAAGAGTTTACGTTGGACTTAAGAGTCACTTTTTAAATTTATTACATTATCTAAGCATTTCTGGATAGTGAAACTGTGCCCCAAGATGACAAAGATCAGTGGACCCTGCTTGTTTTTTTGTAAAGATAGTCTTTTAGAGGCCTTTTAAATGAAAATGGGGCTGCAGTTATGGTCACACTTTGTGTTAATTTACTTGCTAGTCAGCTTCAAATCAAAAGAAAATAAGGCTGTGGAGTGCAATTAACATTCAGTTCAGTCGTTTTGTCCCTTGTCTAGCCCCAAGCTTTGTTCAAATTGCCATCTGAATGCTGAAGGCTGTAGGGAAATCGATTTGATTCTAATCGCACCATGAAAAGAACATGATCTAACTGCTTTCAGCCCTCCGTAAATCTGTACTGGGTCTTTAGCACAATGCAACTTCCAATTTAGAAAGCACTGAATGTCTCGTCAATGACTTTGTAAAGAGGGAAAAGGAAAAAGACGAAGAAAAAAAAAAAGGTGGGGTTGAGAGAAGGAAAAAAAAAAGAAATAGAAAGAACACGGAGCAGACATAAAAATTCCAATAGTTGTTTAAGCATTAAAGTTCATTTGCATCACAGCAAACCTGAAAAGGGCTGACCCCTTAAACCGCCTCTCAAGTCTATGAAGTTGTAGCGTTGACAAGCTTATATTGACAGAAGCTCATTGACTCTGAAAGGCTACTCTATCAATGGTGCAATACAGCAATAGGTTCTACTCTGAGCAGGCATCTGCCTGCTCACCCGCTGCTAAATCAATGGCAAAGGATTATAAACAATAAAAACTAAATGTAAATGCTACTTTCGCACTACCTGCTTATAGTATAGCTACAACACATTTGCCTTTACATTTGCCCCTACATTTTTATGCAGAATTTAATGATTTCACATGGCTACAAAGAAACGCCTCGTGAACACTTAAACACTCAATGCTTCTTTAACTTTTGATGGATTGCAATGGGGATCTAAATGGCACCAATTATAAATGTCTACGGTCGTTGTCAAAATTCTACTTGACAATATTTCCCAGTGAATGAAATAAATCTCTCATTTCACTAAAAGCAAATAACTATATGCCAACCTCACTTGTACACATACATTTATTGGAAATATTAATACACATACTACATATCCATTATAAATATTGCATTGAGCACATGCTAAGTGTGCAGCTTTGCTTGTGCTGACCAACTATTCTTTACTTCACACAATACAAGAAAAGATGACTTTCATAATTCTAGGCTGAGACCTCGAGATCAGACTCTAGCGCACAGCATTACGCATTTCATTTTTCTCAGCTGTGACAGGTGAAAGTAAAAGGCTCCTGCACGTGCAGCCCAATTAATCTCTGCACTTGACACGCTACTGGTTCCCATCGAAGGGCAGGTGACAGCAAACAAAACCAGAACAGGACACTTGATCGGAGAGTAATATTTTTAGCTCTCAATGGCACATTAATAGCCACACAGACAATAGTGAAACTTGCTGTTCCCGCACAACAGCATGTTGCCAGTATAAAATTAAATCAAGCAAAAGATCCTAAAATAAAAACCTATAGTAGGACATGATCAAGAAACATAAAATCCGTGATGTGAATAACAGACCAACAAAACCACCAGAAAGTTGAGGCACACAAGTCAAATGATCTATGAGCACACACTAAAAGCAATGCTACATTGATATGGCTTGTAAAAATAAAAAAATGTTTTATTAAAATAATTCAAAGCTCTGAAAAGTCATTAAAACAACCAAGCTATACAATAGAGAGAGGCTGGAGCACCCAGCATTTAAAGTGAGAAAAATCAGGATCAAGTTTCCTGCCATATGAATGACTTATACAATGTATTAATAATCAAATATTCTCATAAACAGCACTATTTTTAAAATATAATTGCAGAAGTAATGAACATGATGCAACTTTCTCTTGAAATGAAACTTAACCTTTAATTTGCAAGCTGGTAAATTTAGAATATTGAAGGTGAAGATGTAATAAGTATCCCTATAGTAATTCTGAACATTAATTTATCTGTCACACTATTCCAAAAAATCAAACATTTATGAAGTTATTGTATAAGCACTATTAGTTGAAAAGCAAGGTCTTGTAAGAAACACTGATGATTTTGAACAAAAAGCAGGTTGAGTGCAGATGATTTTTCATGGAGAAAACATCCACTTCCATTCCAGTTGTGGAGTAACACAGGACTCCTACTATTCCAGATAGTGAGTTTTAACATAATGTTGGTAGAACTCATTACTATGAAAATGCTCAGGATCCCAGATGATCATATGACGCAGCTTGTTATGCCAAGCAAGCTGCAGCATATTCCAACAGTCGTTAATTAAGCAGTCATTACACTTATCAACTGAACAGTAAACAGACCAAATGCCAAAGGATCATTCCCACATGTAAATAGTGTTTACCATGCTCACCACAATGCTCTCCCAATCTTAGGGATTTCATCAGGGTGGTTACCTGTTTAATCAATAGATTAAACCGCATTAACCATAGAGCTTATTGGATGAGCAATTAGGCATTAAACACTTATGGAAACAGAGAACCCAACCCAGGAAGCTGGGTTTTCTTTTACCTTTGGGAGATTAATCCTATGAAATCAATCGTGAAAAAATAACAAAGTTCTATTCTGTTTTCCTAGGCAATTACTCTCATATGACTTAATTGCAAATACTGTAAATCACCCATGGGACCCTAGGACCCAACTCACATCATTACAGATACCAACGCTTCTCACAAAACAATCCAGGTAATTCGTTTACAGTAACTGCATGACTGTTGAGTCTGTAGTCATGTGCGGAACACACTGTTAATAAGTATATTTTATTTAAATTACTTGAAACATTAATATATTATGTTTATTTAGATAACTTCACAAAACCTGTGCAAGGAAGAATAACATAATAAATGACAGCAAAATCACAACAACTTTCTTAACAATCACAATATTATCCATGAAACTTGAGCAAAGACTGAACTGAACAGAGTCCTGCTCAGCTGGTTGGCATTGACTCCAGCATATCCCTTACTTAATGTCCCCACTATTTTTGCTGGGTCCCTCAGTAGCTATCCACCACCACAGAAACTTTGTATAGGTGATTTGGGATCAAAATACCAGGAAGAGGGGAAGAAGATGGGCCCTGTATGGTACACAAGCCACCAGGAAGAGGGGCAGAGGGACCTATATGGTACACAAACCACCAGAAAGAGGGGCAGAGGGACCTATATGGTACACAAACCACCAGAAAGAGGGGCAGAGAGGTCTGTATGGTACACAAGCCACCAGGAAAGGGCCTGAAAAAAATGGTGAACATGATCTGTTTTCACACAAGAAACAAGGTAGAGTGGAGGGTGTTGGTACTGTACACTAGGCAAAAAAAAAAGCGTGGTCTATATCATGCACTTGTCACCAGGAACGGTGAGGTCTATAGGTAATAGTGTGTAACGCCTAATTATATAAACCTAAGTTGATAAATCAACTTGTTCTAAGCACTCCTCACTGTCAGTCATTAATAAAAAGTTGACAATGATAAAGGCAGAACTAGTCCAGCACGTCAAATATGCAAATTGTTGCTCAACACTAACAACTTCCAACATTTACATAATAGGTAAATACAAATGAAAACCTTGAGTATAATAAAATAACTTACTCTTTTACTGAGACACACAACTGGCCACATGCTGCATCCCAGTGTACAGCAGCAACAAAAACACCCACACAGCAGCCAGCGGACATTAATTGGAAGGTTCTTCTTAAGACAACTGTTTACTCTGTTAATGCTGGATTTAAATTCCTCTGGTGCTACCTAGGAGTGAAATAAATGCATGAAATAAATCACATAGAATGAAAAAAAAGATCTCTCCTCATTCGCTGCATAGTGATAATCACTGCATACTTACTTTGCCAGTTAAAGATGATGGGAACTCAGCTTCAAATTTGTTGCTAAGGCCAAATCTAGAAGAAAGAATAACTTCGTTAAGACTAGTCATTTAGTTAGTATTCATTTACTACCAAAAGTGTATACAACACATTACTAGTGTAAATGGACGATGTAACTGGATCACCTCTAAATAACTTATGGTATACATTTATTTAAAGGAAATAGCCCAGGGTGCTTATTTATATAATTGCCAATGCACTTATTTTTTATATTTTGATATAGGAAATCGTTATTTCTGAGACCAGGGTAGAAAATTTGCTTTTTTCTGTTTTAACTTTGCTAAAGGAAATGGCTTATTTCTGATGTATATATCGGATAAAATGAGCCTTTGTTTAGAAAGTCTTTGTGTATCGTGATGTGGGGAAATGACTTGTTTGGGGGTTTGTACCTTTCTTTGGGCATGTGTATTCTGCAAATGTCTAAAGAAAGTATTCGTGTGAATTAGACCTTTTGACTTGCTAGATTTCCTGTGTCTAAAAACACGATGCAGGATATCATAGCGTTTCTAGAATTTCACAGATAAGTGTAAATATTGTTAGCTTTGCAATGCATGTAAATCCATGTTTGTGTAAACACATTGCATCCTGATTCTAAAAATAGCCTGTGTCCAAATCAGTATAAAAAGCACTGTCTTGTACACTGAAATGTATCATTCTGATGTTCCATCTGACCTGACCACTGATACCTCTAATCAGTGGAACTGTCCTTGTCAGGGCACCTGAGCAATAAACATCACTCTGCTTCAAGACCCTGAATAACAACTTCTTCAATATTTCTGTAATCCTGTGACCTGCAGATTAGACCCTAAATCTGATCCGTTCTCCGGCTGCTTCTGAGGTTGGATCCAACTTTTCTGGTACCACCGCTCAGCCGGCTACCCAGCAGCTTTGGCCAGTGCGATAGGCCAGAAGGATCCATCCACAGCACCGTCACATAGTAAGCGGTCCGGTAAAACCAGCCGGAGTGTACCAGCACGGGAGTACACAAGCAGCGACAGTTACTCAGAAGGATCGTGGTTCTGGGCGCCATAAAGGAGACCAGTGGTTCCAGCAGGCTCCTCCTCCTGCGGCAGGAGGGGCGTATTCAAAATAACGAAAGGGGACAGTGGCAAAGTAAGCCCAGCCAGTTCCCAGCAACAAAAGACAGGATGGCATAGGCGGTCCATCCTGTCACAGATGACATAAGAAAAATATAGCTTACCAAGCTGTCTATACCTCACACCACTCAGCAAAGGCCACATAATGTAAATGTTTCTACCAATAAAAGTGATGTATTTTCTAACATAACATGTTAACGAGTTCTCTAACTAAAATTATTTTTTATGTGTGGTGTATTCATGGAAATAAAACAATACAGATAACAGTCTTCAGCAGCTGCGATCGGCTTGTCATGCTGCGGTTACTATTCAGACAGCTCCTGCATAGGACTCAGCTGTGGCATTCCCTACAGCAAAAAACAACTGTAACGTGTACTGAAGAACAGCAAGTATATCTTTCCCTCCTATATAAAGTCACATGAAATGAGAGTACATCCTCTTTCACTTTTTTTTTAGGTTTTCCATAAAAAATATAATCCTATAACAGATTTTACTTTGCATTATTAAATCAATAAAAAATAAGCCATGTGTGAAAAAGTAAATATACCCTTCCTGCTTCCATATCAGTAAAGACAGGAATTTGAGCCAAGTGCATTCATTATTTGATCATCAGCAATATCTACACAGAAAGTTGGCAGCATGGTTTGGTGGATTCAGGTTTGTGTTAACACCAAGCCAAGGAGAATAGAAATCTGCAATGATCGCAGAGAAACAACTGTTGCTGCTCGTTAGTGTGGAGAAGGCTATAAGGCCGTTTACAAAGAACTCAAGTCCATCATTCTATGGTAAGAATTATTATTTACAAATAGAGAATACTGATGATGGATGCCAATATCCCCAGAATTGGATGTCCAGTAAATCCATCTAAAGATCAGATTGTATGATGTTTCGATCACAAAGAACCCAAAAGCCACATCCTGGAACCAATATGCATCTCTCAACACAACAAATGTTAAGCTCATGAGTCTACCACAGAGCAGCACTCAGATCCTCAAAGTCATATAAATTGATTAAATAAATACACCAAAATAAAGTGCTGAAGTGGCACTTTTTTAGTAAACCACTCATTCCGTAAACCAATCAAATTTCATATTGAATACATATGGTTGTTAATAGAAAAATACAGAAAAAAGGATTAGCTTGATTAAGTGCATTGCACCATTATCAGCTGTGATCATGTACACAGCAGATTATACTGGAAAAATCAATAGAACTTCTAGAGTATCTGCACAATGTCTTATGTGCCATTAATACCAGCGCAACAGAGAATGTTTTAGCTGATAATTACAGAGGATAATGGTGCCACACACTTAATCAGACTAATCCATTTTTCTGTTATATAATTAGTTTTAGAATGGCCAAGTCAAAGTCCAGATTTCAACCCCAAGGAGATGTTCTGTCAAAGAAATATGTTGCTGCTACAAATTGTATTTTTATATAGATGTAGACTAGCATGACATTTTGACAAAACACTGGCAATATGTTTTAAGAGTGATTGGCAGTTACAATCTATGTCCTAGATTGGGGTAATGTAAAGGATTAGAGCAGCTCATCTAAAATAAATACAAGAATAGCAAGAAATTGCATAACATTGTACACAAGACACAACAGTTAAGGTATAGAACAAACAAGTGTCGTCGGAAACATGCAAGAGCCATTACACAAGGATGCACAGGTGGGCGAGGTATAAAGTAGACAAGAAAACAGGAGGACAGCAGGCCCTGTACATGATGGCTTATGATATAATGTTTTGGTTATGCAATGCCCATGCTACCAATTTTTACTTTGAGAGGTTGTCATGAATGGATATTTGCTGTCTGATCCATTACTCACTAATGTAGAAGTATGCAGAAACCATTTGCTCATATGAAAAAGGAAAGATTGTTTTTAGTTACTCTTTTCAACAAAGATGAAAAATATTTTGAGAACACGGTTTGGCTTGAATAGGTCTGATGTGCATGGTGAAAAGCTGCTAATGCGGGCATAGTAACTGAAACAATGCAATGTGAAGGAGGTTTCCATATCAGCAGATTCACTATTCTGAAACATCCCGCAATCTATTGAAATAGAAGTGTGTTCAATATCATGCTGAAACTTTTGGGGCATAGATTGTATAATGTGTGCAGAAATTGAGATTAAAAATAGAAGCTCCAAAACTGCCAAGAGTTCAAATTGGTCTCAATCTGACTCTGGGAAAAGATGTAACCATAAAATCCAGAAGCTTCAGTTTTTCCAAAATGTAGACACTTATATGGGAACCATGGCTGGTGTCAGAATCAGTTAAACTAACATCTTGGGAGATTTTTGTGCCAATTGCATGTAAATTATAATTGCTGTTTCAGATACTACAAAAACTGAATATTGCTGTCTCTACTACACTTTGCACCAGTACAACATTTATATGTAAACACATAGAAAAAAAACACACTAGTAGATTAATTGGCTGCTATCAAAATTGATCTTAGTCTGTGTGTGTGTGTGTGTGTGTGTTAGGGAATTTAGACTGTAAGCTCCAATGGGGCAGGCACTGATGTAAATGAGTTCTCTGTACAGCGCTGCGGTATCAGTGGCGCTATATAAATAAATGGTGATGATGATGTTGATGATTTCTTGAATACATAAATATATAATTATAATATATGTTCTGTTTTCTTATTATTACATTCTTGCAGTACATTGCTGCATGAAAAAAATGTCAGGTAACCATTACTAAGTAAAGCATTGTACTAAGATTTGTATATATGTGAAGATACGCAACATTTTAATATACGATTTATCTATAGCTTAACCAAAACACTGATACATCCAACTTTGTGTTATAACAGCATGGTTACACATATGCCCAGGGAAAATATATAAAAACACATGTAAACTAACAAGCAGAACAGCACCAATGACTCTTATTTGACCTATTGCATGAAGATTATGCTATCCACCCACTGGGCTAGCATGGCAATCTACTCCTAGCTCTTCCTGTCCCCTGGGCTTGCCTGTCAAATCCCTCCCTTCCTCCCCCCACTTGGTCTCTAGGCTTGTTTGGCGATCCCCAGAACCACGCACCCAGCCCCTGGTCTAGCCTAGCGACCCCCAAAACCCTGCCCCTGGGCTAGCCTGGCAAACCCCAGAACCCAGCCACTGGGCTAGCCTGGCAAACCCCAGAACCCAGCCACTGGGCTAGCCTGGCAAACCCCAGAACCAAGCACCTAGCTCCTGGGCCTGCATGGCAAATTCCACCCTTCCTTTGACAAATAATCCCCAACCCTAACTGCCCCCCACCCATCTAGCGTGTCAATCCCCCACCTGACCACCACTCCCCTCAGCTGGCGTGTCAATCCCCCACCTGACCACCCCTCCAGCTAGCGTGTCAATCCCCCATCCCCACAGCTGGCGTGTCAATCCCCCACCTGACCACCCCTCCAGCTAGCGTGTCAATCCCCCATCCCCACAGCTGGCGTGTCAATCCCCCATCTGACCACCCCTCCAGCTAGCGTGTCAATCCCCCATCCCCACAGCTGGCGTGTCAATCCCCCACCTGACCACCACCCCCTCAGCTGGCGTGTCAATCCCCCACCTGACCACCACCCCCTCAGCTGGAGTGTCAATCCCCAACCTGACCACCACCCCCTCAGCTGGCGTGTCAATCCCCCACCTGACTACCACCCCCTCAGCTGGAGTGTCAATCCCCAACCTGACCACCACCCCCTCAGCTGGCGTGTCAATCCCCCACCTGACTACCACCCCCTCAGCTGGAGTGTCAATCCCCAACCTGACCACCACCCCCTCAGCTGGCGTGTCAATCCCCCACCTGACTACCACCCCCTCAGCTGGCGTGTCAATCCCCCACCTGACTACCACCCCCTCAGCTGGAGTGTCAATCCCCCACCTGACTACCACCCCCTCAGCTGGAGTGTCAATCCCCCACCTGACTACCACCCCCTCAGCTGGCGTGTCAATCCCCCACCTGACTACCACCCCCTCAGCTGGCGTGTCAATCCCCCACCTGACTACCACCCCCTCAGCTGGAGTGTCAATCCCCCACCTGACTACCACCCCCTCAGCTGGAGTGTCAATCCCCAACCTGACCACCACCCCCTCAGCTGGGGTGTCAATTCCCCACTTGACCCCTCAGCTGGTGTGTCAATCCCCCCACCTAGCATTTGAGTTACAATGGTGATAACACCTCCCATTGGCCTTGTTTAGGGAACACCACGCCTGGCCCCTGTCTTTGTTTGATCGTCACACTGCTTAGCTTTTTCGGTCACCAACAAACTAAATTCCCCCATCCATAGCTTTCCTTCCAGAGCTGCATGCCACCGTTCCCTCACCCTCGATTTTCCCTTAAGCCTTACACTGTGACGTGCCCACATCCTCGCACCACCACCGGGTCCGGTGCGTATTTAAGAAGCTGCTCCTCCAATGCCCGTTCTTCATCTTCTTCCTCCTCTTCGTAAATCTCATCAAAATCCGCCATTATTGTACTTCTCCGAAGCTGGGCGCACAGCGGAAAGCGCCGCAGCAGTCTCCCCTCTACTCCCCGGTGCCGTTACCAGGAACCTGAGACCGCCATAGCTTGCCGCTGCGTCACGACGTGGACACATCCGGGACGTCACCAAAGTCATGTGACAACCAGCGGCCACATAGACTTCATTTTTTTTATTGTAAGTTTTCTTAACTTTATTGTTCCACAGAGATTCCACACAAAAAACTGCTTGGTTTGTATTAAGTCATTTAGGTTTCAATGTTTTCTCAAATAAAATAAAGTTTTGTCATCTTCCCAATGAACATTATAACAATATATTATATTTTATGTATAATAATGTTCTTTAGGATATTAATATATATAGGGGTGTCAAAGTCGTATAACTGGATGAACGAAAGTATATTGGTTTAATATTGGTTTGCCGTGCGATTGCGAAGCGTAGGCCACGTAACACGTGGCGTGATGCGATCGCACGGTAAAATATGCACGCACACACTCGCATTACAACATTTAGTTATTTATATAATTCATATTCATATTGGTTTCGTCACACTGTAATTTATGAGCAGATAATATTTGGTTTATTAGTAGTATATATATAAATATATATATAATGATTATACGTACACTTCAGTGATATATATGGTTCAGGTTGTGGGAAAGGTGGCATGTCTGGTATCATACTAAAACCCTATTCATCAGCAGCTGTCCGGAGCAGTCGGCGAAGAGATCGCACATTGCATACTTTAGTTATTAATATTATGGAATAAACCTTTTGTATGATGCTGGCTATGAAAGGAGCAGACCCCCTGGAGAGACGACCCCCACCTTTGGATACCTTAGATTGAATCAGCCTATGACCTGTTTGCCCTGGACCCACCTAACGTCTGGACCTATAGAAACAATTTACGTCATCTCTATTGTTCAAGTGTAACACTGTACTGTATATAATCATAGCTGCACACCCCCTGGCTCTCAGTCAACTCTGACACAGTATTCTAACAGATATACTGTCCACCGGGTCCCGTGGGTGCGCAGCGAGCGCATGCGATAGCATTGGTATGTACTTATCTTTTGGTATTGGCTGTACTGTACTTTATCATAATATAATAATGTATTGAATTGTTAACTATTTACATCTGCTAAAATAAATCACTTTGTGCTTTGGAAACACATACAATTGATTGGGCAATGATTATTTGAAAACAATATAATTACTTTAATAGGGGATATCTTTGAAAGCTTGTCTGTGGAAAAAGGTGCATTTTGGCATTTTGACATCTGTACTTCCATCTTCTGGAGCTTGATCCAGCGTAATCCATTGGCTTGATGAGGGTCAAAGAAGGCATTAGATGAGAGAAAAATGGTTAGGCAGTTGTAGACAAGTATATATAATGCTAGAGTAAATTAATCAAGTTATAATTTAAGGTCATATGCATATGTAATGGAAAATGTCACATACTGTGTAACCATGTAATAGGACAAATATAATATAGAAGCAAGAATAAAAATAAACAAAGTTACAATATTGGAAATCCATTCTTCACATTTGAGACTGGTAATATCCTGTAATGGAACAAAAAAACACAAACATTAAATAAAAGCAGTTGTAGCCAGGGCTGCCATCAGATTGGCATTAAGCCTGGTAGCAGATAGGAAGTAACGCAGTACGATAAGAAAAAAAACAAACAAACTAGAATCATCCTCACCTTTCCTTTTTAGAAGGTTTCATAAGTCGATTCCAATGTCTGCTTGTAAAACTGCAATATTGCTTCCTGATTTTTGATCTGTTGTTGACCTGTATTATCTGATCTAGTACCTACCTGTGAGTGTTAAGCTAGGTACACACTACAGAATTTTCCACCAACTTTTTATGCCGAGCGATTTTACAAGCGATCGATGTTCCGATCGCTCGGTCCATGGACTGCATACACACTAGCCTTGTTTAGGAAGATAAAGGGAAGAGCGGATGTCCCTTTAACGACTTTTTACAGCCATGCTGTTGTGAGCAATGACTGTAATTTCGTACTCACTGTCGTGGATCAGTTGAAAGTTTATACACACTACACAACGGAAACGAGATTGGAACGAAAATATTAAACGGTACGACCAACCAAATGAGGTGACAATCGTCCATTTGGGCAGGCTTTCGACCATCGTGTCACTGCACACACTGACCCGACTTTTGAACGAGAGGTCGTATGTCGGCTGATTGAGCCGATTATTGAACGAAAACCGTGTAGTGTGTACCTAGCTTTAGTAGCGTGTGTCAAAACTGAGTCCAGGGATTTACTAAACCACGGGTTTGGTAAAAGTGGAGATGCTGCCTATAGCAACCAATCAGATTATAGTCATTTATTTAGTACATTCTACAAAATGACAGCTAGAATCTGATAGGCAACATCTTCAAATTTTCAAACCCGTAATTTAGTAAATATAACCCCAGGATACAGTTTTAATACCTTTACATACTTTTTGTGACTAGTTTGTGGCATATTAAACCTTTGCTTTTATGACATCAGGTTGCACAGCCAATGGTTTATACAGTGGATATTGGTCCCAATACATAGTCAGAGGAGGGCTGGCAACTTTTAGCCCGGGAGGGGGCAAGACTTAACTCAACAGCCAATTTTAAAGGAAAAAATGCAGACGACCCAGTGACCCACTATGGGAGCGGCCGGGGGCCACATGCCCCCCAGCCCTCCAGCCTAACCAACCCCTGTACATAATAACACTACAAATAAAAATTTAAAATGTAAAATAAACAAGAGAAGATAAAGCATTATTCTGTAAATAAACAGTAATTGATTTGAGGTGAAGTGCAATAGCTTGGCATTTGGTAGGTTAGAGGACCATGAAATTCATAAGGGAAGGAAATCTCGTGGAGCTGAAGCGGTGTATTTGTATGAAGGAATTAAAAATCGTCACAGGCTAGATCCTAGCAGAGAGTAGAAATGGAGTGGAAAACAAATGGGTCTGTATGAACAACAAGAAAACAATAGGGCAAAATACTGTATGAACTGGAAGAGAAAATAGTTTGGTACCGTTAATCATCATCACCATTTATTTATATAGCGCCACTGATTCCGCAGCACTGTACTTAGAACTTATTCACATCAGCCCCTGCCCCATTGGAGCTTACAGTCTAAATTCCCTAACATGAAGTACTGGTACTGTGTGTTTATTGTTCTGTACTGTTCTACCCTGTATAGTCTACTGTTTGTACTATGTGCGGCGCTGCGGAAACCTTGTGGCGCCCTACAAATAAACAATAATAATAATAATAATAATAACATACACAGACAGAGAGAGAGAAAGAGCAACTAGGGTCAATTTTGATAGCAGCCAATTAACCTACTAGTATGTTTTTGGAGTGTGGTAGGAAACCCACGCAAACACGGGGAGAACATACAAACTCCACACAGATAAGGTCTCGTGGACCTATTAAACAGTAAAATCTATCTGTATGAACTGTGTGTAACCTCATGGCCAGTTTGTTTGTGCATTTGCAATGGGTAGATTAGGTATTATTAAGTAGGAAGGAAGCTCTTTGTACAAAAAGTGTGAAAATAATTACACAGAATGGTGTACAGAGAAAGTTATACAGTTTTAGAACCGTAAAATCCATCTATATAAGCAATATGCTGGAAAACAGGCAATGATACAAAACAGTGATAATTATAATTCAAATTATTTGCAGAAATAAAATATTTTTATTACCCACAATAGGCAACTAAGACGGATTCACTGCCACCATGCACATGGTTATAAGCTGAAACTGACCTGAAATACTTGGCATGTGCTTTTATTCATTCAGAAATGCAGAAGCTTACATAAAGAATGAAATAGCAGCCAGAGAACAAATCAACTTCTCAATGAGGGTAATTGTACCTCTTTCACTTGTAAGAAAGACCTTTACTCCAGAGGCTAATGCTCTTAATACTGCAACTCTCTAATGAAGTAAGCATGATTCTCCAGTCATTTGGTTTTAGCCTGCAGATCAGTACTATTTAAATATTTGCTTTCCCCATAGCTTTAAAAGGCATGCTAAGCTTTTCATATGTTACTAGTCCTTCTTTGATATAATTATAAGTATAATTATGTTTTGATTTTAACATTTAGATCACTATTTTAATAGACTTGCTACTTAAATGAAAATACATATAAAAAATTATGTACCATTTAATAGCAGCTGATATATTTCAACAATAAATCTATGACTAAATATAACATAGGAATAAAGCAAAAAGGTGTTTATTTTTCAATAAAGTAATACTCCGCCATCAAAGTAAATAGTAAATTATTACACAAATGATCCACTTTCCAAATTAATTATACATATATATATATATATATATATATATATATATATATATAAAATCTAATATATAAATGCTTAGTGGCGTCTGTGTGTGGAAAAAAAAAAACAAGTTGCAGCGCCACCTGCTGGGCAGAGTTATACACTGGCCTACTAAATTCTTAGTGTGTGTGGGAAAAAAATTCAAAAAGGGCTGAAATTTGGTAGGGCTCAAACTCATTTTCGTGAGGTAATTTTACCTCATGAACACACATGTGTAGAGGCGTGCGTTAGTGTGTGTGTGTGTGTGTGTGTGTGTGGAAAAAACTATTTTCTCAGAAAGGGCTCATCCAATTGACCTGAAATTTGGTATACTGACATTATTTGTCAAAAAAATTAGAATAGTCGAGTCAGTTAACTTCCATCATCCCCCCTTCCCCCCGTGGGAGGGGTAGTAAAGGCTAAATTTACGAGTTATGGGGTCAAACTCATTTTCGTGAGGTAATTTTACCTCATGAACACACATTAAAAAGGCCGCTTGTGTCGGGAACTAACGCTCTTCCCCTGAGGAGGCCTGGGCTAGGTCCAAATGCATGACAAGAACCTTTTTAAGACCTTAAGTAGCTTGATTTGACTAGAATGCATGAGTATCATGCACGGGTTAACTTGTATGTATATATATATATATATATATATATATATATATATATTTATTGTCTCTCTTTTTGTCTGACACCCGAGTTTATACATATTTAGGGCCTGAGTCATTAAGGAAAGTAGGGGAAAAAAGGAGTAGATATTCTCAGAAACAAACCATGTTACAATGCAAGGGTGCAAATTAGTTTATTATTTTACACAACATAAATACTGGCTGTTTTTTCATGTAGCACACAAATACTTGATAACTTTATTTTTATACTGAAATTTAAAGTTAATCTAGGACATGCCCTATCACAACTGTAAATCTCTTCCCACATTTTAAATTTACCTCCCTCTCCAATCCAACATAATTTTGCCCAGGTTCAAAGTTATTATTGTTATTATTATTATATATTTATATGGCGTCACAAGGTAACTGAAGCCCCGTACAAAATACAAAAATACAATACAGACAGTATACCAGGGTACAACAGTACAGAGTAAAGCAAGTATAACCAAGAACTCACTATCTCCAGGCATAGCATGTACAGTTGTGCAGGAGTAGAAGAAATGGTATTGAGACAGTATGGAACAGGGCTCTGCTCATAAGAGCTTACATACTAAGTTATTATGGGCAGCACAGTGGCCTAGTGGTTAGCACTTTTGCCTCACAGCACTAGGGTCATGAGTTCGATTCCCAACCATGGCCTTATCTGTGTAGAGTTTGTATGTTCTCCCTGTGTTTGCGTGGGTTTCCTCCGGGTGCTCCGGTTTCCTCCCACACTCCAAAAACATACTGGTAGGTTGATTGGCTGCTATCAAATTTGACCTTAGTCTCTCTGTCTGTCTCCCTCTCTGTCTGTCTGTGTCTGTGTGTGAGTGTGTGTCTATATTAGGGAATTTAGACTGTAAGCTCCAATGGGGCAGGGACTGATGTGAATGAGTTCTCTGTACAGCGCTGCGGAATTAGTGACGCTATATAAATAAATGATGATGATGATAAGTGGAGGGGAAACAGACAATGAGTACAAGAGGAGTCAGTAGAGGGGATCAAGCATAGGAGGAGACAGGGAAGTGGGAGGTGAGGAGAACAAGGAAGGAGAAAGGAGTTTAAATGGATGGCTGGTAGGAATTGAGGAACAGATGGGTTTTAAGAACCTGTTTGAAGGAGCTAAGATTAGGGGACAGACGCATGGAGGGAGGGAGGCTGTTCCAGTGGAGGGGCAGCATGGGAGAATTCTTGAATTCTGGCATGGGATGAGGTGATCAATGTAGAAGAAAGGCAACGGTCATTGGTCGAATGCAGTGAACGTGCGGGAGTGTAGATGGAGAGGAGGTTAGATATGAGTGGCAGTGGGAGAGAGCCTTGTAGGTGATGGTGAGGAGTTTAAAGAGGATTCTGAAGGGTAAAGGGAACCAGTGTAAGGCGAGGCAGAGGAAGAGCGACCTGAAAGAAATAGGTCTTGCATGAAGAATAGAGCAAAGAGGGGTGAGATGGGAGTGGGGGAGTCCAGTGAGGAGAAGGTTACAGTAATCGAGATGGGAAATGATGAGAGCATGGATGATGGTTTTGGTGGCATCCTGACAGACGAAGAGCCGGATGCGGTCAATATTCCATAGTTGGAAGCGACAGGATAGGGTAAGAGATTGAATGTGGGGGGCAATAGAGAGGGAGGCATCAAGGGTGACACCCAGGCAACGGAGCTGGGGAACAGCATAGATGGTGGTATTATTAACTGTGATGGATAGTTCACAATGCGGTGAAGATTTAGAAGGAGGAAAAGCAATTAGTCCAGTTTTCGCAATGTTGATTTTGAGAAAACGTGAAGACATTCAGGAAGGGATGGCAGAGAATCAGTCAGAAACACAAGAGAGAAGGGAGGGGGAAAGGTCAGGAGAAGAGATGTAGAGTTGAATGTTATCTGCGTAGAGGTGGTACTGGAGACCAAAGGAAGTGATGAGATCACCCAGGGAGGTAGTGTACAGTGAGAAAAGAAGAGGGCCGAAAACAGACCCCTGAGGGACTCAATGGGGAGGGCGGAGGGGGTGAGGATGAGTCAGGAGTGGAAACAGAGAAGGACCAGTTGGCATGGTAAGAGGTGAGCCAAGTAAGGACAGTGCCAGAGAGTCTGAGAGAAAGAAGGGTCTGAAGAAGAAGGGGGTGGTCCACGGTGCAAAGGCCGCAGAGAGGTCCAAGAGAATGAGCAGGGAAAGTCGCCGCTAAAGTTATTCCTTTTTTATGCTTTGTTCTCTTTAATGACTCAGGCCCCTAGTGAGGAAAACTTACTTCTGTAGGTTGACCAGGAGATTAACATCTATATACAAGGCCGCAATCCACCTGGTCACCTCCGCCTACGTAGACATCCAGAAGTTAGGGTTGCAGAAAATTGGTCCAAACGAAGTGTTAGCACCAGTCGATAAACTGTATCACAAGAATTTCAGATTTTCAGTAAATGTTAAATAAATATATAGGTTCTTGCAATTTTGTTAGGACAAGAGTGCTTTGGTATCCATAATAAGCACCAGTTGCTAATTGAAGCTACTGAAGAGTGCTCTGTATCAACCCATTTAACAGACCCTAGGATAAAGCGACACAGAGCAGATTGAGCAAGCCCAGCACCTCTGTAGTAATGTGGAATGAGGAACACAAATGTTGACGGGGTTAACTTAAAATACATTTTCCCTAGCAGCTTATAATAAAACAAAATAAATCATAATGCCTACCCAAAACTTTAGGTTGTCCTCCCAGCCATGGTGGCGGGCATACACTTACTCCCAAGAATAGGTTCCACCCTCTGAATACTTTCTGTGACTATTCTTGGGGGCAGGGGAGGCTTTTAGACATAAAAAAAAAACATTTATTTGTAACTGCAATTACTTGTAAATGCTAGCATCAAACAGATGCTTTTTTTTATACGTATTAAACAATAATACTTCAATAATTACACCATGCAAAATGTATTGCAAGTAAGACAAAACAGTTTTATGCATAATAATTTGTCCAGTACAATTGATAGATATACAGTACAATGCACAGAACATCCTAATGACCAATATACAATATAGGGAGCATCATAGTGACGCCCATAAAAGAGAGCATTCTAGGGATTTATATACAATGCAGAGAGCACACTATTGGTAACCAAACAATACATAAAGCATCCAAGTGATGTCCATACAATACATACAGCATCCTAGTGTATAATATAATCTGTTTCCTAATGACAGTCATACAATACAGAGAGCATTCTAGTGACCAGTATACAATACAGAGAGCATCCTATTATCATCACTTATTTATGTAGCGCCACTAATTCCGCAGCGCTGTACAGAGAATATTTGCCTTTCATATCAGTTTCGGCACCAATAGAATTTACAGTCTAAATTCCCTAACACACACACACACACACACACACACTCAATTAACCTACTAGTATGTTTTTGAAGTGTGGGAAGAAACCGGAGCACCCAGAGGAAACCCACGCAAATGCGGGGAGAACATACTAACTCCACACATATAAGGCTCTGTTCGGGAACTGAACTCACGACCACAGCATTGTGAGGAAGAAGTGCTAACCACTGAGCCACCGTGCAGTCCTAGTGACCAATATACACTATAGAGATCATCCAAGAGATCATACAGAGGACATCCAACTGACCAACATTCCTATGATCAGGCTGCATTTTACACAGGTTTTCTGTAATCTCTCCATCATAGGAGACACACACACAATCAACTCCTGAGAATGGTCTACTTATCCATACAGCTACTTACCTGCCCAAGGTAACTGAATTCAACAAACTTTTCTCTTTGTTTTAACTGCATGCCATTTATTTTCCTTTCCCTCCACTACAATGGACCAGTCTGCAGGCCATCCATATGCAGTGGCGAATCCAGGGGAGGGGGGGGGGGGGGGGGGGGGGGGCGATCGCCGGCGGCTGCACACTGTGCAGGTCTGTTAGGCAGTGATAATGTGCTGCCCGGCTGCTCTGATTGTGTTTTAAACACAATCAGAGCAGCGGGACAGCACATTATCACTGCCTAACGGACCTGCACATACTGTGCAGCCGCCGGCAGCCTTAGAAGTTAGAAAGGGGGCGGGGCTTAAATCCCCCCCCCCCCCCCCTATATCGCCCGGGGTAGAAAAAATTTCTAGATCCGCTCCTGTCCATATGTGCCACAGAAGGTGCTCTCCAAAGCATAAAGTCCTATGTGAAGGGAAAAGAGAGCTGGGTAATAGAGTTACCCTAATACTCATTCTGGGTCCTCTTTCCTCCTCCTCATTCTTTCTCCTCCTTCCTCCTCCTTTTCCTTCATCCTACTTCTTCTTCCTTATTCACTCTCCTCCTCCTTCTTCCTCCACTTTCCTCCTTGTCCTCCGTCATCCTGCTCCCTCCTCCTCTTCTTTCATCCTCTTCCTTCCTGCTTTATCTCCTACTACTTCCTCCTCTTCTTCCACCTCCTATATCCTCCTTCTCCTTCCTGAATCACTCCCTCAGTCACATGATGATGAGCATCAGATAAGTATGTGCCCTAGAACAGTGCATGTACCCACCCTGATGCACTGTAGCAGCAAGCCGTGTATACCCTGTCTATACCACAATACAAATGAAATATCTGGTCTCTGCATTAAAATAAACTGTGAAGGAAGCAATGGCAAAGGAAACTGGTTAAATTAAGGTCACTGCTCGACAAGCCTCAGACTCAGATACGCTAAACTCAGTGTAATTGAAAGAACGGATGTGAACTACATTTTTGGGGTAACCAAAGCATATCTCGTAACGTCATTACCCAAATTGTGAACTGTTCCATTTGAATCCATTTCTTAAAGTGTTTATTTTCTGACATTTTACTAATTTGGTCAAGAATGACAACCAAGTGATAAGTCTTTCTCCCATATTTTTTTTATTTATGAAGCACGACCATGCAACATGTGGCTTGTTTTGTTTTTACAAATGAGGGAGTTAAGTACCTTCTAAACTGGTTGGAAAAATGTATTTGCAATAGGAACAAGAATGATGGGAAAGTTTGGTGAGTCTCATTATTTTTAAACTAATCTGCCCCACCGGGATCTTTCATAAGTGACCCATTTGTTTAGAGTTTCATTTTAAGGAGAAGGGGAGAATAATTAAGAGAGAAATCCTGCTAATGTGTTAGGGACCATTGAATGCCAAGATACTTAGTTGATGTTTTTTTCCAGACATGTGAATTTTTGTTTCAGGTTATATTACCCCTGGGTGGGTAAATTCAATGGCCATGCTTCAAGTTTGGCTATAATCATCACCATCATTTATTTATAGAGCGCCACAATTCTGCAGCGTTGTACAAAGAATATCTGTCACTCACATTGATCTATATTGAGATATACTATGGTAATAAATTATATATTTTCAAAAACCTGTGAAAGGCTGGAACTGAGGTAGAAGGTTAGGTCGAGGAAACTATCAAGTATCTGAAAATAGGCAGTTTCTGTGCTTAGAACCATGTATTTGAACCTCTGGGGGTAAATGTATCAAGCAGACAGTTTTCCGGCGGGTTTGAAAAACCAATCAGATTTTCGCTGTCATTTATGTAGTACATTCTACAAAATGATAGCTAGAATCTGATTGGCTGCTATAGTTAACATCTCCACTTTTCAAACCTGCCGGAAAACTCTCAGCTTGATACATTTACCCCCTGGTGTGTTGGGATCCAATGGACTGAAGGAACCATAGCTAGTGAAGAAATAAATGGGAGAAATAGACTGCCTTGTCTAGATCCATGTGATATGATAGAAAGCCCGGAAATTAAACCTGACACACCCACCCTAGTAAATGATACTGTGTAGTTACAATGGAGTGAAGAAAAAGTCTCTGGAGATCAAATGTAATAAGTGTACGTTCATGTAATACCACTTGATGTGGTCGATTTTTCTACCGGTTGGCTGGAGTTTTGAAAGCATTGCTAAGTGGCAGAATATTAAATAATCTGTATGCATCATTCAGAGCTTGTCCTTCTGGGAGAAATCCAGAGTTGGGTTTATCATTTTTTCTAAAATTATGTTTATTCTGAAAGCAAGAAGGGAGGCAAAAGCTTTAAATCTGTATTTAAGAGCACCGTGAGCCTTGCTGTCAGATTTCAGGATTCTTAGCTTTGGCTTCAGATCTGGAAAAATTGTTGAACAGAGATAAGATGCCGTCTATTAATTGGACTTTAAAAGTTTTATAATATTGTGGGGAAATTGATGTTCCTTTTTAATATTGTTAACAGAGAGGCCAGTCAGTTATTCTCTAAGTGATTTAAAATCTTTAGATCTAGTCTTTGTTGGTTTAATCTTGTTAAGGTTTTTCCAATTTGTGTATATTATTTTGTAGTTCTGTACTTTGACTAGCTTTGTTCATTTTTAAGTGAGCTGCTAATTTGATAAAACGTCCATGAAGGGCTGCTTTATGAGCACACCGAGTTTTTGTTATACTAACTTCATCTGTGGTATTATTCTCAACAAAAAAGTTAAGTATTTGTTCAGTAAATAACTAAATGAAATTTCAGTGATTTGCATTTCCAGAGAGCAGGACCCTACGTCAGTCTGGCTTTTTTTTCATATCTGGAAGGTTGTGGACGAAAATACAACTCCTATGATCAATTTTCTTTGGTATTTTATGTCATTGTATTCAGAGTCTCTTAGCATAATAAGAAAGTAGGATTGATTCAGAAAACAGACAACAATTAAGCCGCTTTGAGCGGTTATAAAGGTAAGTGAAATAGAGCTAACTCAGGAAAAGTTGATTTATCTCAGATGCAAATGCCACCCCCATACCTTCCTGTATTAATAGGGTCAGGGGTGCAGCTGCTATTTTGCCTACAGCTGGTATGGGGGGGGGGGGGGCTTCCCTGTAAAACCACTACAGAGTTTTGTTGTGGGGGCTCACAAAAGTCTAGTTACAACCCTTAGGGGACGCAAATTACAGCCCTGTTGTCAGAGTTCCCAAGGTAAGATCACGAAGAGAAGGTAGGTGAACGAAGTGGTTTATTAGAAACGTAGGTAATACAGGTTCAGGATGCAAAACTTGTAAGACAGTAATATAACCACAGTTCTTAACAGTGGAATAGACAATGCTGTAAAGCGATGGAGAGATGCAGTAGTGAGCGGGTTGCAGGGTGGATACCTCTGGAAAGGTGGCAAGATGAGTAGAACAGGTAGCAATAATATGCAAGGCGCTACCACAGGATGGTGGAGTAGACACAGTGGCTGAGATAATCTGCAGATAGATGCGCTGGAAACTTCAGACAACAGGTAGCAATAATCGGCAGAGTGTTACCACAGGATAGTGGAGTAGACACAGTGGCTGAGATTATCTGTGGATAGATGTGCTGGGAACTTCAGACAACAGGTAGCAATAATCTGCAGAGCGTTACCACAGGATACTGGAGTAGACACAGTGGCTGAGATGGTCTGCGGATAGATGTGCTGGGAACTGCAGACAACAGTCTCTGTTTCTTACAATCCACAGTGCCTCATCAATACTTTTTTCCTGGCTGTGCAGCACCATATCATACAACTCTGTTTGAAATTCATACATTGAGCTTGATGTGCTCAAAAATAAACCATTGAAGTCCTCCCCCTTAACCTCCCACTAGACTCCTTGACCTGCTTGCAGTGCCGCTTTAGATATGCCTGGAAAAAACACTCACTTTCCTACCTGGTGATACACCTCCTGACGAACATTTCTAACTTATTCTATATTAATTATCCACTGTTGATAGCCCAGCTCACCAAATTATCTACCTCTTGGATGGGCTATGAGGTCTCCTGGCTGGGAAGGGTCGCCGCGTTCAAAAAATGAAGTTGCTTTCTAAACTTATGTATGTCTTTAGAACAATCCCATACCTGCTCCGAAAGAAGTTTATGGATGCGCTCCATTCCCTTATGCTTAAATACATCTGGAAAGGCAAACCCTTCCGACTGTCCTTGCCCAAATGGCCCTGCCCAGGAGACAAGGTGGGCTTGCCCTAGATAATCTGGTGAAATATCAAGAGGCATGTATTATATCCTAGATTCGGAACTGGGCTTTTCAGACTCACCACAAGCCCTGTGTTGTCCTGGAGTGAGCCCTTCACCCTTCCTTTCCATAATAGATCTGATTTGTCTCCCTGGTTTCTTGAGACCTCATTGGCCCCATCCCCCCTCCTCCATCCAGGATACACTTAGGGTTTGGGATAGGAAAGTGGGAACCTTCACAGAATTTGTACCCCCGACCAGAAATCTATCCCTTTCCAGCATTTCCAAGCTTATCCCTGTCCTTGATCTATCCAGCTGACTCTCCGAGAGCTTTCACTCCCTAGCACATTTATTTGGCGCTGAGGGTGTTTTCTCCTTCACGCAGTTGCAGGACAGCTTTGCCTTTCCCTCTAAAGACCTTTACAAGTACCCCTGTAACCGTGGCTGCATTTTTGGATCACTGACCTCCTTCGTCGAGCTTGCCCGTTGAACTTACCCCCGCCCTTGCTCTATACCAAATTGACTAGAGGACACTTAGCTTTCAACTAAACAAAATCCCAAATAAACAGAACGTAGGTGAGCAGAAAGAAGCTAACCTAGGCTTACATGTACATCTTTTCGAGAATGTCCTTTTTTTACCTGTGTCATTTGATTTTGTGTCCATTAATCATAGTGCTGTAAGTAATTTCATAGATATAACCATAGCCAGATGCTTAATGTTACAGCTGTTCCTTTGGTTCCTATTTGTGGTTTTGATGGGAGTTCTTTTTCTGGGGGCCCTGTTTGTTTTGAGACAGCTGAGCTTACCTTGTCAATGGGAAGAATACATATGGAACAGATGTCTTTCTTTTTGATACATCTCCGCACTTAACCAATAATCTTAGGATTTCCTTGGTAGGCACTTCATTACATGCACTGGGGGAAGGCAGACAGTCATTTTCTCCCGGCAAAACTACTTTATTTGTGGGTGCAATGGATTTGGTTTTGTCCTATATGTTTAGAAGGATGCACTTTTAGTTGAATTTTGACAAATCCAATACAATAAATATATTTGCATAAGTGACACATAATAAATACAGTGCTCATATGCCCTCACTTTCATTATAAATTTAAGATTTAAATGAATCGAAACGGCACAATATTTTTGGAGATAAATAGAAAGGTTTAAATGGATATAGAGGGGTCCTTAGGAATAGAAGGATTGTTATTTAATGCTTTTTATAGTGGTTAGCACTTCAGCCTCACAGCACTGGGATCATGAGTTTGATTCCTGACCATGGCCTTCATGTGTGTGGAGTTTGTATGTTCTCCCGGTGTTTGCGTGGGTTTCCTACGGGTGCTCCGGATTCCTCCCACACTCCAAAAACATACTAGTAGGTTAATTAGCTGCTATGAAAAATTGACCCTAGTCTCTCTCTCTGTCTGTCAGTGTGTGTATGTTAGGAAACTTAGACTGTAAGCTTCAATCGAGCAGGGACTGATGTGAGTGAGTTCTCTGTTCAGCACTGTGGAATTAGTGGCGCTATATTAATAGCTATTCATGATTTTTTCCCTTATTAGACAGCGCCTGTGAATACGCAGTTAAAGAGTTGGATTTCATAGTTCAGGTTAATGTGTTTGACTCTCTATCCCAGGAGTTGTCAACTCCAGTCCTCAAATACCACCAACAGATCATGTTTTCAGGATTGTGTTAGTCATGCACAGGTGAGTTAATATATTTTGCTAGGTCTTTAATTATCCCACCAGGTGAGGCAGAAATCTTGAAAACATTACCTGTTGGTGGTGCTTGAGGACTGGAGTCAATAGAATCCCTGTTCTATTAAATAAGCACCATTATTAAAAATGATGCATGGGTAGGCTACCGCCACTCATAGCTTATTTGCCATTGTGTGCTCTATTGTGTAGTACGAATTCCTCATTAGACGAACACATATGGAGTCACTTACTAAGTTACTACTGCAGTAGCCAAGATAGCCACTGCTGTATGCTTTTATGCTATTGCACCTGCTTTTCTTCATTTGTGGCCAATTTTATGAACCAAAATGGTGGCTTTGGGTAAGGTAATAGGGCTCATCTAATAATGTTTCATTTTACATGCAAAATGTGCACTGAATCGCAGCAACCAGTAAGCAATGAGCTTTTTTTTAGTGCATTTTAGACAATAAAAGCAAATCTGATTGGTTGCTATAGTTTAGTGCATATTTTGCATGTAACAATGTTACAGACCCACATCATCATTTTCATCATCATTTATTTATTTATATAGCACCCTCATGTCTTTGAGGATTTGCACAAAATATAAGTAGGTGATGGGTGGATAGGACCAGTGGCAGAACTACCATTGGTGCAGCAGATGCGGTGCACCGGGGCCCAAGGAGATAATAGGGAACTAGTGAGCTGTGTGCCCCGGTTCCTGCTTCTCTGCAACGGGGCCCACAGTTCGCTAGATCCGCGTCTGGATAGGACCAAACTAGTTAAGAACATGCTGTGCTACAGACACAGCTCGAAAATGCAGAGCTGCAATGGAAGATGTTTTCAATCCAGTAGTTAAATAAAGTAAAATTACAGGTGACTCGTCAAACTTGGAAGCATTTCGTATCTTTGCATAGCTGCCAGAGTTTTATGTGCAAACAGACTGTTTTTATGCTTGTTCCCAAATAAAGGTAAAGCTAGTGCTTCAATGAAACTTCACGTCCTTGACGATTTGTTTGGACTTGTTGTCATTTTAAAGCAGTGTATGTAAATATTGAATGCCTGACACTTGCTTACAAACCCTTTCTCCACTTCCTTATATTTAATCTGAAGATGATTAAATGAGCAGTGGAAACTGGAGGTTAACCAACATTACACAACTAGGTAGAATGTAGACTCAATATCCCATCTGGATGTCATTGCACACACATAGTTTAATCTCTCAAAGGGTAACATTCCTGCATATTGTAGCTACGGTCATAGCTAAAAGTTTTGAGAATGACACAAATATTATTTTTCACAAACTCTGCTATCCCAGTGTTTATGGTGGCAATTTGCATATACTCCAGAATGTCATGAAGAGTGATCAGATGAATTGCAATTAAGTTCAAAGTCCCTCTTTGCCATGACAATGAACTTCCTCCCAAAAGCAACATTTCCACTGCATTTCAGCCCTGCCACAAAAGGACCAGCTGACATCAGGTCAGTGATTCTCTCGTTAACACAGATGAGAGTGTTGATGAGGACAAATAACTGGAGATCACTCTGTCATGCTGAATGAGTTAGAATAACAGAATGGAAGCTTTAAAAGGAGGGTGGTGCTTGAAATCATTGTTCATCATCTGTTAACCATTCTTACCTGCAAGGAAACACATGCAGCCATCATTGCTTTGCACACAAACGGCTTAACAGGCATATTGTTGCTAGTAAGATTGCACCTACATCAACCATTTATCGGATCATCGAGAACTTCAAGGAGAAGAAGGCTTCTCATTCTCTCTTATTCAATAGTTAAGAAGAAGGCTTCAGGGCGCCCAAGAACGCCCAGCAAGCGCTAGGACCGTCTCCTATATTTATTCAGCTGTGGGATCTGGGCGCCACCAGTGCAGAGCTTGCTCAGGAATGGCAGCAGACAGGTGTGAGTCCATCTGCACTCACAGTAAGGCGAAGACTTTTGGAGTATGGCCTGGTGTCAAGAAAGTCAGCAAAGAAGCCACTTCTCTCCAGGAAAAACATCAGGACAGATTGAAATTCTGCAAAAGTTACAGGGATTGGACTGTTGAGGACTGGGGTAAAGTCATTTTCTCTGATGATTCCCCTCTTTTAGATTGTTTGGGACATCTGGAAAAACGCTTGTCTGGAGAAGGAAAGGTGAGCGCTACCATCAGTCCTTTGTCATGCTAACAGTAATCCATCCTGAGACCATTCATGTGTGGGGTTGCTTCTCAGCCTAGGGAGTGGGCTCACTCACAATTTTGCCTAAGAACACAGCCATGAATAAAGAATAGTACCAAAATATACTCCAAGAGCATCTTTTCCCAACCATCCAAGAACAGTTTGGTGGTGAACAATGCCTTTTCCAGCATGATGGAGCATGTTGTCATAAGGCAAAAGTGATAATTAAGTGGCTCGGTGATCAAAACATAAAAATTTTGGGCCCATGGCCAGGAACCTCCACAGATCTTAATCCCATTGACAACTTGTGGTCAATCCTCAAGAGGTGGGTGGAAAAAAAACCCCCATAAATTCTGACAAACTCCAAGTATTGATTAGGCAAGAATCGGCATCCATCAGTCAATATGTGGCCCAGAAGTTGCTTGACAGCATGCCAGGGTGAAGTGCAGATGTCTTCAAAAAGAAGGGTCAACACTGCAATTATTGGCTCTTTGCATAAACTTAATGTAATTGTCAATAAAAGCCTTTGACACTTATGAAATGCTTGTAATTTTACTTCAGTATACCAGAGCAACATCTGACAAAAAGGTCTAAAAACATTGAAGCAGCAAACTTTGTGAAAAACAATATTTGTGTCATTCTCAAAACTTTTGGCCATAACTGTATATTCTTCCCACCTGATGGCCATAACAATGCAGCATACTTTCACCATGGTAGTTGTCATCCATGGCCATGAACTGAAGACCAAGGGCATGATTCAGAGTGAGACGTAATTGTGACTTACCACGTTAGTGACAAGTGGTATTTGCGGCACCTTCAATTCCCAACAACTGTAAAAAACGACCTTGCAAAACATGGACGGTAACAAATGACGTAATTTCTAATGCACTTAATCCAAACTGCGTTTTTAAAGCGGCGATGGCTGGACTCACAGCATGTATAATGTAATCCAAGCTGTGGGTTTAAAGAGGCAATGTCGCTTTAAAACCGCAGTTTGGATTAGGTCCATTAGAAATGACGTCATTTGTTATCGTCCATGTATTGCAAGGTCGTTTTTTACACTTGAAAGGAATTGGAGGTGCCGCAAATACCACTTTTCACTAACGTGGTAATTTGAAATTGTTACATTACTGCCATTGTACTCATCGCTATTTTTTAATCGGTGTCTAGTGTGTCGGGATTATTTGAGCCGGGACAATGACTACCACCGGGTCAAGTGCATGCATTTGCTACTCATTCAGACCTGGATGCATCTTCAGCTCTGAATACAGCGCACATAGCCTACACTTATGTGAGACTTTTTCAATCGCAAGTTATGTTAAATGAGGCCCCAAGTCTACATGTCCCTAAATGTACCAGCATGTTGTAATCAACCCCAGGGACTGCATAACTGATGTTGTGTCACATGCCTCAAAATGCTCCATGTTAGTTCTATAAGAAATAGACCAGAGCTCATAGATTTCATCCTAAGGAGTAAATCAGTACTATAGAAAATACTGTTGTATTATGAAAAGTCACTTTATATTATGCAGAATTTTTCATCCAACATTTTGTGATTAGAATCTGTCACTGCTACAATGTCAGCTGTGTAACCATTTCCTTCTTGGATCTCTTTTTTACAAAGCATGGAGGGAGTCATGTAGAGTTATCATCA
This sequence comes from Mixophyes fleayi, assembly GCF_038048845.1. NCBI lineage: Eukaryota > Metazoa > Chordata > Amphibia > Anura > Limnodynastidae > Mixophyes > Mixophyes fleayi. The sequence goes on from NC_134402.1 coordinate 65,658,306, forward strand.
TCACCATCACCATTTATTTATATAGCGCCACTGATTCTGCAGCGCTGTACAGAGAACTCATTCACATCGGTCCCTGCCCCATTGGAGCTTACAGTCTAAATTCCCTAACACACACACACAGACAGAGAGACTAGGGTCAATTTTTTTATAGCAGCCAATTAACCTACTAGTATGTTTTTGGAGTGTGGGAGGAAACCAGAGCACCCGGAGGAAACCCACGCAAACACGGGGAGAACATACAAACTCCTCACAGATAAGGCCATGGTCGGGAATTGAACTCATGACCCCAGCGCTGTGAGGCAGAAGTGTTAGCCACTGAGCCACCGTGCTGCCCTAGTTATGTGTAAATTTGTAAATTGCGTCCTGTACTTTACTTTGCATTCCAGGCCACACATATTTTAAAATGCATAAAATCATTATTAGTATAGATTTTACACCAAGGGTAAACCAGCTGCAACAGATATGCCTCTGTCATGCCCAAGTAAGGTGCTGCTTGCTGGTATTTGCGCTGCCGAAACTGTAGGAGGTATGGATTTGGCTGCTATGGACACGCAGGTCACGGTTCTCCAGTACAGCTGCCAGGGAAACAGAAGGAGAATGGTCAGGCAATCCGGGTCAGAACCAGGCGTACAAGGACAGTACCAAATCGAAGTCCAGATGAATCATCAGGAAACAAGCCAAGGTCAAAATCCATGAGAATAGAGCAACAGGGGTCAACTAGAAGGGTTAGTCAGGAATAAGCCAAAGTCAATAACCGAGACAGAGATAAACCACAGGAGATGCTGGAGTAGAGATAGGACCTAATACTCTGGCACCTCTTTAAATAGTGTACAGCTCGGCACTAATTACTGGTTACGTCACCGCTGCCGGGTTCGAGATCGCGTCCCGTTGACTAGCAACAGGGCACACATGCGCTCCAGAGCCAGCCAAGCTGCCAGAAGTGTAGCGTGTGGTTGCTATGCAACCTGATGCAGGGGAAGCTGAAACAGCCGGCCGGCCCGGAGCAGGTACGGTGGGACAGCGCCAGACAGCCTGTTGGAGTAACCTCTGTGGCTGCTTCCTGTCGGCATAGTAAGGAAAGTTAACACGTCCTTACAGCACTATGCCTACGCCTGCCCGCTCACTACCTCCCCCATTCCGACTCTCTAAGTGTAGACAGCAGAAAGGGGCAGCTGTAAAAAGCTCTTTATGCGCTTAAGTGTTGGATTTATGTCCGGCTCTACATGTGACCCATTAAGCACTCAATAAAATGCCTCTGTTTTCAACCGATGCACCTATATGTTCCACCTAGCACACATCTAGGTGCACGTTGATTTCCTGCTCTTGGGAGATTTTACACTACACAAACGTGAAGTGTAAAAATCTGAAGAGGTGCACTGTGGAATAATGTAAATGTCACATCAATGTTCACACACTCTTATATTAGTAGTATGCCTTTCTTAACATTAAATTGCACTCTTCCATTCCATAAATTGCATTGTTCCATTCCATAAACTACTGCTCAGATTAACCTAATTTCTGGCTTACATTAATCATGTGAGAGGACATTGGGACTTTCTTTTTCAAACTGCCCTCACTAAAGTCACTAAAGTCACTAATGACCTTCTCTTCACTAAATCTGAAGGACATTACTCCCATCTTATCTGCCACTCACCGGACTGTGAGTGCTACTCCTCGTGTGTTTAGGAACCGTGGCCGTCCGCCATCCTGAGGGTCTGCGCATGTGCAGCCCTTTCAAGCCTTCAGTATCTGTTGCTTTTCATGAATTGGCTGATCAGGCAACACTCCCTATTTAAAGCACCTGAGGTCAATACCTCGTGGCCTGATCTTGGAGTCTCATTCCCATGAGCCTCTGAAGGTGTTCCTGTGTTTCCTCGTGTATTCAGCTCCTGCTGATTCCTGTTATGTCATTGTGGTTTCCAGACCACTTCAACTCTCCTGTGTTCCTCGTGTCTACAACAGCTGATTCCTATCAGCTGTCTCCGTTGTTTCTACAGAGTTCCTACTCACTTCAACTCTCCTGTGTTCATCGTGTCTACAACAGCTGATTCCTATCCGCTGCCTCCGTTGTTTCTACAGAGTCCCTACTCACTTCAACTCTCCTGTGTTCATCGTATCTACAACAGCTAATTCCTATCCGCTGCCTCCGTTGTTTCTGCAGAGTTCCTACTCACTTCAACTCTCCTGTGTCATCGTGTCTACAACAGCTGATTCCTATCCGCTGCCTCCGTTGTTTCTACAGAGTTCCTACTCACGTCAACTCCCCGGTGTTCATCGTGTCTGCAGCCAGCTGATTTCTATCCGCTGCCTCCATTGCTTCTACAGAGTTCCAGCTCATCTCAACTCTCCTGTGTTCATCGGGTCAGCGCTCCGCTGCTACCATCTCTGCTACTGGAGTACAGACCGCCTCAACTCTCCCGTGTTCTTCATGCTCCAGCTCCTTTACTACTGCTTCCAGAGTATTGCTTTGTTCATGCTGATTTACCTGCCGTGCGCTGCACCAACTTGATTACCGCTTCCACCTTCCAGTGGTCTCTTCTCCTGCCGGCCTTCAGCCGTTCAGGTATCCCTGCACATCTCGCTGACAGCCTGCTCTCCTGAACCGCGGTATGCATACTTCTCATTGACTTTGTTCCTGTATTGCATATCTTGCTGGACTGAGTTGTGTTCTCCTCCGGAGTCCTTTATCCACTGAGACTGTCACTACCATTGACTGTGTTTCCTATTTGCCTGGATTGTTATTGTGACTTTGTATACTTTAGCAGTGCTGCTCTGTTATCATTGTATTGTGATATCATCGTGGGATCAAGTCCTGTGTGCCCGTGTATACTCTACATAGCATTCATCTCCTCGTGCTCTCCTCACATATATATTTCAGTGGTACAACTTGCTATATGCTAACCACTGATTCCTGTTCCCTGTGTCACCAGTTTCCAGTATCCTCTCACATAGCAGTGGTACAACTTGCTATCCGCAGACCACTGACTACCCCGTTATCTACCTCCACCTGGATTCCATTCCTTCACCTAGACAGCGGTACAACTTGCTATACGCAGACCGCTGACTTTCACTGCCTCCTCGTTACCTCTGGACATTCTTCCTCACTATAGCAGTGGTACAAATTGCTACTCGCAGACCACTGACTACCCTCACGTTTCATTGTCCATCTAGTTCCTCGTGTACAGTAAGACTCATTACCAATGCTGCTAGTCATAGACTTTTCCTGAGCATTCTCTCACCATCTGCTGTTCCTCCGGTTCCGTTGTCACCCTGCTACCAGAGTATCTATTACCACCTATATTACTCTGGTAAGTTACCATCTGGTGATTTCCTGGGCAAAGACTCCTAGTGCCCGTGACAGTAAGAACAGGCCATGACAGACCCAGATGCGGAACCTACAGCTAAAGAGATGCTGCAGCATCTGGTTACCCGAGTGGAACAACAGGATGCTCGCCAACAACTGTTGCTGCAATGTTACCAGGCGTTAGCCTCCCAAGGAACGTCTGTGCAGAATATTACAGCTACTATTGATGCTCCTGTGCCTTCCTCCGTTTCCCCAGTGCCATCCCAGGTGTCTACGGCTTCCACGCTTCACCTGCCTACTCCGTCAAAATATGATGGAGACCCCAAAACATGCAGGGGGTTTCTAAATCAATGCTCAGTTCATTTTGAGCTTCAACCTCAAAATTTTTCTACTCATCGTTCCAGAGTGGCCTACCTCATTTCCTTGTTTTCCGGACAAGCTCTTGCATGGGCTTCCCCTCTGTGGGAGAGAAATGATCCATTATTACAGGATAGTGCCAAATTTATTTCCACGTTCCGAAGTGTATTTGATGAACCAGGTCGTGTTATTTCCGCTGCATCCAGCATCCTCCGTCTACGTCAGGGTTCTCGTACAGTAGGCCAGTACGTCATTCAATTTAGGATATTAGCCTCTGAACTTCAGTGGAACACTGAAGCGTTAATTGCCGCCTTCTGGCAGGGGCTTTCTGATAAAATTAAAGATGCACTGACTACTCAAGAATTACCTACTTCCTTAGAAGATTTGATTTCTCTTTGCCATCGTGTAGACATGAGATTTCGTGAAAGAGAGTCTGAAAAAACAACTTCAGTTAAAGCACCTCTTCGCTCTAGTCCTCAACTTCGCTCAGCTTCATCTCCAGTGATACCTATGGAGATAGGTCGCTCCAAATTAACTTCAGAGGAGAGGGACCGAAGAGTAAAAAATAGACTTTGTATCTATTGTGCTGACTCCACACATCTGCTCAATTCCTGCCCTAAAAAATCGGGAAATGGCAGGCCCTAACTAGTTCTGGAGTGGTGAAGTTAGGGTCCCTGGAGTCCTCTCCATGTTCCACGAAATTAAAAGTCTGTGCTTTTGATGTTATAGTTTCCTTTGATACCAAATCCTTTAAGTCCCAAGCACTTATCGACTCTGGAGCTGCGGGAAACTTTATTTCTGAATCCCTCGTGAATCAATGGTCTCTACCAGTGATTACCTTGAAGACACCTATTACTGTGACTGCTATTGATGGATCACGCATTATTATTGGTCTCATCACCCAGAGTACGTCTCCAGTAACCCTTCAAATTGGTGTATTACACAAAGAAGAGATTTCATTTTTAATTCTTCCTGTTACTACAAGTCTGATTGTATTAGGCCTTCCATGGCTTCAACGTCACTCTCCCCAGATTGACTGGCACACTCCTCAAGTTACGTCTTGGGGAGTTGAATGTCATCATCATTGTCTCTCTCAAGTCGTTCCTCTTAAAATACAGCAATCCTCCATTTCACCTTCCTCACCGGGACTTCCTCCTTAGTATGCTTCATTTTCGTGTGTATCCACTTTCTTTACCTGAAACTCAAGCTACATCTGAATACATTCAAGAGAATCTCCAGCGAGGATTTATTCGACCTTCTACCTCTCCCGCTGGAGCCGGGTTTTTCTTTGTAAAAAAGAGGGATGGATCATTACGCCCTTGCATTGATTTCCGTGGACTTAATGCCATCACTATCAAAAATCGGTATCCCATTCCACTTATTACTGAGTTATTTGATCGTATTAAGGGAGCTCGGATCTTTACCAAGTTGGATCTTCGTGGTGCCTACAATTTAATTCGAATCAGGTCCGGTGACGAATGGAAAACAGCTTTCAACACCAGAGATGGGCATTATGAATATTTAGTAATGCCCTTCGGCTTATGTAATGCCCCCGCTGTTTTCCAGGGTTTCGTTAATGAGATCTTTCGGGACTTGTTATATGTTTGTGTCGTCGTCTATCTGGAAGACATATTGATCTTTTCGCAGGACCTGCCTTCTCATTATCAACATGTGGCAGAGGTCCTTTCCAGACTCCGGAAAAATTCACTATTCTGCAAATTAGAAAAGTGTTCATTCGAGTAGCCCCAGATTCCATTTCTAGGATATATTGTCTCCGGAGTTGGCCTACAAATGGATCCAGAAAAGGTGAATGCTGTGTTACATTGGCCTCAGCCAATTACTCTTTGTGTAATTCAGCGTTTTTTAGGTTTTGCCAATTACTATAGACGCTTCATTCAAGATTTCTCCTCGATTGCATCTCCTATTGTGGCCCTAACTCGTAAAGAGGCCAATACTAAGCAATGGTCCTCCGAGGCCCTTCAAGCTTTCCAGTGCCTTAAAGAGTCCTTCTCCTCTGCTCCTATTCTTCGACAGCCTGATGTGATGCTTGCTTTCTTCCTAGAGGTAGATGCCTCTAATGTTGGTTTAGGAGCCATTCTCTCCCAAAGATCGGAGCAACGAAAATTCCATCCTTGTGCCTTTTACTCTCGGGGTCTTCTACCTGCGGAGAAGAATTACACCATCGGGGACAAGGAGTTGCTGGCTATTAAAGTAGCATTAGAGGAATGGAGATACTTATTAGAGGGAGCTCGTCATCCTGTGACAATTTTTACTGATCATAAGAATTTGTCATATTTACAGTCTGCTCAATGTTTGAATCCTCGTCAAGCAAGATGGTCTCTTTTCTTTTCTCGTTTTGAATTAATCATAATCTTCAAACCTGCTGCTAAGAATAAAAAAGCAGATGCTCTATCTCGAGCTTTCGTGACGTCCTCAGACGTTGAAGATGGTCCCAACCACTCTATATTAGACCCCAAATGTGTTTCTCTGGCTGCTTCTTCTACTAAAGTGCTACCATTTGGGAAAACCCTCGTGCCTCCTGCTCTTAGGAAGAAAATCCTTTCGTGGTTTCACTCTTCTCGTTTTTCTGGACACTCTGGTGAACGCAAGACCTTTGAAATTCTTTCCCGAAGTTATTGGTTGCCTTCTATGAGGAGAGATGTCGAAGATTTTGTAGCTGCATGTGAATTATGTTCCCAGTTCAAGACTCCCCGCAAAACTCCAGCGGGTTTGCTTCAACCACTACCCATTCTGTCCAAGCCGTGGACTCATATTAGTATGGACTTTGTTACATATCTTCCTCCTAGTAAAAACTGCAATACTATTTGGGTAGTGGTAGACAGATTTTCGAAGATGGCGCATTTCGTTCCCTTGACTGGTTTGCCTTCTTCTTCTACTCTGGCTGAGTATTTCATCAGAGAAATCTTCCGTATTCATGGATGTCTGTCCGAGATTGTTTCAGATAGAGGTGTACAATTCGTTTCCAGATTCTGGCGGGCCCTCTGTAAGACCTTGGGCATACGATTATCACTCTCATCCTCCTACCATCCTCAATCAAACGGTCAAACCGAAAGAGTCAATCAAGATCTTGAGACTTTTATAAGGATGTTCTCTTCAGCCAACCAAGACAACTGGGTAGAATTGCTTCCATGGGCTGAATTCGCTCATAACAACATGTACCATGAGTCATCTTCTAAAACTCCATTCTTTGTGGTTAACGGTCACCATCCGTCTTTTCCAGAATTTCCTGCCCTCCCTCCCACCCAAGTTCCTGCTCTAGAGACTATTTGCCAAACCTTCAAAAATATTTGGTCGCAGGTCAAAACCTGTTTAAAAAAGACTTCTGCCAGATATAAGTCTTTTGCAGATAAAAAGAGGCGGGTTATTCCACCACTGAAAATCGGAGATCGTGTTTGGTTATCAACCAAGAATATTCGTTTGAAGGTCCCATCTATGAAGTTCGCTCCTCTTTTTTTTGGTCCATATAGGATCATTCAAGTGATAAATCCAGTGTGTTTCAAACTTCTACTTCCTAAGAACCTTCGTATTTCCAATGCCTTCCATGTGTCTTTGCTCAAACCTCTTATCATCAACCGTTTCTCGGTCCCTCCTTCAGCACCTCGGCCAGTTCAGATTCATCAAGAGGAGGACTTTGAGATTACTCATGTATTGGATGCAAAAATTTCGCGAGGAGTTCTTCGTTTCCTCGTTCATTGGAAGGGCTTTGGTCCTGAGGAGCGTTCATGGATCAAAGCAGAAGATCTCAACGCTCCAACTCTTCTTAAGAAGTTCTATTCCAAGTTTCCGGACAAACCCAGTTCCAGGTGTTCTGTGCCCACCTTTAAAAGGGGGGGTACTGTCACTCACCGGACTGTGAGTGCTACTCCTCGTGTGTTTAGGAACCGTGGCCGTCCGCTGCCTCCGTTGTTTCTACAGAGTTCCTACTCACGTCAACTCCCCGGTGTTCATCGTGTCTGCAGCCAGCTGATTTCTATCCGCTGCCTCCATTGCTTCTACAGAGTTCCAGCTCATCTCAACTCTCCTGTGTTCATCGGGTCAGCGCTCCGCTGCTACCATCTCTGCTACTGGAGTACAGACCGCCTCAACTCTCCCGTGTTCTTCATGCTCCAGCTCCTTTACTACTGCTTCCAGAGTATTGCCTTGTTCATGCTGATTTACCTGCCGTGCGCTGCACCTTCTTGATTACCGCTTCCACCTTCCAGTGGTCTCTTCTCCTGCCGGCCTTCAGCCGTTCAGGTATCCCTGCACATCTCGCTGACAGCCTGCTCTCCTGAACCGCGGTATGCATACTTCTCATTGACTTTGTTCCTGTATTGCATATCTTGCTGGACTGAGTTGTGTTCTCCTCCGGAGTCCTTTATCCACTGAGACTGTTGCTACCATTGACTGTGTTTCCTATTTGCCTGGATTGTTATTGTGACTTTGTATACTTTAGCAGTGCTGCTCTGTTATCATTGTATTGTGATATCATCGTGGGATCAAGTCCTGTGTGCCCGTGTATACTCTGCATAGCATTCATCTCCTCGTGCTCTCCTCACATATATATTTCAGTGGTACAACTTGCTATATGCTAACCACTGATTCCTGTTCCCTGTGTCACCAGTTTCCAGTATCCTCTCACATAGCAGTGGTACAACTTGCTATCCGCAGACCACTGACTACCCCGTTATCTACCTCCACCTGGATTCCATTCCTTCACCTAGACAGCGGTACAACTTGCTATACGCAGACCGCTGACTTTCACTGCCTCCTCGTTACCTCTGGACATTCTTCCTCACTATAGCAGTGGTACAAATTGCTACTCGCAGACCACTGACTACCCTCACGTTTCATTGTCCATCTAGTTCCTCGTGTACAGTAAGACTCATTACCAATGCTGCTAGTCATAGACTTTTCCTGAGCATTCTCTCACCATCTGCTGTTCCTCCGGTTCCGTTGTCACCCTGCTACCAGAGTATCTATTACCACCTATATTACTCTGGTAAGTTACCATCTGGTGATTTCCTGGGCAAAGACTCCTAGTGCCCGTGACATTATCCTTCTCGACCACTATATTGCATTCAATAACTTTGACCACTCCCTCCTTTTACAAATTCTTAATTTTATAGGTCTCTAACTCTGTCCTCTCCTGGTTTTCCTCTTACCTCACCAACCATTTCTCTCAGTCTCTACATATAATTCCCCCCCCCCCCCCATCCCCTTCCCTTACCTGTCAGAGTTCCCCAAAGTTCTGTTCTTGGCCTTCTGCTCTCTTCCTTTTACATCTCCTCCCTTGGTGAATCATCCACTTCTTTGGCCTCCTGTAGCACTTCTATGCTGATGATACCCAAATCTATCTTTCGTCCCCTGACCTGTCCCCTTCCATTATGTCTCATGTCTCCTGCTGTCTCTCGGCCATTTCATCTTGGGTGTCCCAGCACTTTCTTAAACTCAATATTTCCAAGACTGATGTTAACGTCTTCCCCCTGCCAGGGACACCCCAACTACTCCCCTCTCTCTTTCTATTAATAATATTACCCTCCTTTCAGTCCATCAAGTCCAATGCCTTGGGGTCATCCTCAAAACCTTCCTCTCCTTCAAACCTCACATTACTGACCCTCTCAAAATCCTGCTACTTCTATACTCTGGTATATATCCAAGATATGGCCCTTTCTTACCTGAGAATCCACTAAAACTCTTATTCACTCCCTTGTAATATCTCCCCTTGATTACTGTAAACACCATCTATTTTGCCTACTTGAATCTTACCTTGCCCCTCCTAAGTCTGTATTGAGTAATGCCGTCGTTCTATCTCTGCTGTTATTCTTTGTAAGTTGCTACACTGGTTCCCTGTGGCCTACAGAATTTATTTGAAACTCCTCACTCCCACTTCCAAAGCTCTCAATTTATCCTCCCCTCCTACATCTCCAATCTGATCTCTACTTACACTCCTTGCCACCGCCTCCGTTCTGACAATGACTGCCACCTCACTACTCATTGATTACCTCTTCTCAATCCTGCCTCCAGGACTTTGCCCAGGCCGCTCCCCAGCTGTGGAAGGATCTCCCATGCTCCATCAGGTTAGCCTTTACTCTCAAAGGCTTCAAGTGTGCCCTTAAGACTTATTTCTTTAATCAAGTCTATCAGCTTTCCTCCTAACTCCCCTGTCTTGGCTTTCACCCCCAATCGATACCTCGCTATCTGTGTCTCCCCCTTTCCTTTAGGATGTAAGCTCTCACGAGCAGTTCCCTCTTTCCTTGTGTTCTCCTTCCACTATTCCCTCACCCTCTGTACCTTATGGCCCTGCTTCCCTAGTCCTGTTTCCTTAAGCTCAGGCCTACGTCACGCTGATTACTACCATCACTCTCACTCACTGTCCCGCAAATAATTTGATCTGCATGAACATCTTATTTGTATATTTGTTTATCCATAAAGTCTGATCTTTTTATTTTGTTCTTTATATATCATGTAATGTGTTATGGATCACTTCTTGCTGTATATGTCATGTACAGTCCTTTTGTGGTACTTTATAAATAAAAGATGATAATAATAATTCTGTGTGTGAATCTTTTTTATTACATTACATGGAGTGCACGTGCGCGCGTGCATACACACACACTAGGGTCAATTTGTTAGCAGCCAATTAACCTACCAGTATGATTTTGGGAGGAAACTGGAGCACCCGGAGGAAACCCATGCAAACATGGGGAGAACATACAAACTCCACACAGATAAGGCCATAGTGGGGAATTGAACTCATGAACCCAGTGCTGTAAGGCACAAGTGCTAACCACTTAGCCACCATGTTGCCCCAACCATAAACAGTGTTCCTTTCCATACTTTGCCAAAAACATCTTATCTACTTTTGCAAACTTTGCTCTTCTGCCAACGCATCCATTTTGTCCCATAAACCTATGCACTTTGACAGAAATCTAGGCACTCTTGTGCAAATTGTGGGGCATGGGGAGACCCGGACATATTTGCACCATACACTGTGTTTTGCACCTCCGAAATGACCTTCTTTGCGTTTATTAGGAACATTATAATATGTAAATGCTGTAATACCATGGAACAATCATAAATGTTGACTTGCAAATTGGATCTCATGTGAAAGGAAAAATAGGAAAAGGTTAATAATAATCGTGTGACCTTATACTAGAGATAAACAGATCTCAGACATTACTTATATCTCTTTGTGGTCTCATTCAGTGCTGTTAAGGACATGGAAATGGGATATTTGAATGGCAGTGGAGGTGAATTCCCAGAATAGCCTCCTTTTCATTAGTACAAATCTTTTCTTCGAGCTGCCCCGCTCCTGTAATGAGATTCTTTTAAGCTCTACAAGCCCCTTAAAATATTGCATCCTCATCATTGGGAAAACTTTAGTTTTTAACCATTACTACATATCTGTTAGTATTCAAATCCTCGGTCTCTGAAAGGGGAACTCTTGCACTATTCTTACTCAATGCACTCCTCAGTTCATATAATTCTCTGGCCTTTTGATGTACCACAATGCACGTTACGCCCAAAGATTGTCTCTTTGGACTGATCTACAACGCTTGGCTTGATGTTTGAAAGTGAAATTGACAGCAAGGATATTGGTGCTCCCACGCTTAAGCCAGAGCAGGGACCTGCACAAGCCCTCTAGTATAGAAAACAAGATATTTCAGACAGCACACTAAATGCAAACACTGCTGCTTAGTATGAATGAATTTTATGGCCCAGTTATATCATTGGTGATGTTCTTGTATTTTTTGTACTCATCAAGACGCTTTCCCCTGCACAACGCGTCTACATGTCCCATGGATAGAGAAATTAATATTGCAGCTGTTCTTCTGATTAATGAGAGATAATTGCTCATGAAAAGTCACCCCTGTGGTATTTTGTTGTGTCCTGGATCTTTGTTCCTTTGCACTATTATTGAGGACTTTTTTTGAAGGCTTCTTTTCAGTTTTTTGGTATTCACAAAGTGTTGCCTGGTAACAGATAATGAGCAAATCTCAGTCTATATTGGGTTAGATGTGCCACAGACAGCAATATCACAATGACACTTTTAAACTACGATAGATACAAGTTAACGATCCGCTTTCAATAATAAATTAATAGGCTTGTTCACGCTTTCTATAATGACCTCATTAGTGAAGGGAAGGGCAACCTTGGCTTTTAATACAACAAGGAGCAGAATAAAGTAAGTACATATAGACACACATATAGAAATGTATGTTTCATCGTAGCAGTGATGTCCGATAGAACATTGTCTAATCTACACTGAATAAAGTATTACTACCGTATAGTAAAGCACGCTACTTTCTACGTGCATTTAATAGTGGGTTTTAAACTTATGCCAACATTGTGCAACAGGAGTATTTCATATTTGTTTATTGCCAATGTAATATATGTACTGATCACAATAACTATAATTGTATGCGTTTAAAATCAGCACATTGCTTTGAATGACTACTTTCTACCGATAGATTCACTATTAGTACTATCAATAAATTATGTGTTATCAGGTTCAGTATTCTAGTGTTTTAACTTTATTAAAGTTACATGTGATTCATGTAAGTTCATAAATATGCATGAGTACAGTGCCTATATATATATATATATGTGTGTGTGAGCGTGTAAAATATTTACTCGTACATGCTATTAAAAGTATTTTTTCCCGAGTGCACTGGTTTGTAGCTTCTGTGCACATTTATAAATGTGATGTAATGTGAGTAAAATTTTAATAAGTCCACGTGTAATAGGAAGGGTTGTACTTTTAACATGTTTATTTTTAGTAATGTATTACATTAGTTTGTCATATGAATATAATTGTAATAATAGTATTACTGTGGGTTCAGTGCTATGATTCTAGTTATTAGGAGTACAATGTTTAAAAATTGTATAGTGCTATAGATGCGTTTAATATAAGTACTTTTGTAATATATGTGTTTAGTATGAGTACTCTGTAGTGATTAGTAGAAGTACACTGTTTAAACGTTTAACAGGAATATACACTGTTACATAGTTGAGCTCGGCTAGTTTGATGTTCTTTTGAACTCTTCTCATAATAAAAGGGGCAATTTTGTTACATTCCTATTTGTTCCACTGTCTTGAGCTGAGGCACACAAAGCTATACTCTGTCACCCCTAGTAGAATGAAGGGAATCAAAGGATTTTCCCTTAAAAGGACTAATTTTCTCCTTGAATTATGAAAGTAATGGCTAGGTAACAGCCTGTGCTCTGTACCCAACTGCTTAATACCTTCTAAATCCTTCCACGTGGCTCGACTAGTCGCGGCAATTAGAGCTCATTATAGCCTCATAAGAGCTCTCATTTTAGGGATTACTTAATAGCCAATGAAATTTTATCAGACAGAATTATGGAAAAATCAAATTGTAACGAGGAGTATGTGGTGTGGGCACACGCCTGACATCATTCCGCCTGGCTTGGAACATCTCTCCCCTGTCTTTATCATTGCACATACTTTGTTATCCCAATTACTCATCCAGAACCTGATGTGTGAGTTTTATTATATCTGACTTTTCTGCTGCAGAAAAAGAAAGAAATAGACTTTAGATGAGATCATACACTCATGTGTAAGCTACAGTACAGGCTTAGCTGACCTGTGGCTCTCTAGCTGATGTAGAACTACAAGTCTTAGCATACCCTGCCATCCAAAGGGTGAAGGCAAGCTTGGACTTTATACATCAACTGGAGACCCACATGTTGCCTTTCTGGTAAGTGTGATAGAATACATTACACAATATTGCAGATGTCAAGTATACACAAAGTGAATCAAATCCGTATTTATGGACACATACTAATATATTTTTATAGAAATTCAAGGAAATCTTGCTCTCAAGATTATCACATTGGGAAATAATATAAAATTTATTAGGCCCCTATTATATGACTATCCATTCCTTTATAACATGTGACACAGCTAACAACATTTACAGAAGAGTCTCATTGGAAAAATTTATATACTACGTGTAAATAGACTTAGGATCATAACTTGGTAACCTGTTCAATATAAACTAATGTTTTTCTTTAAAAATACCTCAGCTTAAAATTTATGACCTTCGCAACAGGCAATATTTATTCTAGCAAGAGACCACCTTTAGGTATCCCTTGTATTTAACTACTTTTAGAGTTTAAGTTTAACTCTTGCTATTCCTCCAGGTAACTTATTCGCTGCAATATTTTATTGTTTAAATGTTGTTCAATCAAAGTCATATATACCACTATTATCCCCATAATTATGTTATAAAACGAGGCATTTTGGTTGGTTGCACAGCAACAAATAGTTTGAGGTGCGATACAATTTAGTATTTTGAAAATACATATTTGCTGAGAGAGAGAGGGGGGGAGAGAGAGAGAAAGAGAGAGAGAGAGAGAGAGAGAGAGAAAGAGAGAGAGAGAGAGAGAGAGAGAGAGAGAGAGTTGTTTAAACTGAGATGTGGATGTGTTTAAGTTACAGGTTAATGTACCAGAGTACATTACTACACTATGTATACCATTCTGTCAGAGCAGGTAGCTCACCCTGTAGCAGTCTACAGCAAATAGTTTCCAAATCGTTTCACGGTTCATACTGACCTTCCCTGAGTCCAGAACGTGCTAATTGTTGTCACAAGATGTTGGATTAGCACATTTCTGGAATAACTCACTGTTTACAATCCACACATCCACCTTCCAGTAACCACTTTCTAATGGAATTCTAATCACATCCAAATAGCGCAATAACCACTTTCAGAAGTCTAATTGCCGTCCATAAATCCTGAGCTTGTGGAGCCTCAGTGCAGTGCCATCATAACCCTTCATGTAACTGGGACCAGTGCTGCACTTCTGTGCCAGGTGAAAATACAGTTTCAATGAGTTTCGGCTATGATACTATATTTCAGATGTCTTAGGATAATCACATTGTCATGTATCTTGGCTTTGTAGAAATAGTTTGCTGGTTTATATAGTGTAAGAAATTATATATAACTATATCAGTGTTTCTTAACTCCAGTCCTCCCCAACAGGATTTCTTTAATAAGGCACAGGAGAATTAATATGTTTGGCTGGGTCAGTAATTATCCCACCTGCGTCCACAGACAGAAATCCTCAAAACATGAGCTGTTGTGGAGGTGTGAGGACTGGAGTTTAGAAACACTGATCTATATGATTGCTCTTACGCTGCCCAAAATTGTTCAGCACCCCTTCTTGGCAATAGAGCCACAAGGGCCATAGAAACATACGCCAAGTAACTTCCTATTACTCTTTATTACTTTACTATATATATATATATATATATATATATATATATATATATATATATATATATATATATATATATATATATATATATATATATATATATATATAGTTCCATTTGCACGTCTGGATCTCTAGCGCAGATTCTGCTTGTATCAGATTATTTCGAACGTTCCTCAAATTGCTTTTAGAACCTTGGAACGAGCCATCGAGTGTCAATGTAATTTTAGTTTTCTACATGGTCGCTGCAGTTTGGCTTTCCAAAGTAAAATAGAAATTTGTAAATCACAGTAACCATAATATTCAATATATTTTCTGAGAGTAGATTTTTTATTAATAATTGAGATGTCAATGAGTACTAAATCCCTAATTGCCCCTTCCCTCCTACTGCCCCAGGACCCCCATACACATTTATTTTTCAAACGTGAACCAATAAACAGAATATGTCACAGATTCAAAGCATAATATCTTTACCGAAAGGAATGCAGATTGTAGCTGTGCAGTGAAACGTTATTAAATTGTGATAATTAGTTTGAAGTCAGCATGGTATGATAATAATTAATTTAATTAGTATTATTAGAGCTAGCATTGTTATGGGCGTGATTATTAAGCAGCGATCGTTATTGAAGTTATGTTTTATACAAAAGAAAGATAATGAAAAGTGTGAACAAGAAACGATTGCAATTTGTATGCAATCATTCAGATATTGCTAATAAATTATGTTAACACAGTAAAATAATGAATGCTCTCTGATTATATGTGTTAGTTGGGAATGCTAATTTATTAGTGGTTTATGTATGGTAAAATCCACATACAGCTGCTGCTCCCTAGAAAGTATCTTTCTTGAAGTACAATGAATCCACAGTAAAATTAACAAACAAAACACTTTCCAAAGTTTCCTTTCCCACTTGTTTTGTTAACTTGGACAAGCTATCAAGTGGGTTCAATCAAGTGGATGAGATTTAGATCTGCATTTGTTTCAGTTATCACGTGTTATTGGTCAGTGTAAAATCCCAGCCTGGGGTACACGTGGGTGACGTTAGGACCAGCCCTCTCCAGGGACCCTTTTGTTTAGCTATTCAACATAAGCACCTTCTGAGCCACTGTGAGGTTCAGAGGAAGCCTAAACCGCAGTTGAAAGAGAGTTAAAGCTGTCTGTCACAAGGGATCTAACATGTCTAGGTCTTTTTATGTCGATTCTTTAATAATTAAAGACTTACCAAGACCTGCTCCATCCCTATCTGATCACCATCATCACCATGGACAAGACTTCCTTCTGCCCATCAGCATGCCATCTCCCACAGTTATGTCTGTCTCTGCACCGGTGTGTCCTTCCAGGAAAAGTGGCAGCTTTTGTGTCTGTCCTATCTGTGTCACCTCTCACCTGCACTCCTCCAGGACTAGCATCCCTCTACTCAAGAGCCATTTCCAAAGTGGAGATGCTCAATACTGCCAGAGGATGAGCCAACAGCCAACCCCAGCTATGATCCACCCAGGACACGCACCTGTCTGCAGTCCATCGTACAACGTTACGGATCCTCGAAGATTCCACTGTCTGTCAATGGGTAGGAGCTCTATTTATACTCAATGCACTGAATTATACTTGTTTTACATCTCCAATGTTGTTAATATTGTACTTCTGCAATCTTGTGTGCAACATAGTGCATTAGCATCAATGTGACACGTCCTTGACTGCATATGTCTATCCAGGCAGAAGAAAGTTTGTAAACCAAGTGCACAATTTTTACATAGTAAACGCTGCTGAAATGTTAAAATAATACTATCACGAAAAGCATCAGTGATAGGAAGCAATCCGTATTTGTACATGGATGATAAATAACAGAATGTCAGTTTAATGACAATTTCTAAAATGATTTGTAGAAGAAATTATACCATATATGCTATTTTTGTGACCTATTTTATTTTTCATTATATCTTTACTCCTTTCTATAGTACTAATTTTTATATGTTAGATTTAACCCTTTATTGCCTCTTACCCACAGGCAGTGCAGAAAATGGGCAGATGCAGAATGGAAAAAGGATGAGGACAGCTTTCACCAGCACCCAG
Source organism: Mixophyes fleayi (assembly GCF_038048845.1). Taxonomy (NCBI): domain Eukaryota; kingdom Metazoa; phylum Chordata; class Amphibia; order Anura; family Limnodynastidae; genus Mixophyes; species Mixophyes fleayi. Next base: position 65,675,278 of record NC_134402.1, read on the forward strand.
CTTCTGGAGTTAGAGAGGGAGTTCTCTTCCAATATGTACCTCTCCAGGTTGAGAAGAATTGAGATAGCCACCTATCTAAACCTGTCTGAGAAACAGGTGAAAATCTGGTTCCAGAACAGGAGGGTGAAGCACAAGAAGGAGAACAAGGGGGCTCAGAGGAACACCCATGGGGGCTGTAAATGTGCCAGCGGCCAGGGCCACTACCCAGGCTCAGAAGATGAACACTCCTTATCGCCAGCATCCACTACCGAGGACAAAGAAATCTCACCTTTATAGGACAAACGCCACTTACACCTGACTGTATGATACACTGCACTTGTTATCAAGGACTAAGCAACTGCAGTTTATGTCTGCACCTCATTCAGTGGACTATAGATTAATGCTGAAGTAGGCAGCCAGTGACTCTACAACTGCTGTGTAAAAACAAGTGTCAGCCAGTCCCCGCATACTGTGATTTGAGGTTCCATAGTCAGTGGATAGTCTCAGGTTGCCTAATCCCGGATTAATGCAATGTTCTATGTATATAGAAGTGTAGTATTGTTATGTGCATTGCCTTGGAATCAGGCACATGCTCTGGCATTTAGACATGGGACAATTTCCCAACTGTACAGAATGTGTATTTAGCTCAACTTGTAGATACCATGTAAATAGTTTAATCTCACTACGTGTGCAGACTCGCATGCAAGTGAATAGTTTTATACAAAACAACAGTATATTTATATTTATTTAAATAAATAAAAATACCAGATACATGTGCTTTGATTTCAGTATTTTTGTATTGGGAAATTTGCTTAAATGGTACTTTCCATTCTTAGACAAGAGAACTGATGATTTGTTCAGTGTGATTACCTATTAAAGAGGCTTCAACCACAATATGGCAAATGCGAATTAAATTCGAGTTTATATTTCTGAATTAGTACTTGATATTACTTCATTCTCTGGAATTAACACAGCAAAAAAAAACAACACAGAGGCACCCTAGAGCAACTTTAATTTATAGCAAATATTGAGAAGGAATGATTTCTTCATATTACACAATCAGATGTAATATTTTTATATTGATGTACAAACTGTATATTGTGTGTATTATTTTGTTGTAAGTGAGATTGCATCTGCTAGACAAGTAAAACGATTCCTTCTAAACCCTATATCTTTTCACAGTTCTGTATATTGTTTTATATCAATAAGATATATGACCTGATAAAATAAAATAATATTCAATTATTGAATGTTTTGCAATGCCTTTAGTTGTAATAATCTGCCTGCAACTATTCCATATAATTTTGTCTTTTTCTAATATATTCATTTGATTTCATTTGGATGATCTCACAGGGAATGAATTTAATATAAACCAGTTGAAGTACAATCTAAGTTAGGGTTCATTTAGTCTTATATTACAATTAACATTATATTTGGATATATTTCTCGATTGGGTTTTTGATACCCTTTGAACATATTTGCTACCCTCTGTAGTCCTGAGGGGAACGTGAAGTAAGTGTTAGTATAAGAAGTGCCACTCGTTATCTCTATCACTCTCAGTCTCTGCTGGCTCTTTGAAGCCTCTGAGGACAGTCATTGATATGAATAGGGCTGAGCACTGTCAGAAATAGCCCCTTTCTAACAGAGGGCAAGGTTCACGATGGTGCAACAAAAAGGTCCGAAGTATTACAAGACATTATATTGAGTGGAAGATACAGAACTCACATTAAGCAGTATTATTTCATGTATTTAGAGTGCTGTGTGTACGTATATTATATTAATTGTTAAATCTACGTAACATTTTTTGATATGCAACGCCCGTGTAAATATACCATTTGGCAGTGGTAATCTGGAACCTGAAATTTCGCTCATTCCCATATACATACTATCAATTATAGTCTGCATATGGAAACTTAGTATGTATATGAGAGTTTATTGTCTAATCTGAATTCATAATGACACTTCTTTACCCATTTATACAATGCAATAAAAACAAGTATCAACTGTCCTTAAACAGTTTAAGACCAAGAATATTTTATTACATTGCTGCAATAGAAGGTACTACAATTGTATGTTACATTTTCCAAAAGTCTGATGTATAGAGTTTTGTCACTACTTGAAAACTAGTCTCCTAATTGTACAAAACTTGCATTTGATCAGTATATTACTGACACATAATTGAAAAACAAGAACAAAAAAACAAATGGACACACGACATTAGAAATAGCTCCATAGATATACTCAGTCCCAAATCATTGTGGTTATGTGTAATGTAGAAACGCAGGTATAGTCATCGCTCATCGCTGTATTTTGCCCACGTAAAGGAGCACAATATGATTTCCTTTTATTAAGTGGGCATTGTCAGTGAAGTGCTCCCATAACCTACGTTGTACACTGCCTCTGTTCCAAGTAGCTGGCCAAACTAATATTCCTCAGCGATTCAATTGAAAATATATCAAAATTTAAAGACCTCTAAACTCCAAATTAAATTAATTAATAAAAGGAAAACGGAATGTACATACACGCATTGGGGGATTAGAAGACAATGGAATGTAACATTGTGAAGATTGAAGGAAAGTTGGACTTATGTAATGATGAGATCGTCTACCAATCTATTTTCTTGCCATTCGCTTCTTCCTGCCTTCTTGTAGAGTGTAAGCTCATGTGAGCAAGAACCATTTGCGCTTCCTCTGATATGTAGACGATTCAGTATGTCTGTTCCATCTTAAAAAGTGACATAAGTTCTTTTCAGTATTACCTTCTGCACTTAGTTTGACAGAGTGACAGCAGCGACTTATACACTTCTCTAAAATAGCCAATGAAAAGTGTGCTGGGTAGTAGGTATTCCATAGCACTGTACATAATGATATTAATGATGTTAACGTCTCTACCTGTGCAAGTAATGGTCATGTGAACAGAACAGCTCGCTATGGTGAATAGCATACACTAGATCCATGGATACATAATTTAATTTCATGAATACTTGTTCTGTGTATCTTATAATTGTTTCTTTGCTGCATTGTTCTCAAACTCTGGGAATATTTAAATGACTGGTCCCCTTTGTAGAGATCTGTACAGTCACCAATCCTTTCCCAGAGGTATACCATTTACAAAGCATAGGCTTGACAGGCTCCAGTTGAACTCCCTTTTTACGCTGAACTTTTGCACAGAACAAAATGGTGCCACTGCTTTTTAGAATGGCAAGTTTCCAGGTTGCCAATAGACTGTTCAGAGAGGACAACAAGACGCCAACCTACTTAATCCCTTCACTGATATGACACCCAGGATTTAATAGCACTGTAACTATGAAACTGATGAGAAGTCTACTGTGCGCCTTGCTAGCTAATGTCTTGCAGATGAATGAAGCAATGACAATTTCAATCTGTTTAAGGCTTGTCGTTGGCACTGCCAAGTGCCGAGCATGGGGAGCTGGTCAGCTTATGTTTTATATAGACCCCAGTCTCACCCCCCTCTCTGAAGAGGAGACAAAGATTTATAGAAGGACATTGAAAAGCGAAAGGCGTATTTCAAACAGTTCAAGAAAAAGCCTGTCACTTTGCCACAAGAACCACACAGCTTTGATGACATTGTATTAGCCGCAGGGTTATAAAATGAACTACTCAGATCCAGAGCCTTCCAATACAAAGTCTTCACACATCACCTTATATTGAACAAGTTGGGGGCAGTCGATAGCTTGTGTGTTATTTTTTCCCAAAGTTCTACAGACAACCTTATAATTCTCATCCAATTACAAAGAGTGTAAACAAGACCTACTAATGATTATTTACAAAACAACAAATATATAGTCCTGCAGGGCAAATGTCATTTTATGATGTGACCTTACCTCACTGACATGCTATGCTTTATCATCTAAGCTTTTTCTTCTCTCCGAACCACGTTAGATATTGCCCAAGAGTTGAAGGGAGTCTATAGCTGTTTGTGTTGGAAGTGGACATTTTTAAACCTTATTTTAACAAAGCTGTAGTGTAAAGTCAGAGCAAGATTGAGTACTTTCATAATTCATATATGAAAATGTAAGCTTCTGGTTTAGATGTACTTTAAGCTTTATATATCACATTATAAATCATTATTAAAACAAATGCCTTTTATTTGCATCTATAGTTTCCAGTTTAGTGTCTGCAACTATGCCCACAGTACAACTACTGTATTAAATATAATCTGAGAAGCAACAGAGATAAATTTGACCACACACCTTACAATATTACCATCATAGCTTATTTGTAAGGTACCAGAAAATTACAGTCGGTATATGGTCTCATGCAAACAACTAATACATAAAAAAGACTTATACATACAAATAGAAGAATACATGCAAGGTTGACCATAAAGGTGCAGATGTGAGATAGAGGATAGAGAGGAAATTACTTGGATGATATTTAGATTTTAAACTCTTTCAATTGTCCTGATACTGCAGAGTCTCAGGCCAAAAATAAACACAAGGCCCAATCTGGTTGAAATTGATCAAATTCTTATCATCATCAGGCGTGTTGTAAAAAGTTCTAAGAAGATGACTGTTTGGGGCATATTTACTAAGCGTTGGTTTCTTTTCTTGAAACAGCAATTTAATTAAAGACAAAATCCGATGGGCTTTGTCTTAAATAAATTTGCCATTTTAAAAATGAGGCAAACTGTGGAGAATCAGTGGTTTGTTGGAACCGACGCTTAGTAAATATGTCCCTTTGTGTGTTGTCACCTTAAACATGCTGCATGATGTCCACTCAGCCTGTGTGAAGCAATTACGGTGCTTTATGTAGAGCTGGACACAACATCCGTCTACAACAAAAATTACATCCTTAAAAGACACATTATACCCGGTATGTTGAGCTGGACACATCTCAGCTGATCTCATCAGTTCGTAACTTACACCAGTGGTTGAGCACCCACAAGTTTTCCGTCTCCTGACAGGCGTATGTGCATCTAAGTCTCGGCCTAGATAAGTTGCTGTTGCTTCCACACACCTTTAATGTGTTCTGATTACAATTACAACCCCGCACCTTCCCCCATTCCACCTAATCTATTAACACAAGCAGTCGTAAGTGCAAGATGGCACTCAGGACCTCATGTTGAGTTGGATGCAATTTCCATTATAAAATGCAGAGAGAAATTGCATCCCTAAAAAACCCAGGGACGTCTTTCCCATTGGGCACAATGGGCAGGTGCCCGGGGGCCCTGCAGCCCAGGGGGGCCCGTCGGAGGCAGCAAAAAAAGAAAAACTGAAAAAAAAGAAGAAAATACTTACCTTGCGATCAGCTGGCGATCCTGCTCCCTCCATGGTCTCCTCCTCCGTCGCGCACGCAGTGCATGACCATGGAGGGAGCAGGATCGCCAGCTGATCGCAAGGTAAGTATTTTCTTCTTTTTTTTCAGTTTTTTTTTTTTTGCTGCCTCCGACGGGCCCCCCTGGGCTGCAGGGCCCATATATATAATCATTTTTTTTTTTTTGTATATATAAGGGCCCCGGTGCATTGCTGTGCCCGGGGGCCCAAGATGTTCTTAAGAGGGCCCTGAAAAAAACCCCACACCTTACAGGGGTATGTTGTGCCAGACGCATTTAAACTGATCATTATCACTATAAGTTCATAACTTACACCAGTGACCGAGCACCGTAAGTTTCCGGTTTCCTGACAGGTGCATATGTATCTGATTCACAGTCTACAAAAGTTGCATTTGCTTCAACACACCCTTACACGCCTCATCCTGCCCCCTGTTCTGCCTCTGCAATTGTAAAGGGTCGCAAGCAGCCATTAGTGCAAGATGTGACTCAGTGTACATATTGCTGCAACCATAACTACTGCTTTGTGGTCATGTGCAGAAGTAAAATAAAGTGTATTATTCGACGACACTGCTATTTATGTCCAACTCTACATGAACCCCACAGTACATATCTTGGCCTACTTGGCTCTCTAAGGACATCATGTGGAGTCGAACTCATAAGTGCAAAAAGCACTTTTAGCCAAGGATCCGTCTCAGTTTGCACTCACACCGAGATGGATCTCCCCTTGCACCTCTCTACACTAACAGAGGAGGAACAGGGGAGGTAGTGGGCGAGCCTAGCAATGTACGGGTGTGTTCCCGCTCTTTACATGCTAAGCTGAGTTAAAAGCAGCCGCAGATAGGTCCTTAGGGGGTCTATTTACCAATGACCGCATAATATGAATGAAACTTTTCAATCCTCATCGCATAGATGCTGATTGAAAAGTTTCTCATATGTATTAAAAAATCAACACAGGAACAGCCGTTCCGAAAAACGGCTGCTCCTGTGAAGATTAACACTTACCTGTCACTGAAGTCTTCTCTTCTCCTCCCTCTGCGGTGCTGCTCGCCCCTCTTTCAATCCCTGTGCGCATGCGCCGACCAGTAAACTCGGGCATGCGCACAGAGATCCCTGTCTGACGGAACCTGAGGCAAGTGTGGAGGGATCACATGATCCCTCCACACATGCGCTGTGCAGCCCTGCTCGTCAGAGCAGCGCTGTTTTCAGTGAAACTTTTCAATTATGGTAATGTACGCCAGCTTCAGATGGCGTACATTACCATGATTGAAAACTAAGTAACAGTCATTGATACATAGCGTTACTGAGCACTTCCCATACACTGTTATGGGGAGTACTCAGTAAACCGATGAGAAAAGCAAAGCAGCAGATATCTGAGATATCTGCTGCGATGCTGCAATAATACATAATAATTTAGTGGTAAGTCCCAGAAAACTGCTGTGAGGGGCCCGGACAGAGTAGGGGGCCTGGACAGACCTCTCCGTCTGTCCGGGCTCCCTGGACTGCCCGGGCCTCACAGTCTAACTGACAGTGCTGCCCCTTCTTCTTCGCGATGCTGCAGCTCCGCCTCCCAGGCTCTGATAGGCTGGGATCGCGTTGCGATGACATCATCACTTGCCGCCGCACTCCCAGTGTATCAGTGATTGGGAACTGCAGCATCGAGGAGGAGAAGATAAGTTAATTAGGCATTCATTTTATAGGAGATGGACAGATAGAAGAGGGGACGTTAACTGTGCCGTGGGGGGGGAGAAGGGAACATTAACTGTGGATGTGGACATTAACTGTGATTGGGGGAAAGAGAGGGGGACATGAACTGTGTGGTGGAGAGGGGGGACATTAACTGTGAGTGTGGGAGAGGGGAATTGAACTCAAGACCCCAGTGCTGTAAGGCAGAAGTGCTAACCACTTAGCCACTGTGCTGCCCCAGTTAAATCATGGACTCAGACTGTCAGAAATATGGTTGGATGATAGTTAGATAAACCACCCAGACTGCTTCAGGTCCCTGCAATCCAGCCCCTGAACAGCCGGATCAGTTTAATTTAACATTCCAAATCCATATAGTAGAATTAACAGGATTATGAAAGAAGGTTACAAATGCAAAAATTAAAACCACCTGTACTTAAATGATAAAATTTTATCTGTAATGTTATAACCACTAATCAAGATCTTGCACACTGAAACTGTGATAATATCAGCACACAGTTGTCAGAATATCAGAACACAGTTGTCAGAATATCAGAACACAGTTGTCAGAATCCTATAGATTTCTCTGAATTCAAATCTTGCTAATAACCTTTACCATTAGCCGAATCTCGAACCAAACACTGTGATCAGTGCGTCCTTAGTATATAGCACGTTTGAACAAAGAAACTGTTCTGTAAAGTACAACTATTTAGTGTTTTATTCCACATTCATGTCCTTTTTTATCTTAATTATATTGTTTTTTTAAAAAAAAAGCAGTTCAACAGCAGCTATTGATATCAATGCTTTTGTTAAGAAATAACTACATTACAGATTGTAGCTTGCAAGTGTCGCTTGCCAATGCTAAAATATGTGATGTTTGGGTTTCCTTTTATTTAAAGAATAATACAATTTTGTTTTTAGAATGTATAATCTCAAAACGTGTGTGGGTGTTAGAATATATGGTAGGCAATAATATATTGTATCGGGAACAGGATAGGTAACTCTCACCCTTTTTGGGTTAAGAGATTAACGTGTTAGAATTTTCTGCCAAAGACCCCCAACGGCTGCAGGGCTAGGGGCTTTGAAGGCTGAGCTGAAGCGTTATGTGGGTTTGAGAAAACCATTTAGTCACTGTTTCATTAGGCTCTATTTGAACCATGCAACATGTGGTAATTTCTGGGGCATACTGAAAAGGGGGGATTATGTAGGAGGGACACAAGGAAATTAGCTAACGCTTAATTTAACTCGTTTTCTGGTAGAATTTTCGATACATTCCTAATTGACTGAGGAGGCAGGTGAGGTTTCAGTCCCATGCCGTCTCATTCACGGTGGGAATAAATGGCTCTTTTTCATCTCATACTGCTCACAATATATCATCATGGAAAGACATGCAATGAATATGGTGATTTTTGTTTTATTAGTAGAATTACTCCCTGCCTTGCAGGTGTGAGATACTCAGTAGAGAAAGAGATCTGAATTGAAACACAATTAACAATGCAATGAGGATTTTATGAGCTTGATGTATTCCAGACCTGGATTTAAACTGTCAACTCATGAAAAGATATTTTCTTTTCCAGTCATCAAACCCATGATGATATTGCAGTTTCATCCAAATAATAATTAGCAGACATTTCCTCTTGTTGTACTATTATTATACTGCAATGTAAAAATAAAGCTAGAAGGCTTAGGTTATATTTGAAAGGGTATATTATTTAATTAAAGACCTTCCTTTTCAGTGCCCAGTTTAAGACTAAACCCGTATTATTAAAATGAGAAAAAATGCATATATATTAAAAGCGGTTAAATCAAATAAATTAGCTTAAACCACTGAATATTTTTTTTCTGCAATTGCTGTAAATTGGACATTAGTTGAATCACGGGACCTCGAGAGAGCAAAATACTATTGATGAAATATTAATATAAGGCGATGTCTGACTGATATAGTGCCCTTTTGTCAGGGCTACTGTATGCAAATGACCTGGTACCAGAATATATAAAATACCCCAGGCTTTGGTTCGTTGCAGAAGTCCTATAGAAATGAGTGTTCTACATAACAAAACATAATTAAGCTTTCTATTCAATGGTCCAGCAGCTGGTTGTCCATTGGGAAAAAAAGGGAGGAAACTAGAATATATTCATTGTGATTAAAACTTTCTCTTTTTGGCTGGTTAAAGTGAGAGGAGGGAGTGGGATGGATGAGCGTGTGGATGTAGGAGGAATACAAGAGACTTTTTTGGATCACTGCCACCTGAACAATATTGTCTGTGCTCAAATTGAAAGACACTCTTGTCATGGATGAGGAGCTCAATTTGAGTCCATGCGACCTCATAGATACGGCGGGCAGGGGGTGGAAAGATAATATAGCGAGAGGTGATGGGGCTGTTATGGGTGGACGCGTGTCCCATCAATTCCTCCTCTGCACATTGCAGCTTTGTGGCAGGAGCTCAGGTCAATACACAGCACGTCTCTGTCTTCTTTCTCTGTATGAAGCTGCTCCGTTGAGGTCACCCTGCAGGCGTTCAGAGTGGACCTGATGTGAGTGGTCCTTATATTTGGCGCTAGACAGACTTTGGTGATGCGCAGACTTTTAAGAGCGCATCAAAAATCCACTAGTTACCAACGTTCCACTCTCCCTGCGCAACTCAACAAATAAACAGTCTGCGTGCAAGTTAGTTATTGTTGCCGTCTCTTTCACAACCAGTGAGCTGTGACATATATACAGTTTTGAAAGCCATCTTAGTAGAATGTGTAACAATTTCGCTATGGGTCTACGAAGTGAGGCACCAGTGTCAAAGATCTTTTCATAACAAAAACATTACTCGGGATAGAAAGCACTATTCATACTGTTTCATTTAACGCTAGTGAGGCCGCGGTGTTGCTGGTGAGAAGAATTCGCTGGCATTGATTTTCCTGCGGTCCCTGCAGTGAGGTGATAGACGCTGTAATTTAGCCAATTAAAGGAACCCTATGAAGAATAGGAGAGGTTTCCTCCTCTGCTGCACATACAAAGGGGCTTGTGTGCCAAGTGGTTTTGTGAGATTGTGCAGCTACAGCAAAAACGAAGAATTCATACCTTCTCGTGTGAAAAATGCACCTCATGAATAAGTCACTCCAAGATGTCTCAGATAGAAGCATTAGATATTTTAAAAGCTTATTCCTTCCAATGTATGCAGGACTGCCCAATTAACAGCAAAGTAATCCCCAGGCAGGTCCCTACACTAGTCAGGATTTCATCATTGTAATGTTGACACAGTCTGAGTTCTATTTTCTCTCTCTCTTTACAAAGGTAAAACCACTTTTTTGCCTGTTGCAAACAAAAAAATAAATAAATTTTGTTGTTTGAGAATTTGGAACCACATACCTCCTTTCCCCATCTTCGGCTCTCTAGGACACACTTTCACACAGGAAATGCATGCATTTACATAGTTGACAACATTCTAAAATAAATCTCAGGGACATTTAACTGCTGAGCACCTGTATCTAAGCATTCTAATTTTCTGTCATCAACTCAAATGTCATGTTTTTCATTTGTTTGGGGAATTTGAGGAAATCAATAAAGCACAAATCCTTCTGGTTGCACTTTAAAAGTATTATTATTATTATTATTATTATTATTAGTAGTAGTAGTATTACTACTACTACTACTAACAATAAAACTGGGTGTGAAATGAAAGTATTGTTTTTATTATTATTATTACTACTACCACTACTGCTAATAATAATAACAACAACAATACCAATAATTTCTAGGATACAGTGTTACTATATTTTCCCCCACTGTACAATAAGGTAGATCATTTTAAAAGTTCATTAAACTTAAATGTAAGTTTGCTTATATAAAAGAGCTGCGATTAGTATTCACAAAGACATTTGTAAAAGATTTAGTAGCTTAGCAGAGCTGAAAATATCGAAAATATGATGTTGATTGTGGGGGAGAATTTTTCCTGGCCTCAACCGAATTCCTGTCAGTAGTTGGCTTTAAAGGCACCAAAGTCAACCTCTCCTCTGCCTGAAATGACTAATAATAATAGTTTGTAGTTAGCTGTAATTACAATTTACATAGTTACATACATAGAAAAAACAAACAGGCCTATTAAGTTCAGCTTTTCATAAATTCCAGATGGAAATAAAACAAAACCCCTTATATCTTCTATCTGTCAACCAGTTCTCTACCCATGTACATACTTTCCCCCCTAGACCTACTACTTTCATCTTATGTTCCAGAATGCTTTGAACACTTTTGCAAAATTGAAATATATCCTATCAATAACACTATGAAGATCCAGTTTGAAATTTATTTCCTCATAAAAAACATTTGTTTGTGATGACCAGGAGACCATGTTGACAATGTGTTATTAATTTACAACATGTTTCAGAATCCCATCCATAATTAAGTGTTATTAATACCTTCTGTATGTCAAGAAATGTGTGTTAAGCTTTAGTGTTCTGATAACACATCATGAAAACAATACAGGGACAGCAACTGAAACAGAAGGCAAGACGACTTTACTCACAAACAAGGGGCCTGATTCATTAAGGAATTTACATTAAGAACAGGGCCTGATTAAGGGTTCTGGCCGCCCTAGGCTAATACGGCCGCAGCGCCCCCCCCCTCCTCCGAATATATAGGTGTATAGGAACACTCCTGAATATGAATGTTCAGGTGTATTCTCCAGCATTCAAATTTAGACAGATTGTGCCATTGTCTCTTACCTGTTCTTGCTCTTCTCTCTTGCAACTTTGTTATCCTCTCGCTGGCTTCTGGAAAGTTGGCGTCCTGTTTTGAAAATGCAAAAATGTATTATAATGCAAACCCTGAATGATTAGACCCTTTAGTTAAAACACAACACTCCATTATGGCCAGCTAAAAGTACCTCATTGGACAGGCATATATAAGCAATATCTGAATATTTGTTGTCAATCAAATACAAACCTCTACCAGCCCCATCTCACTAATATTTAGTATTCTAGTGATTGCTGAGACCACCCATGTGACCACCACACAATCATGAGATTCTGCCCCCCAAAGCTGCTGTATTTTTTAAATACCCCCTGCAGCCATTTTCCTTAACCACAACCCCCCCCACAGCCATTTTCCTTAACCCCTGCTGCAGCCATTTTCTTTACCTCCCATCCTGCATCCATCCCCCTTGCAGCTATTTTCCTTACCTCCACTCTGCTAGCTAGCTATCCCCCCCCGTCACATCAAAACTCCCCCAGTCACATATATCAGCCCCCCTCCTCTGCCCTCCTTCATACATATCAACCTCTCTCCCTCCCTATAGATTTTCATGGCAGCCCCCCCCTCCCACCCTATAGATTTGTATGACAGTCCCCCTCTCCCTCCCTATACATATGCATGACAGTCCCCCCTCTCCCTCCCTATAGATATGCAGGGTAGTCCCCCCCCTCCCTATAGATATGCAGGGTAGTTCCCCCCTCTCTATAGATATGCAGTGTAGTTCCCCCCTCCCTATAGATATGCAGGGTAGTTCCCCCCCTCCCTATAGATATGCAGGGTAGTTCCCCCCCCCTTCCTATAGATATGCAGGGCAGTTACCCCTCCCTATAGATATGCAGGGCAGTTCTCCCCCTCCCTATAGATATGCAGGGCAGTTCCCCCCTCCTTATAGATATGCAGGGCAGTTCCCCCCCTCCCTATAGATATGCAGGGCAGTTCCCCCCCTCCCTATAGATATGCAGGGCAGTTCCCCCCCTCCTTATAGATATGCAGGGCAGTTCCCCCCCTCCCTATAGATATGCAGGGCAGTTCCCCCCCCCATAGATATGCAGGGCAGTTCCCCCCCTCCCTATAGATATGCAGGGCAGTTCCCCCCTCCTCCCTATAGATATGCAGGGCAGTTTCCCCCCCCCTCCCTATAGATATGCAGGGCAGTTCCCCCCCTCCCTATAGATATGCAGGGCAGTTCCCCCCCCTCCCTATAGATATGCAGGGCAGTTCCCCCCCCTCCCTATTGATATGCAGGGCAGTTCCCCCCGCTCCCTATAGATATGCAGGGCAGTTCCCCCCCTCCCTATAGATATGCAGGGCAGTTCCCCCCCCCTCCCTATAGATATGCAGGGCAGTTCCCCCCCTCCCTATAGATATGCAGGGCAGTTCCCCCCCTCCCTATAGATATGCAGGGCAGTTCCCCCCCTCCCTATAGATATGCAGGGCAGTTCCCCCCCCCTTCCTATAGATATGTAGGGCAGTCCCCCCCCTCCCTATAGATATGCAGGGCAGTTCCCCCCCTCCCTATAGATATGCAGGGCAGTTCCCCCCTTCAATTACCTGTAGTTGTGCCAGCGTCGCTCCTCTCCTCAGATCAGCAGATAGGAAGTGAAGACGTCCTGCTTCCTGTCTGCTGCACAGCAACAGGCAGCCTGGCGATTGGCTGTGTGTTGCTAACCACTGACCACCATTGCTTTTGATTGTCGAGCCCTCCACCCCCGCCCGGCGACCCCCCCTCCCCCACCCCGAAATAAAAAATGAATGAAGGAAAAAAAAAAAAAATTTTAAAAATTTTTTTTTTTTTTTTTTAAAAAAAAATACCCACAGGGCAGCGCCCCCCGGGACCCAGCGCCCCAGGCTGCAGCCTGGTCAGCCTAGTGGTTGATCAGGCACTGATTAAGAAGTTTCTTATTTAAGTCTCCTGGACAAAACCATGTTACAATGCAAGGGGTGAAAATTAGTTTTCTGTTTTGCATATAAGCTAAATACTGACTGTTTTTTTCATGTAGCACACAAATATCAACTTTAAATTTCAGTGTACAAATAAGCTATCAAGTATGTGTGTGCTACATGAAAAAACAGTCAGTATTTAACTTATGTGCAAAACAGAAAACTAATTTTCACCCCTTGCATTGTAACATGGTTTTGTCCAGGAGACTTAAATAAGAAACTTCTTAATTTAAGTTCCTTAATGAATCAGGCCCAAGAACAATTATGCCCTTTGTAGAGGCGTCAATACATGTTGCAATCCTTCTGGCTTATTAGGTTGTTTTAGATCAGAGCACTAAGTGGCTGAACTGTTCTGACTGGGCCACACATGCCCAGCACTCGGGTCCAGCAACCGAGTCTGCCAGCGCATGGGCACCATTAGTGCTATTTAATGTTTGTAGCCCACAAGGTAAGGAAGACTACCTCCCAAGACGCGAGTGGGATATTACTCAGGAAGCAAGACTAAATTACTACTGTTAGATCTGTATATGTGAACAAGCTCCTTTGTTTGCAACTTGGGTAGTATCGAGCAGTCTGAGACCAAACGGGAGAAAGTACAAATATCACCTTTACCACCTTTGGGCTTGGTAACCATACGGCCTCAGCACTTACTGGCTGATCAATTTTATTACAGGTTTGATGCTATATAAATTAAAGGTAAATTTGCAACTGACATTAAAACATATTCCAAACTGCGCTAAAGTGAAATATTAAATTGTTTTGGGGAAAAAAAGTTCATATTGATTTCATTATTGTGATTATTTTCTCTATTGACAAAATGTCTGTTGTGAGATTATTAACACAAATTTGCAACTTCCTATGTTTGCTTGTAAAAACACCAGTAGTACCTGAAGGTGAGCTACAAGAAAATGGCCAATGCTCTCCTGTACACACATGTAGTCAGGGCTGTCTTTCCCATTGGGCACGCGGGGCAAATGTCCGGGGGCCCCACGTGCATAGGGGCCCCATAGCCAGGGCTCTGAAGTAATTAAGAAAAAAAATCTGGCTCCCTCCCTTTTCCCCGCCTCCCTGCTGCGCTTGCACTGAATGTTGGGCGCAATGTCATCACGCTCAACATTTTCAGTGAGGAGCGCACCGAGAGGAGCCACAACGTTATGGACAAGCAAGCGAGGAAGAAAACAGAAAAAAAAAAAGCAAAGAGCGAAGAAGGTGATAGAAAGGTCAGTGAAGGGTGACAAATAGGAGAATAATGGAGGGCACAGTATCTGATACAGGGGTAGGAGGAGACCAGAAGAATGATAAAGGGCAGGGGACGGTTGCCAAATTTTAGCCCAGGGGGCAAGACCCGACTTCGCAGCCTATTAGAAACAGTTTAAAGAAAAAAAAATGCGGATGGCCCAGTGACCCAGCCCAAGGTAGCCCAATATGGAACCGGCCTGGGAGACAGATGCCACCCTGCCCCCCAGCCTAGCCTGCCGCTGATAAAGGGTGGCAAATTGGAGAATAATGGAGGGCACAGTTTCTGATACAGGGGCAGGGGCAGACCAGAAGAATGATGAAGGGGCCAAATAGGAGAATAATGGAGGACACAGTATCTGATACAGGGGGGAACCAGAAGCATGATGAAGGGGGACAAACAGGCGCATAATGGGGGGCTCAGTGTGTGATACAGGGGAGAGCAGAAGCATGATGAAGGGGGACAACCAGGAGCATAATGGGGGGCTCAGTGTGTGATACAGGGACAGACCACAAGGATGATGAAGGGGGGCAACCAGAAACAAATGTTTATGTGGATTAATCTCTGTATTACAGCATGTTTTTTTAATGTTTAAACGCTGACTTTTTAAGCAGGTAACAATAATTATAAACTTAATTTTATCGATAATTTACATTTTTCCTCCTGTTGGTGGTTATGTAGGTAAGGGCCCCAGTGCACTGCTTTGCCCGGGGGGCCATAAGGTTATGAAGATGGCTCTGCATGTACTTATTCTTCTCCCCAGTGTGTGTGTGAGAGAGAGAGAAATGGGGGAGAGGAGCGGAGAGATAGAGAGAGGAGAGGTGGGGGAGATAAATGAGGTGAGGAAGTGAGGGGGGAAAGAGAAGGACAAACGGGATAGAGAAAGAGGGGGGGAGGAGTGGGGGTGAGAGGGTCTGTGTGTGAGGGTTAGAGAGAAAGTGGGGAAGATTGTAAGAAGAGTTGGGGTTGGGGAAGAAGTGAGGTTTTAGAGGGGCCTATAAGATTCTATATAAATATATGTTCCATCTAGTGGTGCTGGGCATGCCTCTGGATGGAAGTAGATAGGGCATGGGTGAAGTTAGACATGACACTTGGGTGGAGACGAACACAACGCTTTTGTGATTAGGTGCTACTTGACATACACCTTGTGCAGGGAATCCTGCTGGATATTAAAGTAAGACTCTTTATTTCAAGAAGAGGATGTCACTGGTTAACTATTTGAAGTATATTTACTAAACTGTGGGTTTAAAAAGGGGAGATGTTTCCTATAGCAACGAATCAGATTCTAGGTGTCATTTTGTAGAATGTACTAAATAAATCATAACTAGAATCTAATTGGTTGCTATAGGCAACATCTCCACTTTTTCAAACCCGCAGTTTAGTAAATCTAGTCCTTTGTCTCTTTCAGTGCTAGGTACGTTTATGCAGGGAAATCAAAGCTTCCACCAATATATAATTTTGACAATTTTATTGGCAGAGGTCCCCACAAGTTACTTAGCCTGAGGACCACACAAATCGTAATCTGGTTTTGTATACACTGAGATTGTTCCCACAAGCACTGTTTCAAAACATTATGGATAGCTTGTACAGTTGGACGAAAGTCCATTTGTGTAGAACAAAAATAGGAATTTCACTACTGTGCGTGCCCACACAAAAGACTTAGGGGTATATTTGCTAAACTGCGGGTTTGAAAAAGTGGAGATGTTACCTATAGCAACCAATCAGATTCTAGCTGTCATTTTGTAGAAAGCAATAGATAAATGATAACTAGAATCTGATTGGTTGCTATAAGCAACATCTCCACTTTTTCAAACCCGCAGTTTAGTAAATATAGCCCTTATGCATCTTGCATATACTTCTCCTTACACTTACAGAGGTGGATCCGGGGAAGTTATTGGTGTGCAATCTTAGGTAGAGTTCAGTAAGGTGTGATCAAGTAAATGCGACCGATGTACACGTGGATCAGATGCAGAGGCACCTGTTAGGCAACATATCTATTGCAGGTGCTGTACCCTAGTGTGAGATACGACCTGTTAATGATAACGAACAGCTGAGATACATGCGACATGCGACATGCATATTATGTAGAATGTGTCTTTTATTTTGGATGCAATTTACCCCTGTTGTTTAGACGGAAATTATGTCCAACGCTACATAAGTCCCTGAATAATTAGGGCCCAGCACAATATATTTAATCTGTGGATATTTATGATTGTGTCAATGTGTTTTAGTTTGAAAAGTAAATAGAAGGAATTCCAATATTCATAGGTTTCTAAAGTAATGATTTACATGCTAGATTATTATTGTATTACAAGTTAACCCGTGCATGATACTCATGCATTCTAGTCAAATCGAGCTACTTAAGGTGTTAAAAAGGTTCTTGTCATCTTCATTGCCACACACACACGCCGCTAGGCTTTTATATATTAGATAATGCTAAGAATTTAGTAGGTCAGTGTAGTATATAACTCCGCCCAGCAGGTGGCGCTGCAGCTTGAGCATTCTGTCACCCGGTAGTTTTTAACACACACACACACACACACTAACACAGCATGTGTGTTCATGAGGTAAAATTACCTCACGAAAATGAGTTTGAGCCCTCAACTCCTAAATTTAGCCTTTACTACCCCTCCCACGGGGGGAAGGGGGGATGATGGAAGTAAACTGACTTCATTATTATAATTTTTTTGTCAAATAATGTCAGTATACCAAATTTCAGGTCAATTGGATGAGCCCTTTCTGAGAAAATTTTTTTTTCCACACACACACACTAACACACGCCGCTAGGCTTTTATATATTAGAAGATAATGCTAAGAATTTAGTAGGTCAGTGTAGTATATAACTCCGCCCAGCAGGTGGCGCTGCAGCTTGAGCACTCTGTCACCTGGTAGTTTTTTACACACACACACACACACACACACACACACACACACACACACACACACTAACACACGCCGTTAGGCTTTTATATATTAGATTCTTATGCAAATAGAAAGATGCACATGATTATGCAGCAAGCTATGCCCGTAACCAAAGATGGTCTGATTCATGTGAAAGTGCACTAGACCTGCACTTAGGAGAAGATCCAATTCTATGGTAAGTCGGCCCTCCCTTTGCAGTTACTTGAATCTGCCTCTTAGATAGACTTGGCTCAGCAGCCTCTTAGGAACATTTTAAAGAAAATAAATGCAGGTAGCCCAGTGACCCAGCCCAAGGTAGCCCACTATGGGAATGGCCCGGGCTAGCAGATGCCCCAATGCCCCCCAGCCCAGTCTGCCCCTGGGAAACTGTTTCCTTTATCTTGAAAATTTGTGTACATCAGTAATCTGAGATAGCCCTATGGATGAGTAATTCTAAGTACACATTCTCACAAGTGATTTAACATATGCTCTTGGAATTCAACAGAAGAGCACAGCTTGAAGTGTCTTAAAAATAGTGATCAACTGATCACTAAGAGAAAAGCTGTTACAGTACTCACAATAGTTTTAAGGGACAATGGGTGGAACATGAACACAAATTGCTATTGTAACTATCTTGTGTTTTTCTTATAGGCATCAGTCAATTACTAGGTGTAAATCTATTAAAGCTGTATTCACCTCTGTGACTTTCCCTAAATCTGAGCCTGTTGAACAGTTGCTGTTGGAATTGCCAAGGAAATACATATAAACTTGTGATTAATGTAATGTCATTATTATTCTTAGACAGTATAAAGATTCTAGGTAAGTTGGCAGGCAAGGGGGAAATTTAGATAGTAGATATAATAAGAAAGTGAATGGATGAAATAGTGGACGTACCACAGCCAGATCTGTGGAAATGCCACACTGGCCTGGGCTCAGAGTAGCTGAGGGCTCCAGAACAGCATGGACTGCAGGCTGCCTCCTGAGTTACCAATGGGGGGTTGTAATTCAATATCTTAACATGTTTTTTTAAAAACTTATTATCTGCACTTTGGATAGGCCTGTGGAAGCTGGAGTTTTGGGGAATGTATGCTTATGGGATTTTGCTATTTATGATATTTATAGGCTGAGAATTAGAGGAAATCTTTAAACAGATTTAAAAAATAAACAAAGCAAAAAACCTTGTAAAACTAAACATAATTGAAACATTCTGAATAATAACCTCTTTACCAGTAATGTTGTTTTGTGTCATTGTATCTGTTATTTTTATCCACTCAATGTAGAGTGCTTTGTAATATGGTGACGTTTTGTACATAGATAATAATGTTACACAAAAATAATGTATGGCTAAATTGGAAGAAATTAGTAATCTGTTAAGGTCAGAGGCTGGCACTGCTGTCCACTGAACCAGTGGCCTAGAAATGGCAATTGGCTTCTCAAACTAATCGAGCGGCAGCCCGACGACAACCCGTGTCTTTTCCCTCTGCACTCTCGGTGTCTGGCCGGTTGCTAGGTAGCAGCAACTACCTAGTTGATCTCGTTCATTAGAAGTCTGTTGTAATTGTCTCTGTATTTAAAACCGTTCCTGTCTATCACCTTAACTGGTGATAGTTTCTGTTTGAGCTAGTGTGGTGACCTGATTTAACTTCTTCTTGTAACCTGGATTGTGAACCATGACCATTGCCTGTTTCTGTATTTGCTATTTACCACTTCCTGCCCTGACCTTGGCCTGTTAACCAGATTGTGCATTGAATTCTGCCAGCCTTGACCTCAGCCTGTACTACAGATTTATTCTATTGAACGCAACCAGTCCTGACCTCAACTTGACTTTTGTTCACGCCTTTGTGCTCAGCCTGTCCTGACCTTGACCTGTATTATGGACTTATCCTGCTACCCTTGCAATTTTTTGCTTCCTCTTGCCGTGTTTTGTCCACTCCGCTGGTAATATTGTGTTTTATAAACTACTACTACCTCAAGTTAAGACCTAGGGGCAGCCGTGTACTGCAAAACATATCACGAACCTTGGAAAGTGGGCTGCTATAGTCGAAGACCTCATAAATAATTATTATTATTATCTGAGATTTGTAATTCGCCACAGTGCTCAGCAGAGCGGTATAGTAGGGAATATAGGACATACATAAAACAAGGACATTCAAGGCAGACAAAATAAATGTATACGTGAAAACAAAGGGTATGGAGGACACTGCTCATTAGAGAGCTTACATTCTAAGTGGAAGAGGGCACAGCTGAAACAAGAGGAGCGAGTGTGGCTTAGAGTAGAGATTGGGACAGCTGTGAGGGTGTATTACTGTGAGAAGTATAATCAGGGATAAGGTAAGCTTTAAAAAGAGATGGGTTTTTAGAGAATGTCTAAAGATTTGAAAGAAAAGCCTGATTGGGTGTGGTAGGGAACTCCATAAGTGGGGTGCAGCGCGGGAGAGGTCTCGTAGGCGCGAGTGAGAGGTGGTTACCAGATACGAGACAAGGCACAGGACAGAGGTAGATCGTAGCGGCAGGGCTGAAGAGAGGCTTAGTTTAGGAATATTTTAGGTTCATTTGGTTAAAATTGAGGACTAAGGGGACGGCATTTGACATTCTCGCCCCAGGCGCTAGAATTTCAAGGTACGGCTCTCGTAGAGGGCAGGAGATGTATGAAGAGGTGGTGTTGTTGAGGGCTTTGTAAGTAAGGTTGGGTAATTAAATTGGATTGTAAAGCGATTTTAGTTGTTTGTGATCCCTTCTAATATTGTCTTTAACATTATCACCAGCCCAAAATGTTTTTTGGACTCAACACCCATGGAGGCGAACCAACAATCTCCTGCTTGTATCTTGGCCAACCAGTTGCAAGCTCTCTTGCAGACTGTCCAGGATCTATCTTTGCAAGTATCAGTTTAAGAATATGCAAATTGATCAAGTACTCGTTCAGTGAAGGAGCTCAAGATTAATTTACAGGACAGGTTCTCTGGAGACCAAAAATTGCTTTGCAATTTCCTGGAAGGCTGAAAATAATTTTTTAAACTTAGACCAACATCGTCTCGTTCAGAGATACAGTGCTTTGGCTTTGTGGCGTCAATACTGCAGTGTGATCCACAGACTTAGGCTTTTGGACTCTACGGTAATAGTCCTATTCTGTCCACTGTTGAAACATTCTTTAATGTTTTGGGCCTCCTCTATGATGACCATGACAGGGTGGGCTCAGCGGAGTCACATATTCGAGTCTTCAGGCAAGGATGTAGATCTGCAGAACAATACTGCACAGAATTTCGCAGGTGGGTTGCAGATTGTGAATGGAACGACCCAGCTCTCAGTCAGTTTGGAGCAAGTCTTACTCATCATATTAACAATGTGTTGGTGCAGTATTTAGTCCTGGAAACCTTGGAGATCCAGGTGCATTTATCTATCAAAATTGATAGGCGGTATAAGGAATGCCATCAAGAGAAGGATTCAACCAAAGCAGGTTCTTTTTCTCTTTCACCACCATCTTTTAAAGATGTTCCTGAATCTATGCAAATTAGCACTTGCTGTTTTATCTCTGAAGATAAAACCAGGAGACATAACCAGGGGTTGGGTCTTTATTGTGGCAATAATGTGTAACTAGCTACAGAAGTAATTCCAGAGGACTGTAAAAGAGCGAATGTAGTCCCACTGCACAAGGAAGAGGCAAGTAACTACCGACCAGTGAGCCTTACCTGAGTAGTAGGGAAATTGAT
Organism: Mixophyes fleayi; assembly: GCF_038048845.1. Classification (NCBI taxonomy): domain Eukaryota; kingdom Metazoa; phylum Chordata; class Amphibia; order Anura; family Limnodynastidae; genus Mixophyes; species Mixophyes fleayi. Next base: position 65,696,759 of record NC_134402.1, read on the forward strand.
GGAAACACTCTTAAAAGACAGAGTTGTAGAATATCTCAAATCTAGTAACTTACAGGATCCCAAACAGCACAAATTTACTGAGAAGTGATAGTGTCTAACAAATCATATTGACCTTTTGACTGGGTGACTAAAGTAATAAATCAATTTGAGCATAGCTGTAGCTTATCTAGAGTTTACTAAGGCTTTCGACACTGTCCCACATCGTAGACTGGATTCTAAGATGATTGCATGGATAAGATCTTGGTTGCAGGATAGAAAACAAATAGTTGTAGTAAATGGAGTGCATTCACAGGAGGGAAAGGTTACCATTGGAGTACCTCAAGGATCTGTACTCAGACCAGTGCTTTTTAATATGATTGGTGACATTGCAAATGGCACTGAAAGAAAATGATCTAGATAGACTAGAGGAATGGTCAAGAGAGTGGCAACTACAGTTTAATGCCAAAAAATGTAAAATCATGCACTTTGGTCTCAAAAACACAAAGGCTAAATATAATATTAATGACACTATAATGGAAACTACTGGGGAGGAAAGGGATCTAAGAGTCACTAATACAGGTGAATTAAAGGCAGGTAAGCAATGTAACAAAGCAATCAGAAAGGCAAGTCAGATGCTTGTTGCATAGGGAGAGGATTCAGTAGCCGAAAGAAAAAAGTAATAATGCCACTGAATAGGTCATTGGTACGGCCTCATCTAGTATACTGTGTTCAGTTCTGATGGTAATATCTCCAGAAGGATATAAATACATTAGAGACTGTTCAAAGAACGGCAACTAAAATGGTAAATGGCCTACAGCACAAAACTTACCTGGAAAGACGAAAATATCTTAATATTTATAGTTTGGAGAAGAGAAGGGAACGGGGGGACATGATAGAAACTTTCAAATATATTAAGGGTTTTAACAAGGTACAAAGCAAAACAAATATTAGAACACGAGGACATGCACTGAAACTGGAGGGAAGTAGGTTCAGAGGAAATTTGAGGGAAAACTACTTCACAGAAAGGGTAATGTAAAGGTGGAATAGCTTCCTATTAGAGGTGGTTGAGGCTAATACAGTAGAGCAGGTTAACATGCTTGGGATAGACATAAAGATATCATTGCAAAGGTTAAAGAAACAAATAGGGTTTGAGGTTATCATAGGTTAAAAATTGGGTAGACTAAATGGGTCAAGCGGTTTTTATCTGTCATCAAAATCTATGTTTCTATGTTTAATTAAGGACGTCTTGTTTGTGAAATAAGTTGTGAAACTTCACTGTCTAGGTAAATATTAGGAGCTTCCTATAGGCCTATTTAGCCTGAAGGCTGTTAGCTCCCTTCAAATTACTGTGTATATGTAATACCCTGCAAATCACAGGTATATTACTGTATGCACTCATTCAGAAAACTATAGTTCCCCAGAGTGCCTCTTGGAAGTTAAATGCAAATTGTGTCAGCCATTTTTGGGTGGACAAACTGTAAACTACAGCAGGCTGCTCTCTAGAGTCCAAGAATATACTCAAAGTCTTCAGGGAGATTCTTAAGGAAAAGGGGAGGACCCATAAACATCCTGGCTAGATAGAGAAGTGATGTGTGTGGCTGCTGGCTGAACTAATGAAGGATCTTCCCATAAAGAGTCACTGAAGCTATGGTTGAATTGTAGTCCTGAGGGATGTTTACAGCCAGCCCAGAAAGAAGCACCTTTGCAGTTTAGGAAAAGACCTAACTTGCCACTGCACATAAGATGTTAGCAGGACTCATATGAAGATTAGCTTCATGTGTTAGTTGACACTTCGCTTAAACCTGTGGATTATAATTTACCAGATTGGGTTCTGTATATCATAGAGTGAACTAGAAGGCATCTAACCTGAACAAGCTGGATTAATCGTTGTTGCTGTTGCATTGCTGCTGATTTTTGTTTGATACATATAATCGGTATAATTGCACTAAAAGTATTGTGTTGATTTATGTTTGCATATTGTTGAACCAAGATTCCTAAAATGTGATTAATTTTGTGACATGTTGAATAACATTGCATGTTGATGGTATTGTGCTATTAGTTCTCTACACTACCGCTACTGTTCTGCTGCTGTGGTAAAGCCTTATGCCACAAGCAAAGAGAATAAACCCACGAGTTTATGCAGTTTTAACCCTGTGTTCCTTGTTTTATTCCAACACTACTGGGGGGACCTTCGCCTCTCTACCACTAGAATCCTGCCTTATACTACTTCTGGGGTGCCAACCATCTGCTCCGTTACATATATATCATTTAATCTGGATTCAGCTCTGGCAGTTCTGCAATTCTCAAATTGCTGCATTGGGCCCCATATTCCACATCTAGCTTTGCTTCCTTTACTGAGAGGTCTCACTGCAGGGATTCAGTTTCCTTTTCATGGGATTCCTTGACTTTCATGGCATCATCCATTTGTGCTACCAACCCAGATGTCCTCTAACCTACTTCATGTACCTTAGTGAGGTCTGTGCTTAAACTTTTCTAGAGGGGATCGGTAATCCTGCTGTCAGGTACAAGCTGGGTTGGTAGGGAGACATCTCGCTTCCCCCCGGGCCGGCCCCATAGTGGACTACCTTGGGCTAAAATTTGCCATCCCTCTCCTGCTTGCTGTTGAGGTATATGTGCAGCAGAGAGACCCATAAAGAGCCATCAGGCTCATCTAAGAAGTATTTTTTGGCCTTATCGAATGGAAGACATGTGGTCACCATCTTGGTACAATGATGTTTGTATACATTCATTTATGACTTTTCTTGAGCTTGCCTCTGTTTTTCCCCATTTGGACAATTTGCTTTTTAGCATCAAGTATTTTACTTTCTGGCTTTCTGAACTCTATGAATAATGAGTATCCAGATGAGATATCCCATGATTGGATATTTTCTTTACATAAGTGCTCTACATACGCTGCATAAAAACTGTTTTGGGCAGAGAACCCCTTTTAATATTTGATGTCTGCACATACATTTTTCTCAGAAGTGTAATCCTGTTTACACACCAATATTGGCTTGACTACAGTAAGGGCATGGGAATTTTATTAGATTTTTGTGTATCTGACTACAATAGCCAAGTACATATTTCCACTCATTGTTTTACAGTGGTTTACAAAACATATACAGATGTTGTCTATCCTTGTGAGAAGCAGGGGGTTCACACAGGACTCCAGCCTCAGGAACATGGTCCGGTCTGTTCTTACTGTGTGTACAATAGGACCCTTGGAAGGTTATCAGTAACAACTTAAAGCCTGCGTGACAGCCCTGCATGAAGCAGAGGTGAAAGGTTACCCAACTAGAGGTTGGATGAAGAGATCAGAAGACATAATCTAGGTCTATGTGAGTGTCTGCTGTTTATCACAGCCAGGGCTACACATGCAAGTAGATATTATGCAATATCTAAGAGGTCTGCCTGCACTTTTTATTGTCCTGTCTGGTCAGTGTCTACATTTATTTTGATGGTTCATCACTTTGGGATGGTTACATTTTGCAATAGCAAAAAGAAGTAGTGTTATTTACCAGTCTCTGCTCTCTGAACAGACACACATAATCCATTAACCCTCTCTCCCTTTCTCGATCAGCAGTCAGGCCATATAGAGTAGGCTGATTTACTAAGCTGTGTATATTTTCTACAGCTTTGTATATCCTTCTATCTCAGTGACTAGTTCAGGGATATACCATATCCCAAATGCTGCGTAACTGAAATACACATCAGTGTCTCCACACGGCGAATGTACTGCACATTTGCAAAGCACTGTAAAAAATTTCTATTAGACTATACCATCCCCCTTTATAGATGAACAAGCAGGGCCATCTGGGGATGCGTGGGTCTGCTTTGTACAGTGTAGCATTTTTTATATATCAGCAAATTGCTTTGTCACGTTGTCGTTATGTCACGTTGTCATGAGGTTTCCTTCCAGCAGTCAAACAATTGTTTACAACCAAAAAATGATGTTTTCAATATTTGTCACTCGGTCGCTTGTGTCGCGTTGTCGCTATGTGGTCTAATAGGTTATTTTTTCGATACTAAATAACTATTTAAGATTTGCCAGCTTTACCTTGAGAGCTGTGGAAGATATTTGCCAACAAACAAACAAGCAAAGATACAAAAGAACTTCTTATTTTATATATATAGATATATATATAGATATATAGATTACTACAAGCAAACATAAAAAGAAAATATTTCTATCCATAATTTATTAAAATAAAGCAAAACATATATTCAGGAATAAATGTTCTTATTGATCTTAAATTAATCTCTACATTTAAGTCTTTCAATCTACAATCTTGTATCTATATGTCTATCCATGTC